>NC_054373.1:135932652-136248652 GCF_017654675.1 Xenopus laevis
ACTGGGTAACTTGATTTAACTAGAATAATTATGCAGTCAAAGTGCACAAGGGCAGTAGGGAATCAGGAACATTTTGTAAGCAATAACTGCTAGAACACAGGCGGGAATGGTAATTTTTCATTTATTACAATTTGTTTTCAGGGGATTTATATCTCCATTCTGTTTTATATATGGAAAAATTACTTGACTGAATTAAAAATGTTTTAACACCGATCCAATCCACCTTAACTAAATTTGTTCTTATAGCTTGGGAATGATAAATACAGCACTTCAATTATATTAAAAAGCGTAGCGTTATAGCCAGTAAGGGCACTTTATTGCACTGCTGAATTGTAAAGTATATGAGAACCAGTGGAAAAAAATGACTGTGTTCACTTAAAGCACTAGAGGCATGTTCATTCTTATACTATAGTCCCTCTTCTCTGTCTCACTCTTGCTCTATTAAATCCAGGGCACTCAGCCAGCATAAATCTAGCTCTTGAAAACACAATAACAGTGTGAACCATTTTTCTTTCTCGCAAATTTAACTTTACCACACTTTTAGTAAGGTTAAAAGAACTGAATTTTCAACGGCTCATATTACCTGAATAATGCATAATAAGTTAAGCTAATCTAACACAAAGGTGTAAGTATATCTCTAGCTCCTGCTGTAAAGCCTTGAATATAATTATCATCATCTATTTTCAATGCTTCCTCACAGTCTGGGTTAACAACACTACTCAGTCTTTTATAGAGTGGGGCACATAAAGAGCTTGAATATGAGGTCATGCATGTATGCGATTTCTCTTGTTACTTAAGGGTATGGTCATTAAAAGTATATTGCTTGGACATAGAAGCAGAAGTAGTTGGAAATCGGTAAAAGGTGGCATAAATAAAAACTGTAGTGTCAGTAGTGCAGGTTAATGAAAACGAAAGGTATATAAATATTGTTCCAAAGACATCAGAGAAAACACATAACTGCTGCTTTGAAAAGGATAAATAGGTTGCTTCCATAATAATTATTTCTTAATAATGAAAGAAAAAATGTGTATAATTAATCAAGGGGTTCCCAAACTGCCCCTAGCATCTGCAGCTTTTCAGTTTGGAGAAACAAAACGGCACACTAAAATTGTCAAATTCTTTGTTCCCTAAGGATTTCGTAATCAATACGTGAGAACCAATGTTCCATTATTTGACCTGCCACACCCAATTGGTGTATAAAGAGGTTTTAAAGGACCCCCCTTAATTAATTAGGTAAGCAGTAGCTTTTAAGATACATAGTAGTTGAGCTTGAACAAACATATACATACTGCAAGCAACATTTGTTTATGTTTTTCTGTGCTCTGGCTCCAACTTTTGAAACAATGTAGCAGAATACATTTGTGAATCCAAACATAACTTGAAAAATGCAAAAAGGGTGCAATATGCCTATTTTTGTACTTGGCATGCTGTGTTTGTGTGTACGCAAATAGCTGCTGGCACCAGCGGCACCTTTAGCTAATATAGCACTGACTGTATTAGTCACCTTCTTGGTCATCCTAATTGCCCCACACCTTTCTTATCATTCAGAGGCAAAAGATTTTAGTTATGTGCGGGCCGACCCGAACCCGTGTGTAGGTTCGGGCCGGCTGCCGCATCAAATCTTCGGGTCGCCGGTGGGTTCAGGTTCAGTGGTTCCTTCCTCTCTCCCTGCCCGTAACCTAACACTGCTGCCTCCATTTATAGACTTTCGTGACATCACTGCAGGGCAGGCGCGGGTCTTTAAATGGAGGTCGGGCCGTGTGCGGGTTGGATGCGCACATCACTACAAGGTTTGGATCAGCAGGAGGCACAACCAGGTCCTGTCCTTTCCGTCTGCCTTAGTACAGGGTTGAGTTGCTGACCCTGCTCTCTACACTGATTGCAGCAGACCCCCTTAAAGCTCTTGCACTTTATCTTGGGGTTAAGTAATTAGTAAGTGACCCCTCTCAATGTTGGACTGGCCCGGTGGGACACCGGGAAAAAACCCAGTGGCACCCGACCCTCATGGGCCCCTGCCGGGCCAGACCCCCTCGCCTGACATGCAGTTTTTCAAAAAAGATAAAAAAATTTCGGCGCAGAGCAGCAGCAAAAGTGCTTAGAATAGCACTCTTGTCAATTTCACATTCACTTATTTTAAAGGTTTACTTATCCTTTAAAGGAGTCAGAGCCAGGACTGTAAATAGTCAGACAGATACTTGGATGAGTATCACTTAATTTTACAGATAGCAAAAATAACCTTAAAAGCAATGGAAACAAACACTGTGGTTGTGAGGTGGTGCCTGAGGAACATTGGGCCTGGACCATGGAGTCTGCTTCCTCTATGGTTTAGACTGGAGAATCCCCCCCTTCTGGTGTATAGAGCACAAGAAAAATGGAGCACCAAAGGAGCCGATTATTCGTCCGTTAAGAATCATTAAAAATGGTAAAGGCATGCCCAGAACATATTGTAGCTTCTGAGGAAGTGGCCGGTAGCCACGAAACGCGTAAAGCATGCAGCCTACAATATGTTCTGGGCATGCCTTTACCATTTTTAATGATTCTTCAATATATCTCTATTTTTTAATGGATGAATAATCGGCTCGTTTGGTGCTCCATTTTTTCTTGTGCTCTATATGGAACCTGGCTGTGTGGGATTGCAGTGTTTGTGCAACACGCTGGAGCTGCCCAGTAAGTGCTCACACATTTAGTCACTGCAGGACTGATTATGAGTGGTGGGGAAAGTTAGTGGTAGGGAGAGTGGGAGTGACCAGTTAAGGGTTGCAGTGTGTGCTGGGCCCCTCCAAAGTCCAAAGAATTTTTTGTGGGGAGGCCCAGTGCCCTGTGTTACACCACTGCTGCTTAGTAATATCGCTTTATCAAATAATGTTTTCCATCTAATAAAATCTGAGCATATAAAGATGTCACCTTGGATCAGTCCATATGTGTTTTGTCATTTTTAACCCAAATAAAGTGCGCAGAGAAAAAAACAACAGCTAATGTCTCAAAGTTATGGTAACACTAAATATATTTATGATGACTGAGTTGGGGAATTATAGGATGTGGTCATGCATAACTTTTCATAAACTGGCGAGACTTATTATAGAAGGAGCAACACCCACTCACCAGTTTTTCACATTGTGGGTTCCCTCACTATTCTATAGACAATATCTCAGAAGAATGTGAGTTGCTTCATTATCCAAGAGGTGCTTTAAGGGCACTTCATATTGACTATGAAGGGTCTACAAGTAGGGACAACTGTTATCTGTCATTGAATGATTTATCCTGTAATATGAAAATAATTCATTTTATAAAGATAAAGGCATCAAGAAATGTTAGCATGTTTTTTTTTTTTACCAGAACACTTTATATCGTTCAATTCATCAGAAAATGGGGGAAAATTCATATACAGAATGATATGTCCTTAATAGAATGAAACCATGTAAGAGAAACAATAGCGAAGGTCATTATATAATATTGGTTGGATCTCTAAATGCAATGTAAGTGTCCTTGGCAAGTATTTATGTACCAGCGAATGGTAAAAAGAGTTCCTGGGAAAGTGCTTTTCAGAGACATTATTTACAATAGTATGAGGCAGAGACTTTAGCAGACTTTCTAAGCATAAATTTTAAACTATGTTAAAAAGCCTGCAAAGCTCGCCAGTTAATTAAGTTGATTAGAAAAGTGGGGTGCATGGTGAGAACTGCATCAAAAGAAAATATATAGCTTTTATGCAGCTAATTGTTGAAATCCCTTAATACTAGACTATATCTTAATTAGTTAAGAGTTATCAGTTCACTTGTAGAACAATGAATTACAAGCAGAGAGAGTGGTATTTAAGTGGTTATATAATCCTCATAATACATAGGGATAAAAAGGACTTGCTGTGGTAGATCAATGAAATGCTCCCCATTAACGAAGTTACTATGCTAGAAATGTTATAAAGGGGCTATTGATCAATTTACTGTGCATGTTATAAAAACCACTCAGAGATATGAGAAAGAATACTTAAATTGGGAGCGTTGTTCCCTGCCAACAGCTTGACCCATGTCACTTCCAGTTGACTGCTTTGCTCACCATAATGTGCAATTCAAGACTGCACACCAAAAGCCGACCATTCCATGTGCAGGGACATTGGCATAGGAGAGTCTCAGAATAAAGGCAAAGCCATGTATTTGTGCCTGTCATGCAGGGGCACAGTAAGACACTTTGTGAGGGTTTCTGGGTGGGAATATGTTAGGATTACAGTAAAAAAATTAACCTTTTTTGGGCATTTGCTTTCCACAGCAAGTCTGACTGTATGGCTAATTGAACAGAAACATGACAGAGGAAGCACAGTGTAAATGAATATAAAGTAATACAGCTGATTAAGGCTGGATGGACATCGGGCTGACCTGACGCAGCAGGACGGGATACACTGCCCTCAAAACTTGTTATATTGCAACTTCACTTTTGAACGCCCATACAAATGCCCATTGGAGTGTTATAAAACATACATGGGGTTTCAGCCTGACCAAGACGGAATTTATTACACCTAACTGCCAGAGCACAGTTTACCATAATTGTGCCAGTATTTGACTTTCTTCCACCATATGTTTTTAGTGTTGGGAATAGGCTCACTCATATTAATAACTATGAAATGCTTATTACTATCAGATATGGTACATGTTTATGACCTGTTTCCCACTGTGCACCAATATTTAGAATTAGGGTGGTAAGATTGCACATTTTATTGTACATCTGTTATCTCCACATCTGAATATAGATATAGATAAGCGGGGTTAGGCCTTTATTTGAGAGGGATGCCTTTTTATTTATATACCTGATTAATAAGGGGCTCATGGGTTAAGTCCCAGATTTTATTGCATACAGCTAAGATGTTGCAACAAATGATATACAGTAATAATCAGGTTACACGGTTTGGCCTTTCTTCTCTACATGCCAACCTCTGTTTTTCCTGTTCCATTTAGGATTTTTGGATAATCTCTACAACAAGTTTGGAGTCCTCCAATGGAGACATTTTCTAACCGCTACTCGACTTTGAAAGTATGTGGGAAAAGAGGGCCACATGTAATGGTGTCAGTGGTGTTGTATGAAGCTTTAATAAGAGTGGATAATTCATCCTCCCATCAAACTACCCGCTGTGGTTTCTGTCTTTCAAATAAATCAACCCATAAAGACCACAACAACCCTTACAAAGTAAGCTAATGATCTACTTGCTACTAACTCGAGTTACTATTGTATCTTAATTCTGCTGGATTTTAATGAAATTTATTATTTCATGCTACTCTCATCATTTGTAAGAAACTGAAGTCACATCCAATCTTAGTCACTTATGCTGGTTCCACCTCCAGTCCTTGCTCCATTCCATTGTAGCCATTTTTGTCAGGAGGCTTCAAGCTGCACTTTACCAGAATCAGCAAAATGCCAGTGTTTTTGGCTCTTTTAGCACAGAGGCCACTTATCAGCTCAGCGCTAGTGATGCAGCCCCCTTAACCCACTACAGCAGATATAAGGTACGTGTAGGCGTAAGGGACAATAACACAAGAGAGGTTGCCATAGTCCATCTACACAACTGACCTAGTCAACACCAGCTCCTTTTGTTTTCAGCTTATTTGTAGACCTCTCCTCTCTAAAATGTCCCTTCCTTATAGCTTGTGTCACTAGTTTTCTAACAGCAATCTCTTCCCGTCCTTGCTTAAACTTACTGTATATATGGAGAAAATGCAACTGAGAGTCATTCCTCCTTCTGCCTGGTATAAATATGTGTTTGATAACATCCATATCATCCAAGTCCTCCAAGCTCATTTCTAAGGATCCATTTTTAACTGTAACCTTCGGCCATTTTCAGTTTATAAACAATTCCTTTATTTCTCCTTTCCTCACACATTTTACAGGCAAAGTACTCTAATCTTATTCTGTATAAACTATGGAACATGATAAGAACACAGCTCTCTTATCATGTTCGCCTGAACTGTATTTTCTCTTAACTCACTGCAATTGCTATTATGAGATGTAGGTGCTATTGTTTACCATTTACTTTCATTATCGGGGCTGTTTCCGAGGTAGGAGCTACTTGAGGTGGCTCCTGCAATGCCGCCTCCCTTGCCTGTTTATCTTTCCTGTGGTGGAGGTCTGGGGGTGCATTGCTAGTGCGGAGAGCGCAATTGCACTCTCTTACACTGGAAAAGCCAAATTTCACTGGAAATTCAGTTCTTAAAGATACCAGGAGCAGCTTTTTTGCCACCCTCAGAGGCGGCACTCCAAAATACCAAATGTTTCCATTGACTTTGACAGATTTTCAAACTGCTGGCACTCTTACAGCTTTGAAGCTGCACTTACATAATCATGGGGTCACCCCGATTGAAACAGCGACATTGGTTAGGTGACTCAAAATTGGAGGAGCCAACAACAACCAATTAAATTTCACCCATTTAAACTGCTGCCAATATTAAAGGAGAATTCAACCCTAAAGTTAAAAAAACCCTACCCTACATAGACCCCCTCCCCCCAGCCTAAGTGTTACCCCGGGCAAATGCCCCTAACATTTTACTTACCCCTCGGTGCAGATTCAGGCATCAGAGTTCATGGGTGCCATCTTCAGCCGCTTCGGTAATCTTTGGAATGAGACTGGCACTTCGCAACTTTCGTGATTTTCGGTTCATGCGCAGTTGCAAAACAGAAAATTGCACCAACTGCGCATGCGCCGCCACAGCCATCTCATTCCAAAGATTTCTGAAGAGAAGAAGATGACGCACGTGAACTCCGATGCCTGAATCAGCACCGAGTGGTAAGTAAAACATTAGGGGCATTCGCCCGGGGTAACACTTAGGCTGGGGGAAGGAAGGAGTGGGGACTATTATAGATTATAGATTTCACCTATAGACTTTCATTAGTTTACATTTCAATTGCTGCCATTCTTTAAATATTAATACCAGGGTTCCCAAACTTTGCAAAGTTTTAAGGTTAGAAAAAGTGGGCCAACAGCCAATTAGATGTATCTCATTGATTTTAATGGGGAATTTGAACTGCTGCCATTCTCAAACATTTAACACCAGTGTCCCCAAACTTTTCACGGTTGGTCACAAGTGAAAGGTCAAAAAAACTGGGTGAAGCCACCATCAGCCAATCAGATTTCACAACTATGCTTTACAACTAGTAGTTTCTATGGATGCAAGGACCTTTAATGAATTGCATCCATTTCTGCACAACCACAACTATGGTTTTAGCTGTAAATGAGCCCTTACAGTATATGTTCTATAGAGGTGACAGAGGGTGTTGTTATATAGTATATAAGTGCAGACAATTCATGCATATTGTCACAGATAAATAGATTAACTACTTTATAATTTGAAACATTTTTTTTTTAAAATGCTCCAATTAAAAATTATTTGGATGTTTATCAACCCCAAATACTCTCAAAACAGATTCCAAACGCAGCACAAACAATACAGAATCTTTACTCCCATAACTGGCATTTCATAATTCAGTTGGTGCAGACTTTATTGATATGTTTGGCAAGCATAGTTTATAGTGCACATATGACATTTAATCAAATGGTGTGCCAAATCTTAGAATAATATCTACTCCATCTGCACAGAGAATCCAAAGGCTCCAAACTCTTTAAATACTCATGTTGAATGAATTCATGAGCGAAGTCTTGCTAATTCTGATCTGTAGACAAAATATCAGCTATAAAATGTACAGCGAGAAAGACGATTTTCCTTTAGAAAAAGAGATCAGCAGTTTCTTTTAAATCATTATTTTAAACCAATTTATTGTCATTTTTTTGTTGTTTTGCTGATGTCACCCAGATTTTGGCACAAATTCTGCCTATTTAATGGCTGCTGATGGCCTGCCTCAATGACTGGTTGTCTAGGTTGTTTCCAGAAGCCTAGCCATATTTCTCTGTTGCTTTCGAGGCTCGCAGAGCAACCACTGGCAGGGGCTAGTGGAGTGGGGGGAGGAGAAGGGGCAGTGGAGGCTAATGAGGGAGGAAGGTTTGTGACAGTCAAGAGGGGAAGTAGGGGACAGAAGAATAGGGGGGCTGGTCCACAGTTTGTCCAAAACAGCAAATTCGCCGTTTTGGCTGAAGATGCTGGGGAGGAAAACTCCGAACTGGCGTGTATGGAGCAGGCTGACTCTCGGAGCACCCCGGGAGGCAGTGGCTCTAATACGGGTGGTGGGGGGAGTGCAAGGAAGGAAAGGCAGGTTCTAGTTATAGGGGATTCAATTATTAGAAAGGTGGATAGGGTAATCTGTCGCAAGGCCCCTACATGCCGAACAGTCTGCTGCTTGCCTGGTGCTAGGGTTCGGCATGTGGTGGAACGAGTGGACAGATTATTGGGAGGGGCTGGGGAAGACCCAGCGGTCTTGGTACACATAGGTACCAATGACAAAGTTAGAGGAGGTGGTGAAGTCCTCAAAAATGATTTTAAAAAACTAGGTTCAAAGCTGAGGGCGAGGACTTCCAAGGTAATTTTCTCAGAGATATTACCTGAGCCACGAGCAACGCTAAGGAGACAGCGGGAGCATAGGGAGATTAATGCGTGGCTGAAAGATTGGTGTAGGGAGGAGGGTTTTGGGTTTTGGAGAACTGGGCTGATTTTTCAGTCGGCTACAGGCTCTTTGCTAGGGATGGGCTGCACCTCAATGATGATGGGGCAGCTGTTTTGGGAGAGAAGATGGCTAGAGGGTTGGAGGAGATTTTAAACTAGGTGTGGGGGGGGGAGGGTTCAGTAAAAGATTCAGTGGTAGACAGGTTAGATGTGATAGTGGGCAAAGAAAGGGAAAATGGGGGAGGAGATTTGGCTGGGGATACTGTTAAGGATAGGGAGGACCACATGTCATATGTTCAATATGGTGCCAGTATTAAAGGTATGTTTACAAATGCAAGAAGTCTGACTGGTAAAATGGGAGAGCTGGAGCTGCTGGTGATGGAAGGAAAATATGATGTGATTGGTGTGGCCGAATCATGGCTGAATGAGTCGCATGACTGGGCAGTAAATATCAGTGGCTATACTTTGTTTCGGAGGGACAGAGGCAATAGAAAAGGAGGAGGGGTATGTCTGTATGTTAGGCAGGATTTAAAAGCTCATATAAAGGAGGAGGTTATGTTAGAAAATGAGGGGCCAGAAGTCGTATGGGTGGAGTTCTTCACCAATTGTAAAGAATCCAGCAAATTAATTGTAGGCGTATGCTATAGACCCCCTAATGTAAGTGAGGAGGAAGAGACAAAGCTCCTGATGCAAATAGAAAAGGCTGCTAGTTTAGGTAAAGTAATGATAATGGGGGATTTTAATTACCCAGATATTGACTGGAGCAACGGTACTGCTAGATCAGTTAATGGGAACAAGTTTATAAACTTATTGCAAGACAATTTTTTAGCACAGGTTGTTGAGGAGCCTACCAGAAAAAATGCTATTCTTGATTTAGCGATCTCAAATGACCCAGAACTTATAGCAAATGTGCAAGTCATTGAACCCCTGGGTAATAGTGACCATAATGTTATATCTTTTAATGTCTGGTGCAAAAAACAAAAATATACTGGGGCAACAAAAACCATGAATTTTGCAAAAGTTAATTTTAGTGCCTTGAGAGCTGCCCTACAGAGCATTGATTGGGGCATTACGTTTTCAGCTAAAAACTCAGAACAGAAATGGTTGTCCTTTAAAATTATATTAAATCATTATTGTTCTCAATTTATTCCCTTAAAGGGATACTGTCATGGGAAAAAAAATTTTTTTCAAAATGAATCAGTTAATAGTGCTGCTCCAGCAGAATTCTGCATTGAAATCCATTTCTCAAAAGAGCAAACAGATTTTTCTATATTCAATTTTGAAATCTGACATGGGGCTAGACATTTTGTCCATTTCCCAGCTGCCCCATGTCATGTGACTTGTGCCTGCACTTCAGGAGAGAAATGCTTTCTGGCAGGCTGTTGTTTTTCCTTCTCAATGTAACTGAATGTGTCCCAGTGGGACATGGGTTTTTACTATTGAGTGTTGTTCTTAGATCTACCAGGCAGCTGTTATCTTGTGTTAGTGAGCTGTTATCTGTTTACCTTCCCATTGTTCTTTTGTTTGGCTGCTGGGGGGGGGAAAGGGAGGGGGTGATATCACTCCAACTTGCAGTACAGCAGTAAAGAGTGATTGAAGTTTATCAGAGCACAAGTCACATGACCAGGGGCAGCTGGGAAATTGACAAAATGTCTAGCCCCATGTCAGATTTCAAAATTGAATATAAAAAAATCTGTTTGCTCTTTTGAGAAATGGATTTCAGTGCAGAATTCTGCTGGAGCAGCACTATTAACTGATTCATTTTGGAAATTTTTTTTTTTCCCATGACAGTATCCCTTTAAGGACTAAACGTAGAAGCTCTAAGAATCATCCTGTGTGGCTTAATACAGAGGTAAAGAAGTTAATCGGAAATAAGAGAAAGGCATTTAAAAACTACAAATCTGTAGGGACAGAAGCTGCATTTAATGAATATAAACACTGTAATAAATGTTGTAAATCAGCAATCCGGAAGGCTAAGAAAAGAAATGAAGAGTTAATTGCGGTGGAGGTGAAAACTAACCCTAAAAAGTTTTTTAAATATATTAATAGTAAAAAGATGCAGGTTGAGAGTGTTGCTCCATTAAATAATGGTACCAGTATGGTTGTAACAGATACAGATAAGGCAAATGTGTTAAATCAGTTCTTTTCTTCAGTGTATACAATAGAAGAGTCTGGGTTCAATCTAGTCAGTGGCTGACTCAGGATATGATTCAAAAAGCTTTATTACAAATTAATGTAAACAAGGCTCCAGGGCCTGATGGCATACACCCCCGGGTTCTAAGAGAGCTTAGTTCAGTTTTAGACCAGCCCTTATTTCTGATTTTCTCAGATTCACTGTCATCTGGTATGGTGCCTATGGATTGGAGAAAAGCTGATGTTATTCCAATATTTAAAAAGGGATTACGATCTCAGCCTGGCAATTATAGGCCAGTAAGCTTGACATCTGTGGTGGGCAAATTATTTGGAGGCTTGTTAAGGGATCACATTCAAAATTTTGTCCTAATGAATGGCATTATGAGCAACAATCAGCATGGCTTTATGAAGGATAGGTCATGTCAGACGAATTTGATTGCTTTTTATGATGTGGTAAGTAAGATTCTGGATAGTGGGGGGGCAGTAGATGTGATCTATTTGGATTTTGCCAAAGCGTTTGATACTGTGCCCCACAAACGACTGCTTTCTAAACTAAGGTCTGTTGGGCTTAATGAAGTCATTTGCACGTGGATAGGAAACTGGCTACAGGATCGGGTACAGAGGGTGGTTGTTAATGGGACATTCTCTACTTGGAGTAAGGTTCTTAGTGGGGTCCCCCAGGGCTTAGTTTTGGGTCCACGTTTATTTAACTTGTTCATTAATGACTTAGGGGAGGGTGTTGTAAGTAATGTATCAGTGTTTGCAGATGACACAAAATTATCCAGCCTAATTAATTCCATGCAGGATGTGGCATCCTTGTAACATGATCTTGACAAACTGGCAATCTGGGCAGCTAAGTGGCAAATGAGATTCAATGTTGATAAATGTAAAGTCATGCACATGGGATGTAAAAATATCCAAGCCACTTATACCCTTAATGGGACTGCACTAGGAAAATCCATTATGGAAAAGGACCTTGGAGTCCTTGTAGATGATAAACTTGGCTGTAGCAAGCAATGCCAGTCAGCAGCATCAAGGGCAAATATGGTCTTGAGTTGTATTAAAACGGGCATAGAGTCAAAGGAGGAGGGGGTCATTCTTCCACTGTATAGAGCACTTGTAAGGCCCCATCTAGAATATGCCGTACAGTTTTGGTCTCCATCACTCAAACAGGACATTATTGTATTAGAGAGGGTACAGAGAAGGGCAACTAAGCTAGTAAAAGGTATTGAAAATCTTAGCTATGAGAAAAGGCTGGCCAAATTGGGGATGTTCACGCTGGAGAAGAGGCGCTTAAGGGGTGATATGATGACTATGTATAAATATATAAGGGGATCATATAATAATCTCTCTAATGCTTTATTTACCAGTAGGTCTTTCCAGCTGACACGAGGTCACCCATTCCGATTAGAAGAAAAGAGGTTCCGCCTAAATATTCGGAAGGGGTTTTTTACAGTGAGAGCTGTGAAGATGTGGAATTCTCTCCCTGAATCAGTTGTACAGGCTGATACATTAGATAGCTTTAAGAAGGGGTTGGATGGCTTTTTAGCAAGTAAGGGAATACAGGGTTATGGGAAATAGCTCATAGTCCAAGTTGATCCAGGGACTAGTCCGATTGCCATTTTGGAGTCAGGAAGGAATTTTTCCCCCTCTAAGGCAAATTGAAGAGGCTTCAGATGGGTTTTTTGCCTTCCTCTGGATCAACTGGCAGATAGGTAGTTATAAAAAAAAAAAAAAAAAGAAAAAAAAAAAAGGACATGTGTCTTTTTTCAACCTTACTTACTATGTTACTATGTTTCCTGTTGAGACCCTACACTTGCCTACTGGACTTCGTTACTCTCTGTCTGCCCAGACCCTTGGCCAGACTCTGACTACTGATCTGTGCTGCCCGCCTCTGACTCAGGGTCGTACCGGGGGTCCTGGGGCCCACCGGGACTGCTGTCCAGGGCCCCCCTCCAGCTCCCCCCCTACTGCGGTGCTTGGTGGCGCCGCTCGGTGCACATGCGCAAACTACGCCACGTTCATGCACAAACGTCGGGGCCCACCGGGTTTTTTCCCAGTCCAGTCTGGCACTGCTCTGACCTCTGATCTGTTGACCATGATTCTGCCCTGAACCCCTGATACCTCACTCCAGCCTAGTCTCATTGGCTACTCTCCACTTTACCAGCCCTGGTGGATCCCACCAGTAAGCCTGACAGGTGCTACAATAGTATCACTAAACCCCTAAAAAAGCACAGTACCCTCTGTATTATGTTTATACAAACACAGATTCACACCCCCTTTCTGCACCTTGTTATCTGTCCATATATGAGGCCCATAAATTAAACACATTTTTGAAAAATGCCTGCAATTCAGGAGATCCGGGCTTAGAAACCTGTGTATACTAGAAATAGGTTAGAGTTATTTCATTTGAATAAATAACACATTACAGTCACATCACTATTCCCTTATACATTGCTGAAACATGAACTGGGGATTGAAGCAATATGATTTCCGTTTTACAGTATTCTCAGCAGTGAAAGATTGATTCAACCACACATTAATTCTATCTAGATTGATTTTTATACAGTAATCTGATTTTTGCTTCTGATGTTTTACAACTGCAATATGTTGAATGCTTATGCTTCCGTGCAATTGTGGCTATAAGCCACTTTTTACTGACATTTTGGAGATGGCTGGGAATTTATGCATAAGTTTATCGTATGAAAACACTGAGATCATGATATTTATGTATCTGGGAAGGAAGTATGAAAAATCGATAAAAATTCAGTATATTAATCCAACTCCTCTGAAGGTAATATGCCTAATAACTTGCTAACCTACCATAGTGGAACATTTTAAATGGCATCTCACTGTGTATTGTTTTTAGTTAATGTGTAAAATGTATGCTTGGCAAGCAGTGAATAGAATCCAGTAAATCAAGGGTCTAATCAGTCTAATAAGTATCTGTCTGGCACATCGCATATTTAACTTGGCTTTTTCTGGCACACCTGTTTTTTAATGATGTAAATGTTATTTAATGGATAACAAAGGTTAACTTTCTGAATCCCTGTACTGAGCATTACTTTATGGCTATAGCACACCAGGCATTTTGATCTCTGCTAATCACTAACAGCAATCAAAGTGCTGGGAATCACGGCAGGTCACCAGAAAATGTACACTAGCGCAGTGTGCCATAACCCTGAAAGGCAAGGGATTTAACTTGATAAGCAAAGGAGATGAATAGAAAAGACTTCTAAATAAGCATCCTTTCAGCAAAACAAAACAGAATAATATTGAAGTACTTTCATTTGTGTGCATGAAACTAAATTCAAACATGTGGAAGGAGTGTGTGGTTCTAAAACATTAAAAAGGCTATGGAATGAGATAAATGCTGTGGGTGTGATTCCTGGTGTCCGAAGAGAGGACAGTTTTTCTCCTCCTCTCCCATTCACACATGTGTGCTCTTGTCCACCTGCCTGTGCAGGCACCAGATCCGTAAATTTGCCAGGGGGAAAAGTGGGTATAGGGGAAGCTGACCCCCTGATCATGTAGCCTGCTTCCTCTATAGTGACGCCGCTGGTTAATTATCCAACATGTAAACTGGTCCTGATTTACAGTTATATGTGAGTTCTAGCAAAATGGACATTGGCTTCACTCATGGGGGCAAATTCACTAACCTCCAAAAATTCGCCAGCAACGGCTTTGCTCACATTGCAACACTTCGCCAGGCGTAGATTTGCCAGGACAACGTTAATTCACTAAAATCCAAAGTTGCGTTCAGGGCGCCAAATGCTGGTGAAGTTGCGATATCGTTACTGCGGCAAGCAAAGCAAAGTTGCGCTAATGTTGCCTCTTTATTAATTAAATTTCAATGGACGTATATGTTGCAGCAAATACATTACACTACACAAGCCCAGGGAACCTTAATAAAATAAAATAGAGTTGTTATAATGCCCTACACATGAGCCCAGTGTATAGTTTATGTGCCATATGTTAGGAAATGTAGTGGGGAAGGCGGGTACCCCAGAAAAAATTTACGATCTTTTGCAGCCTAAAAAAAGTCACCAGCGTTTTTTTGGGACTTTTTTTTCTCAAGTATTTTTTGAGGAACTCCTATCTACTCTTTTGCACTTGCCCGGTCTAAGGTGGCGAAGGCAAGTCTGGAGCAAGAGGTAACATTCAGTAAAATCCGCATATTAGTGAATTTGCATAGTTGCATCCCTTTGTTACGTCCCTACGCAAATTTGCCAGGCGTTAGGGAGCGAAGTACCGCTAGAGTCTATCTCCTTCACTAGCGAAGTTATGCCAGGTACCGAAATGACGTCACGCTGACAAATTTTCATTAGCGTTAGTCACTTCGTCCTTTAGTAAATCTGCCCCATAGAACCTTACATGTATGGTATCCATTATCCAGAACCCATTATCCAGAAAGCACCAAATTATGGGAAGGCCATCTCCCGTAGACTCCATTGTAATAAAATAATTAAAATTTCTGATTTCCTTTTTCTCTGTAATAGTAAAACAGTACCTTGTATTTGACCCAACTTAGATATAATTAAAGGAACAGTAACACCAAAAAATTAAAGTGTTTTAAAGTAATGAAAATTTCATGTAGTGCACTGGTAAAACTGCTGTGTTTGCTTCAGAAACACTACTATAGTTCATATAAACAAGCTGCTGTGTAGCAATGGCCGAAATTGAAAAAATGTTATATGACACAGGATAAATAGTGGATAACAGATAACATCATTATGTTCTACAGAGCTTGCTGTGTAACCTGAGCATTTTCTCCTTTGAATAGCTGCCCCCATGGCTACACAGCAGCTTATTTATATAAACAATAGTAGTGTTTTTGAAGCAACCCCTTATACCAGTGCAGGGCAACACTACATCATATTTTTATTACTTTAAAACACTTTCATTTTTTGATGTTACTGTTCAGTTAAAGTGGACCTGTCATCCAGATATAAAAAAGCTGTATAATAAAAGTCCTTTTCAAATCAAACATGAAATCCAAATTATTATTTTTTTTATTAAAGCATTCATAGCTGTTGTAAATTCTTTTAAAAATCTCAGCTATCAATCAAATATTGTCTGCCCCTCCTCTATACTTTCACTTTCCATTCAGCACTTCTTAGATGTCACTGCTCTACCCACATTCCCCCTGTTCTCTTAACCATTTAATTGTGTAACCAGGGCATGGGGGTGGACATCAGGTCCCCCATTCTGGTGCACAAACAAGATTCTGCAATGATGCAAGGCTTGTCTTAATAACAGTGTCCACAAAATGGCTTCTGCCTGCTTGCTATAATTATGAATTCCCACACTGAAGGAAACAAGATTCAAATAATTTATACAGTGTAATTAAAGTTCATTTTGCTTGACTAACATGATAAAATAGGATTTGGAATATTTTTTTGGGTGACGGGTCCCCTTTAATCCCCATTGGAAGCAGAACAATCCTATTGTGTTTAATGTTTAAATAATTTTTTAGTAGATTTAGTATATAGTGATCTATACTGAAATAATAAAACAGTACCTAGTACTTGATCATACCTAAGATATAATTAATTCTTACTGGTGACAAAACACCAGCACTACTCCATATCAGTCTATATAATTTAAAACATGTTTCTAATATAGTTAGTTAGCCAAAAATGTAATGTATAAAGACTGAAGTGACTGGATGTCTGTCATAACAGAACTGAACACTACTTCCTGCTTTTCATCTCTCTGAGTTAGTCAGCGACTTTAAGAGGGCCCACATGGTATATAACTGTTCAGTGAATTTGCAATTGATCCTTAGCATTCAGCTCAGATTCAAAAGCAAACAGTTATGACCCATGTGCCCCCCCCCTCAAGTCACGTTCGGCACCCTATATCCAGAACCAAAGCTAAGCTCCCTGGTCTCGGCTCTCACTTCTGCCTTTAACCGCCGCCTTTCACCTCCGGAGGAGCCCTTGGCTAATTGGATGCCGCCAGGTCTTAACAGAGAGAGGAGCAAAGCTAATGGTTCTGGACGAGCAAAGGGGCACAATCGTCTCACCAGGATACTGGAAGGAAGAACACCACCAGGAACAGGCAGGCCGGGCCAGCACAAGCAGAGAATCGTCAGACAGGCCAGAATCAGGATTGGAGAATGAAGAATAGTCAGTGGACAGACAAGGAATCAGGATTGGAGAGGTCAGAACAGTCACAGACAGGCAGGATCAGGATTGGAGAGGTCAGAAGAGTCAAACAGGCAGGCAAGGGTCAAAACACAGTAGATCAATCAAAATACAAGTTATAAAGCACCCAGGAACAAGGCAAATTGAACCTAACAACGGGCAACTTGCTGAAAACTGAATTCCCCTTTTATACTGTTTGAATTGCACGCCAATGTGTGCTGGCGCCTTTAAGAAACCGACCTGCGCGGTGTGCGCGCCATAGGGGAACCCGGAACCAGGAAGGGAGCAGCGCAGCAGCGGGCGTCCACGCCAGGGATGCGGCACTAGACCCAGCTGCCCACTAGACCACCAGGTAACTTCCTTACAGTCACTGATTGGTTACTTCCTATTAACCAGTGGAAATCAAGAGAGCTGCAAAGCAGGAAGTAGAGTTCTGTTATGTTATGTTAGACATCCAGTCACTCCTGCCTTTATACATACATTTTTGGCTAACTAACTATATTAGAAACAGGTTTTATTTTACATAGCCTATCTATTTACCAAGTTTTTATTTTTACACTGAACAATTCCATTAAAGGACATGTACATCCCCCTCCACAAAAATGTAATCAATGAACAGCCTCTTTGAAATCTTTAGATAACTGCCACACTGGTAAGTGGCTAACAGTAAGGCTGCAACATCCCCTTAATCACTTAGAAATCATTCTCCTCCTCTAACCCACTATGCTCAGGAATTTGCTTTGGCAGTTGACTCATGAGCATGCTCAGTTCTTCTCAGCTCAGATTACTAAACACACCAGTCAATCAGCCAATGAAGAGATAGCATTGCTGGTTCCCATAGAAAATAGTTGTCTCATCCATTTTTTTTCTCCTAACCACCTCTCCTGAGCTCAGTTTAACCATTACTGTGCTCAACCCCAACAGAACTTTTTTTCAAAGTATGTTGTCCCTGTGTAAACCTGCATTCTGTGTTGCATGAGCTTTACAGCAGACATGTTCTGTTTGCAGATGTCAAAGTTACTGATGAAAATGGCCACCAGGTGAAAGCTGCTATTTGTTTTAGGAAAATGTGAAGGCGCTGGCAAATGGAGGGGGCATATGCAATACAAATGATGTGACTTTGGTGGGGAAGATATGCTCAACTTATATACATGGTAGGAAACTGTAGGCTTTACATGTCCTTTAAGCAAAAGATCCCGTGATCTAAAGCCCGGCAATGTCAAGCAAATACTGACGGGTGCTGATGTGATGAATCTTTTCAATGCTTAGCTCTTAGCTCCCAGAATTTTTGAAAATATGCTGGTGAGAAGACTCCTTGAAAAAATCTCACAAATCCTCACAAAACTTTCACAAGATTCAACTACATTTTTTTTTGTCTCAACATTTGATAGATCAGCCCATTCAGCTTGCTAGAGCCCCAAGATGATGCTGCTCAAAATTATACACCACCAAGTCAGTTCTGGTTTTACTGAAAACCTTTAAAATGTTGTTCCCCTTGCTCAAGAACAGTGAACAACTGCAACATACAAGATGAGATGTCCTGTTTTCTCACTAGGGCTATTGAGGTCAGGGTTAGTGCACCATGATCTAGCTCAGTGATCCCCAACCAGTAGCTCGTGAGCAACATTTTGCTCTCCAACCCCTTGGATGTTGCTCCCAGTGGCCTCAATCAGGAGTTTATTTTTGAATTTCAGGCTTGGAGGTTGTATAAAAACCAGGTGTACTGTCAAACAGAGCCTCAATGTAGTCTGACAATCCACATAGGGGCTACCAAATGGGCAATTACAGACATTATTTGGCACCCCAAGAACATTTTTCATGCTTGTGTTGCTCCCCAACTCCTTTTACTTCTGAATGTTGCTCACGGGTTCAAAAGGTTGGGGATCCCTGATCTAGCTACTCACAAACACTTTGCTGGGCAATGTGATTTTTAAAGCACTACAGACTTAAAATGCTAATAGGCTTATAGTGAGGAGCCTTGACATGATGTGTGAGCTTGCATCTTTCGGCCAATGTCTGGTACTTACTCCTCATTTTTTGGCAATTTTTCTCCATCTTTTTGTTTACCTTTATTTATGGGCTTTATTTGCACATATGACTGTGGGGAAATTTGCAAGCCACAACTTGCTCAATACTTTCCCAGTAAAAAGCCACAATGACAATTCTTTTTCAGGTACAGCAAATAGGAAATACTAACCTGAGTATAACACACAAAAAAAAAAATAACAACACCACTCATGTTTTCTTTCATTTTCACCCAAAAATATACTTGGAGTCTCGCCCCTATAACCAACAACATTCCACAGCAATTTCCAGCATTTGAGACAGTGATCTAAACACTCATTGTGCCATAAGCTGAGGCTTATCCTTATGAGCACTGAAATGGAAATTAGATAGGACTCAAGTGTAGTTAATAAATACCTAAGCATTGGGAAAACAAAATAATCAGAAAACCGTTCTTTCATTTTCTCCAGCAATCTCTGGTCAGAGTACATGTTGGCTTGTGCTCACAGTCTGCGTAATGAGTTTCCTTTTATCATTATTCGTTGTCATTCATGGTTTATCCTACTGAAAACACATTTTGTGCTGATAAGATATTAGTTTTTCAGTTCAGCTTCCTAACTAGTTTATAGAAAGCATCATGCAACAAAAGAATTTTGAACAATAATCCTTTACACACTGTATGGGTCCTGTGAGGATTCACTGTTGAACAGTTGAGGTGCTCTTAAACGCTGTGGCTTCTTCTTTGTGGCCCCATCCTGACTTTCAGTGAGGTGATAGACTTGATTAATTGCTCAGTTATATCTCAAACCTCCTGCCTACTGGCATTATGGAAACATGTTTCCTTCATCTTTACAATACCTGCTAGTATTGTACCTGTGGAGTTGCTTCATGCTGACATTCCTCCTCCTCTCTCTTCAGTAACATTTTATTATGCCATGGATTATAAAATCCAATCTTTGTAATATTTTTATCTTTAGCAAGTGAAGAATGTTAGTGCATGTAGTGCAATGTTAGAAATAATTAATGTAGAGGAGGTTTACTTGCCATTAGCTGTCCCTCTCATACCAGTAACAACGTTGATAGTTCATCCAAGCAAAAGTGCCCTGGCAAGGCAGCCATGTACTTAATGCCCAGCTTGAACAGGCACCAAGTACAGGGCTATTGATGTGGCTTATGCCACGTACATAAATAAGGGCATAGCCATGTGGCACCCTTTACATGACACCACAACTAGTGCTTGCTTGTGCACATTTACTTTACTTTGAGGCACTACAACACACTATTTGATCAGCAGTACTGTCTTCACCTTTCCTGCATCCAGACTCTGACTGGGTTACCCAACTCAAGGGGTCACTACCCATACACTTACCAAGACACCGCTTCTCCCATCTCCTACTGCACTGTGCTACTTACTTTGCTGCTGCACCTCAATGGGAAAATAAAGATGCCCGTATGTTCCCATACAGTTGCCTTGCAGGGATTTTTCCCTGTAACCCAGCGGGCCAGTCCAACCCAGCCTGCATCAGCTGGTCTGTGCTCACAGCTTACTTTTACTAACAAGGGGTTAATTGTGTGGTATGGCCATGGGATAGGGTGCAGAATAGCAGTCTTGCATTGGATCCTTACTCCTGTACTCCTCCTCTGCCCCTCAGTCTCTGCATTACATATATGCACTTGTGCACTAGTTCAGAAGCGATTTGTATACATTATTCGGACTTCACTAAATGAATTAATGCTAATGTGTGAATGCTATATCTTGTTGCACTGCAAATAATGGGACTTTGATCTGGTCTGTGGGCTACCAGTAGCTGAACTCCACTTGTATGCTTAAGGTGGCCATAGATGTAACAATTACGATCTTTCTTGGAAAAGATCTTTACAAGAAAGATTGTTTGTTTCAATCCACACGTGTGGAGCTGAATCATCAGATATACAGGTAGAAACAATAGAATTATATTTGTATCTGACAATTCAGCACTAACAACGGCCAATGTTTGGGTGCCTTCAAAATTTTCAGTCCAGCCCGATCGACGAGCCAACCAATATCTAGTCTTTTGCCAAAATCTGTCAGCTCGTTTCTCACCATACACGCACCGAATATTGTACGAAAATTCGTTTTGTACGATATTATCTGTGTGTCTATGGCCACCTTTACTCTCACTGGCAAACTGTAGACCTCATGCTAATTCCCGGGGGCCAGGGGTCATCTTTTTCTAAAGCGTTCAGATCCCTTTCACTGCCGCTCTTATCCTTTTAATTGATACACTTGTGCCTGTGAGAGCATGTGGTTGGGGAGGGGGTTGTGGAAAGGCATGGCTGTGCGGGTGGGAGTGGCTATGTACTCCAAGCCCTCTGAAAATTTGTCTAGCAGAGGGTCCCATGCTCTCTTATCAGTGGTGTAACTACAGAGGAAGCAAACCCTGTGGTTGCAGGGGGGCCCAGAAGTGTAGGGGGCCCAGTGAGCAATTTTAATATATATATATTGGTAGAAAAGGCCAACTTATAAATATATTGAGGTCCTAAATTTAATTTGCTGTGGGGCCCAGTCACATCAAGTTTCACCACTGGTTCTTATTATAAACCTGCTCACGTTTTTTTACATTTCATTTATGGAGTTGTACCTACTATATTGAGATCAGCCTAGCACTGTTCCTGTTATATCCTAGTATACTTCCTAATATTATAAGTATATTTTCTATAATTATGCTCTCCCTCATTCTACCAAACCTCTCTACTTATGTTTTTGCTTTTTTCTTTAATGTCTCTAGTTGCGTTTAATTTATTATAAAGATATTTTAAGCCATTCTCTATAGTAAGTAAGTGCATCTGTACAGATTAATATTAACTAATATTACCTCTCAGTTTTAGGACTCCAGCTGCTTTTGAACAGTTTCTGCATGAGGTCCTCCTTCTCCCCATGTTATTCTGTATCTATATTAAATTAATCATATACAGTAGAACCCCTATTTTACGTTTTTCAGGATATATTCATCTTCATTATACTAGGGAGAAACAGAGAGTTGTAATATGCCAACAGTTTGGCCTTTCTCTAGCTCCAATTTCCCTTGTTTTGTTTCAGTAAGATGAAATGTTTGTAAATGCCAGCTTAGGGTGTTCTTAATATTTTAGACTGTAAATATAAACTAACATACAAAAGTATACACAACATAAGGAACAGTATTTTCAGGTTTGCCATTTGGGGGAAAATGTTACCATTCAAAGAAAAATATATTATTTTAAAGTTTTATACAGTACATACATATATAGATTTTTTTTCCATTCAAGTGAAAACATGGTAGCAAGGAAAAAAAGCAACACATTTTTCTACTGTTTCCTTATAGTCAAGGGCTGCTAAAGCTTAATTGATGGATCATGATGTTCTGGTGTTTAATTAATGGTGAACTCTATAACATTTTGCTTATGCCGTCCTCAGAAATAGGACAGAGGCTAGTAAATATGTTTACTTATATTTTACAACAAAACATAATTAGGCTAATAATATATGAATTATAGTAACATGTAAACTAAGAACAAATTATAATACTGAACTCTTATTTGGCCAACTATGATGATAACGCTTAACCACAGTGAAGTTGTAACCTAATATCACCTAACCCTGTTGGTCTACTCTGCACTGATATATCCCACCCCTCATTTGTGAGCAAATAATGTTTGAATTATCTTTCTAGTAACTGGTCAATGCTACAGCGGAAGTTGGACTTAGGGCTGAAGGGTGGTACTAAGACTAATTTTTGTAACAATTATTTAAAAATATATATATAGGTATATATTTTCACATGTTAAAACTGTGCAATGCCAACCATTTTCTCTGTATTTATGAACAAATAATGGTTTTATATTGTTTGTAGCTAAACCTACATTGTAAATCCACAATGTAGGTTTAGATCAGGGGTGTCCAACCTTTTGGCTTCTCTGGGCCACAATGGAAAAAGAAAAATTGTCTGGGGCCACACATGAAATACACAAACACTTTTGATTTGTAAAATTAAAGAAAATACACAGAGTACTACAATACCAGTTGGATATCCAGATGGAGCTCTACATTGGAATATGGGACACCTGGATATTAAACAGACTTATTATTATTATATTATTATAACTAACTGGGCAATGGGCAGAGTCCCCCTCCTCCCTGCTCCATAGGTAACCACATTGTTACAACCTGGCATAGTAAGTCTGTTCCTAACAAGATGACAGACTGAGGTGGTTATTGTGTCTGGACTTAGAGAGCACAACGTGTTATTTCACTCTTGTTTTCTCTGTATTTCTATACATTTCTTTCTTTCTTTTTTCTCTTCTCTTCCTTTTCTCTCTCCTTCAAACTGGGCCGCATTCCTATCCATCCTGCGCCGCAGGTTGGACACCCCTGGTTTAGATCAAGCGTATTACATATAATTGCTTGTGAGCTGCACAGTACTACATTGTAGGATCAATAAAGCACTAGTAATTTTGTAATTTTTTTCATACACACAGATCAGTGAACTTGATATCTAATATTAAGGGGCCGATTCACTTACTTCGAGTGAAGGATTCGAAGTAAAAAAACTTCGAATTTTGTGCTCCTCGACTATCGAATTGGCGTAAATTCGCCTGAGTAGAATGATTCGGATAGATCGAGCGCAAAAATGATGCGACTATTCACCATTCGATAGTCGAAGTACTGGATCGAGCGCGAAAACGCTGCGACTATTCGCCCATTCGATAGTCGAAGTACTGTCTCTTTTAAAAATACTTCGACTGCCTACTTCGCCACCTAAAACCTACCGAATTGCTTTAAAAGCCTATGGGAAAGTCCCATAGGCTTGTTTTCCAAGTTTTTGATCGAATAGAAAGGCATTCGATCGAATGATAATCCTTCGAGTGCATATTCGATCGAGCGCCTATTCGCCTGGCGAATATTCGCCAATTCGACTATTCGCCAGCGCGTAAATTCGCCCGAATTGTCTATTCGATTCTATTCGATTCTATTCCCCAGTCGAATTTCGAGGGATTTAACCCCTCGAAATTCGACCCTTGATGAATTTGCCCCTAAGTGATGCTATATAGTGTGCTTTTGGTCTACTCAACACCATCCTCTGCAAGATAGCAATATCACACCAGGGGGCAAGTCACAAAACTGTTGTAAACTGAAATTGGAGAAAGAAATAATTTTGACTTAAACTGAGTTAAAAAAACCCACCAAATTCACAACAGTTATTCCATAGTTACATAATTAAATTGGGTTGAAAAAAAGACAAAAACCCAGCATCCATACACACACCCCTCCCTACTTTCACATAAATGATATATGCCCATATCTATACTAACTACAGAGTTTATAAGTTAATGAATACAGTTGTTTGGTACACTTTGGAGTTAAACAGCACTTCCTATGTAATGGTGATCAGTGGGTCACAGAGTACTGATAAGGCATTTGTGGGTTGGGTCGGGTAGCAGGTCCAAGCGGGTACAAATGGGAGTTTGTGTGAGGGCTGCAGGTCAGGTCCAAGTTTTAAAAATTAGACCCGTACAGGAATATACTTTCTACTATTTTTAGTTAAGTATGGGGGATAGAGAGTATTGTATAGTTCAGGCAGAGTGCTGACTTACATTAGAAATATAGGACGACAAATTTTAATGCATTGATCATTACCATCATAGGCAATGGTGGGCCTAGCAAGGGCACACACTAGGGGTAGGCAGAAAGAAGAGGTATGTGATTAGCACCCCCCATATTGTGCCCTAGGCAAGTGCCTCTTCTGCCTACCCCTAGTTCCTGCCCTGGTCACAGGAATGGTGGGCCTCAGTCATGGGTGTCTGCAGAAGGGGGCAAGAGGGAGCAGTTGCCCTCTCCCTGTAAATGTAATTCCCAACAACACAAAATGTTTTTTTATACTTCCCACCTCAACACAAGCCTTAATTAGTTATCTTCTGCATTGTCAAGAATAAGTTCATCTTTAGTGGGGTGCTAGCCTGTGATATTAGCTTACTTGCAACCTCCCCTGGAAGTTTTTCTGCAGACACCTATGTCCTCAGTACAGCTTGATATAGAATTAATACCCTATGGGACAGATTTATCAAAGTGTGAAATTAGAGCTTGCCACAGAAAAAAACATTCACTTTCTATTCATTTAAGAAGTATATTTATTAAATGTTGAACTACTAACTTTCACTCATTCTCTGGTACACTTTGATACCGCTGCCCCTATTTTTTATTTGGGCTTTACTTCCCCTTTAATAGTGATAGCACTGTCTACAGTTGTAACATAAGTGTGAATTCTGTTGATATATAAAAATGTCCTAAAAATGTTTAGTTTTATTTTTTAATTTTTTTCCCCATATTGTACTAATATAGTTTCAAAATATCTATGTTTGCATTAAATCTTCCCTTGAACCTTATAGCTTTTACGTTTTTATGTGGTCTCACACTATAATTTATTAGCAATAGCTTTTCTCTTTATTATTCTAAGAAAAAAATCGTCATGAAAACATAACTTTAAAATCTCAGGTCACAAAATATTTGCTTTGGCATTTACCATGCAGGATGCATCAGTATCCCCAAACGTACATTATTTAAGCATAGCTGTAGTTCCATAAAATTTTACAACACTGCAGAAGAAGATTCATAACCATAATATAACAGAAGGCCGTGCTTTCCTTCTGCTAAAGGAATAATTTAAATTAAAAATTTTGCATAATGCTTATTTATATGTGCAGGCAGCATAGGAGATCACATCTATTCTTACTCAGTGCAAACGAAACAATATATATTTTATAAAAAAAATAAAGTAAATCTAGTTTTATGTTTAGGTGACTCTGAATACAATGTGCTGTACGAAGTCCTATGTATTTATGCTGTTTTAATAGCCTGTGCTATTTTCTACCAAACACTGCGGTGCATTAATATTTTGGGTTTCATCTGCAAAATAAAATTCTGTTTGCCTGTGTCTTGCTCTCTAGAGAGGAACATTCATTCTCCATGCTGACTGCTTCTCCCTCTAAATAATGAGTTCTTATCATCTGCTATCAGGAATCCTGCAAAACCTTTTGTTCTCCCTTGCAACGCTGATGAGAAGATGCAGACATATTAGATACCTAAAATAAATGATTATAGTCAGAGACAAACTTTGTTCTCATTTGTAAAGTGTATGCTTTTTGTACTTGTTTATAAATGTACAAGAAGCCAAAGGCTGTGCATGGGCTGAGTGCCGAGATTAGTCTAAAGATATCTAAATATTTCTGAAGCTATTACAGGCCCATATTCCACGGAAGTAGTGGACAAGATAAACTGGGCTCTCTTGGACTGGCTTATCTTTAGTCAATACACTCAGACGCATATTTATTATGCTGTGTAAAAAACAGTTGGATAGTACACCACACATCACCAGGCTTCGCCATGTAAAAAAAACCAGAAGCAATGTAAACTAAAGGCGGAAAATCTAGCGTTCACATGGCGTGAAATAACACACACCTTGATAAATTCGCCATTTATTTTAGACAACTTTTTTCAACGTTTTTTCAGCTAATACACAGCATAATAAATATGCCCCTGAGACTCTAGACGTACGTAAGGGGATTACATCTCTCCCCGTGTTCATCTTAAACCTTGAAATTAACTTTTAGTGATATTCTAAGACAATTTACAATTTCATTTTTTATTATTTGTGTTTTTTTTAATGGTTAAGCTTTGTATTCAGCAGCTCTCCAGTTTGCTATTTCAGCAAATTTATCAAGAGTCAAATTTCAAAGTAATGGGAGTTTTTTGAACTCCCATAACTTCAAAATTCAAATAAAAAAAGACCAACCGAAATTTATTTTAAAAAAATCTAATTTTTGCGGGTGAATAGGCTGTATTTGATCATTCCATTCAAAATATTTTCAAAAAAAAGTTTGATTTTTCAAAGTCCACCTATTGACTCCAATGGTTCTAGGAAGTCCCCCATAGGCTAAAACAGCCATTCGGCAGGTTTTAGATGGTGAATGGCCGAAGTCGAATTTTAAAATATCATGATAAAATTCGATATTCAATTTTTTGATTTTTTTTTTCAAATTCCTTAGTCGAAGTACACAAACATAGCTCGAAATTAGATTTTTTTTACTTCGAATTTTCAATTCGACCCTTGATATATCTGCCCCTAAATGTTACCTATAGGTCATGCTGCTGAGAGGTTTATTTTTGTAAGCCAAAATTTTCTCTATTTATTTTCTCTATTTATTAAGTGTAAAAAAATTATGTAAAAGCTGCTGAGGTCATCTAGAAGTCAATGGGATCTGTCCGTAGCAAATTTTAACATATTTAGTTTCCTAGAGGTTGTAGAATTTTTTTTAAGTTTTTTGCTTGTAAACACACAAAAATTTGAGTATTTGTTCTGTATTTTATTCTTTTGTGGTTTTTAGATTCAGATCTTTCAATAAATAAGCTTTTTTTTTTAATAAAATGTGAGTTTAGTCGGTTGAAAACACCTCTGAAATGACACAAATTCGAATCTTGATATATAGGCCTCCGTGTGTGTTGAAGTGATTTTTATTAAATTTAATGTGTGTCTAGGCATGGTTTAACCAGTCCATACACGCCCAGACCCAATCAGCAGTGTGGCTGATTTTGACTATACTGCCAACCATCTGGATGAATGGCCAATTGGGGGGCATTTAGATATATAATCCTAATATCCCATTGGATGGAGGATTATTGGTCCTGATAAGAAAAGAGAAGCTTGCTGCTCTGCGATTCCTCTTCACTTTCAACTGTTCTGATCATTTGGGCAGTCAGCCCAAACAAATGGATCAATACAAAGGTCCCTCGTATGTTATAAAATATAAAGCATTCAGCAAGCAGGTCAATCGATCAGAGTACCACACATGTTTGCTTGTATATGGCCACCTTAAGGCTTTACATTTTTGCAGCATCCTAGGTGTATGGATAGACAAATATAGAAATAATGCCTCCTATTTTTAGCACAGCTGAAACCCACTAGGAGGAAATTAGGCATGATAGAGCATGAGCTGAACACAGGTGGCTAATAACTGCTAGTGGATATGCAGCTCTAGGCTATTTGCACTTTGGGATGCTGAATTATGCCTGCTTTCCTATTATAGCTGCCTCAACTCTAATAAGTCTCTTTGTATATCCCTGTACTTATCTTCGTAACTTTGACAATTATGTATAATGCTGTCTGAAAAACAGCATCTGTGATCAAACAGAAACGGTGTATTTGTAATGGTTCACAAAAAAATAAATAAAAAAAAAATATCTCAAAAGTAAAATACCAAAATTTACAGTTTTCGGTTATATGTCGGTAAAATGTCTTACCTTTTTTGTTCTGTACCTGCCGCCAGTATTTTATATTCAGAAATTGAGGGTGGTAGTATGGGAATCCATAAATGCTTTTGTAAACTGACAGTATGTTGCTAGAACTCATTTAGGACTGCAGTGTGTAAAGTTCAATTTCTGACACCATTAAGTGTTTTTTTTTTTTTACGAAAACTCCAGTAGTTCCGCACAATTCTAACATAATTACGGGCACAAGGGGGAGTTGTGCCTAACACCAATGCACCTGACACGTCATAATGTGCGCAATAGTGCATTTATGTTTTGATGAATCAGATGCAATCATGCAAAACATTTTTGGAGTCATTACTGCATCATTTCCAGCATCAAAAACTATGTCTGTGAATGATACTTTATACGTAAGTCTGCTGCATCTATTGTTGCAGTCCACAGTGGGAACCCTGTCTTTACCACCACCTTAAAAGTAGCGAAATCTACAAGGTTCATCTGGGGCACTTGAGCATGATTTGGAACAGTAGATTTGGAACTGATTCTGCTTATCCATCTACCATCGCATGTTAGGCCTCAGAGAGCCAAAAGTTAAGTAAGTTCCTTTAAGAAGACCAAAGTTGCTTTTGCCAATAAAGTTGTGAGGGTTCCTTTACTTACAGCACCACAGCTGCACTTGGCTGCCTTCCACTTGCCTCTTACCTGAATATACAGCCATCTCCAAACCATGTGGTAGCCCCAAAAGCAGCCTGCGTCATTCAACACAGCACAGTTGCATAAGAAGAGTAAGGTGCACACATCACTCTCATGCTGAATGCTGGAAATTATAGTTTTAGCTCCTTTTGAATTGACTTTGTTAAAAATCTAACTGACAGTTGCAGAATTTCTGTAAAAAAAGAGAAACAATGTGTGGTGTTTATACAAATGGCGTGTAGGTGTCACTGTGCACATGAGTTATACTGTTTATACATAGTATTTTCTATACTGCTTAAGAGTGATAGAGTTTGAAGTTACTGTTGTGTAATGGCTACATGACTCTGCTAATAAAGCACTGTTATACTCTCCTCATCCTCGGCTACCAAAACATAACAAATTGATCACGAGATGTCTCTTCTACCTCTGCAGCAACCTGCACCTTTTCTTCCAAACCCTGGTGGGCCTACCATACCTTTTACTGCTTGGATTCGTATGTTTGAAAATGACATTATTGCTGCTGACCAAGGGGAGATTTCTGCTGCTAGAAAGCGTGCTTTACTTATTCACTGGCTGGGAGCAGAGGGACAGCGTATATTCTATACATTACCATTACCTGATGATACTTATGAAACTGCTCTTACTGCTATAAAGAACTTTTTCGTGCCAAGAGTTAATGTGGTTGCTGAAAGATATAAATTCCGCCAACTTGGACAGCGTAATGGCGAATCCACAGAACAATTTGTAGCAGCTTTGAGAGAGCTGGTTGTTACCTGTGACTTTGGCAATCTAACAGATGAAATGCTAAGAGACCAAATAAGGGAAAAAACAAACTCACCTCGCATTAGAGCGAGACTACTAGCGCAGGATTTGACCTTTGCAAAGGCTATTACAGTTTCTAGCCAAATTGAAACAGCAGTGGAAGAGGCTAAAACTCTCAGTCAGGAAACTGCTGGGAATGTACAGACTGTGAATTCAGCACTGTGGCCTAATAATTCACAGTCACAGGAAAAATACAGTGCTACACAGGAAAAAATATTTCCATAATGTACTTCAGCTACACTGGCTGAGTTGGAATGTTGTTTTCTTAAACAAAGGGCTTCACTTAATCTGGAGACATTATATTAAAAAAAATGGCATAGTTCATGGGGTAGTCAAAACTATAAGTGGGTGAATTTTGTGAGAAACAAGATTAATGGGCACCCGGACTGCCTGTTTGGAAAAAGAACTGAGAACAGGAATGGAATGTTAACACAGACTATATAATGTACTGCTTTATTCCAAAAGGAACACACACTTCTAATATTATGGTAAACCCCATTTTGCAAGCTGGTTATTGGTTTACACTGCACAGCTACTGCTTTTAAGTGCTGTCATTTTTGGTTCTTGTGTACTGTGTAAACAAAAGGTGAAAACAATAATAACAAATATGAGGGGCTGACAAATCTGAGCTTAGTGTCACATGGCAAATGTGCGGCACGCTTGTGACATTCATAGGGGCTGATATTACGGTGGCAAAGGAAAACGCTTCAAGGCTTGGACTTTGTCATTGTGCATGAGCACAGACCTTGTTGACAAGAACACAAGGTTATATTGCTAAAACGCTTTCCTTTCCACATATTCACAAGTTGAAGTTCTGCTAAAAAAAGAGAGGAGTTAGGCAGATGGGATTTATCTGAGTTTAGATAGAGTCACCAGAGCTCAGGATTTGTGTTCCACTACGACTAAATGAGGTGGATGGCCACGCTATGCATGCTAAAAGCCTTTGGATGGGGAAGACTGTAGTGATTAAAGAAAGCAGGCTTTAAAAATGCATTCAGAAGATGTCAAAGCTGATAGTTTACTATATGCCCAAACACAGATACAGCCCTAGTCTTGAAATCTATAGAAGAGTTACATTCTGTTTAGCTACCAAATGCAATACCATATGCTGCATCTCTTAACTCGCTTATTTCTGAACTTGCCCACTCCCACACCTTGTGTCTCAACACCTTCCCTTTCAGATTGTAAGCTCTTTTGCACAGGGCCTTCTTCGCCTTTTGTATCGGATACTGGTGTAATTCTGTCTATTGTTTGTATAAAACATTTATTTTACAGCGCTGCGAAATATGTTGCCACTCCAAAAATGCATGTTAATAATATTATTAACTGGCCAACACATACTGATATGATTATACAAAATAAAAGTCAGACAATCTTGATTGTACAGGTTTGAAAATGTCACCTGCCCATGATCTTAGCTGGCCAGTGCATGGAAAAGAAAGGACACCCGCAGATCCTCTTCACTTTCTGCTGTTCCGATTTGTTACCCTAAACAAGTAGAACAATAGGAAGGTGCCCACAGTCTCTTGTACAATATCTGTCTATTTGCCCATAGAATGAGTTTGGATATGAGATCAGCCCATGATCCCCTGTTTCAAAAACATAACTAGTGCAGATACAAGCAATGCAACAATCAGATATAAAGGCATGAGTTCAGAGGACCAAACTTGAGGGCTTACCATGAAGGGTAGGATCTTGGCGGCAATAATATGCTATACTAAAACAGAGGAGGCCAGAGCAGGACATGAAGAAGGGAGCAGAGATGAATGATTCATTATTTTAAACCTTTGACACCAGTGTATAGCCATTTGCATTGCAGACACCAAATAACTGATAATGTAGTGTTAATGGTAAATTAAAGAACTGTCCATGCATTTAGCAAATGCTTCCACCATCAAAGACCAAAATGAATTCTGTTAACGGGTCCTCGGTGACTCAGACTACATTTTAGAATTCATAATAGAAAATCAAGGAAAATCGCAAATTAAAGAACAGAAAGGAACATAATGTTTTGTCCTTTTTCCATTGTCTGCTAGAGCACTTAATTTTGTCCTTGCTCTTGAGAACTGGAGATGTTAATATTACTCATTTAGCTATACAGGGTAGTGCATTGCTAAAACTAGAAATGTTTAAGCTGAAGAAGGATAGCAACACAAGGGATATGTTTCCTTTTCCTATTAACAATATGTTGTTGAATTGTAAGCAGGGTGCAATTTTACTATGCAATTTTTCTTATTTTATGGATAATTATTTGTGCTGGAAAAGCCGTGGAGTCAATTCATCAGCTCCATGGATATTAAATTCTCTTTCATGTGTGCACAGTATTTGCATATTTAGTATTCAAGGTGCATTTTATTTAGTTTACTTCTCCTCTTCTACTGAAAGAAGAGGATCTCTTCCAGATATAAATCAGGACTGAAACTCAAGGGAATGTAAAATGTGATTAGTCCTCTACAGTGAGAAATATTAAAGCTATACCCTGGTACCATACTAAAACTTTCTTAGATGATTTAGTGTACACAGTATGTAACAATATCTCTGTTTAAAGAGACAGTAACGCAATGTATTATTTATATAAAAGAGTTGCAAGTTCTCTTCAAAGTCTTCCAACACTCTTAACCTCTGTGTAATAAACGGCATGATATGTGTACCAAGGTTTGCTCCATCTGCAGGTAATAGCTGTTTGCAATTACCATTTGGCTTCAAACTAAGGGAAACAATCGGCCTATGGCAAGAAACGGAAAGATAAATTATTTACCTCCTCAAAGTTCAACACATATTACAGGTATAGGATAGGATCTGTTATACAGGAACCCGTTATCCAGAAAGCTCCGAATTACAGGAAGGTTGTCTCCCATAGACTCCATTTTAATTAACTAATTCAATATTTTCTTTTTCTCTATCTTAATAAAACAGTACATTGTACTTGATCCAAACTAAGATATAATTAATCCTTATTGGTGGGAAAACAATCCTATTGGGTTTATTCAATGTTAATGAAAAACGCAGGTCCCGAGCATTCTGGATAACAGGTCCCATACCTGTAGTTGGTTGCTTTATGAAATATTGATGTGTATGTGTGTGTGTTCCTGTAAGCTTTATATAAGAGCAGACTTTATTAGTACAGGTATGGGACCTATTATCCAGAATGCTCGGGACCTGGGGCTTTCCGAATAATGGGTCTTTCCATAATTTAGAACTTCATAAATTAAGTCTACTAGAAAATCATGTAAACATTAAATAAACCCAATATGCTGGTTTTGCTTCTAATAAGGTTTAATTATATCTTAGCAGGGATCAAGTACAAGGTACTGTTTTATTATTACAGAGAAAAAGGAAATCGTTTTTAAAAATTTGTATTATTTGATTATAATGGAGTCTATGGGAGACGGTCTTTTAGTAATTCAGAAATTTCTGGATAACGGGTTTCCGGATAACGGATCCTATACCTGTAGTGTTTTAATTATTCACAGTGAATCTCTGTGCTGCATGCAATTTCTATTTATTCAGCCTAAATAACTTTAATGTATGGTATCCCATGGGCAGACAAAGGAACCATAATTTATACAGGAAGGACGGGGAGCAGAAAAGCATTACACAATCAGGATCCAAGAAAATGGTCAGGAACAGGCAAAGGTTGGTACAGGCAGCAAACAATCAGAGGTCAGGAACAGGCAAGCGGCAAAGAGCAGATAATCAAACACAGTCACACCCAGGAACTATCAGAAAATAGACCTTCGTTGGTCAATGAGCAATTGGCCAAAGCCCCTTTAAATAGTTTAATTTCATTCCAACAATGGCATCACCTGCTGCGCATCAAAAGTAAATGGATGGATAAATGTGCGCCTGTAGCAAACACATAAGCATTATGTATCAGCGCGAAGAGGAGGTGGCAGCTGTGGGCGTCCCCTCAGAGAGCGTGACGGTGATCCCGTTACCCCAATAGTTTACCAGGTATTCTCACAATAACTGTATAAAAAACATGCTGGCTGATCTAAGTTCACCTCAAGAGCCAAATCCTATACGTACAGCAAATAGCTACCTGCAGAAGTTCTCATTTTTAGACAATAAACCTACAATAGCAGGTTTTTCTGTATAAGACACCATCCTAAAGAAGAACTAAACCCTAAAAATGAATATGGCTAGAAATACCATATTATATATAATGAACTTATTGAACCAGTCAAAAGGTTCAGCAGCTCTATAGTAGTAATGATCCTGGCCTTCAAATTTGTCACAGGAGTTTCCCATCTTGGATTTTGTTCGGAGTGACACTCACATGCTCAGTGTGAGCAACTGTTGAGAAGTTGAGAAGTAAGGGTCATCACAAATTATCCAGCAGAAAATGAGGTTTGCCTGTCATATACGCTGATGGTAGGCTGGTTTCTAAATTGATGCTAATTGTGCTTTTTTTTCTGAGCTGCTCTGTACCAATAATCTGAATTAGTTACTTATATTGTGACATTTACATTATATATATTCAGTAAATTGTGCATCGGCCCAGGGGCGTAACTACAGAAGAAGCAGACCCTGCAGGGCCCAGGAGGTATTGGTATAGGCGAGGCCCTAATTCAGATACAGTTTCATTAAATATTGGTTAAACAGGTCAACCTCTATTCATTTTGGGGGCTTGAAAAATAATTTGCTGTGGGGCCCAGTAATATCCTTTTACACCAGTGCATTGGCCCCTAAGCTCAGTAACTGACAGCAGCACAGAGCATGTGCAGTAAAGCTGCAAAAATGAATATGGGGTGCTACAGGGGCATCTTTAAAGACACAGATCTTTACTGCTAAAGGGCTGTGGTTGCCTTGAACTGGTACAGAAGCCCAAAACATAGTGTACAATAATTCTGCCATACTTTAATTAAGCTTTAGTTCTCCTTTAACCCTTCCCAGCACCAAGATTCCAGGTTTTGCCACTCAAAATCATCTTTTGTAATCTTTGCTTTGTCCTGTCTATTTTGAAGAAATGTTCCTGAACTCCTATGAGGAATGTATTATTAAGGGAGCTGCAAACAAGGTCTATCATGAATGCATTGGAGGTAATCTGCCAGCTCCATGCTGGACCTCTCGTTGCCATGTGAATCAAGAATGATTTGTTTGTGTCTGTGGAGAGGCTGTGATGCATCATTTCCATATGGCCCTGAGCACAAGGAACACTCATGAGAGCTGTAAATTCATCATGTGGCTTAGTGCACTTAATCTCCCATGTGATTCCAGCAATCACTTCTGGAATTTGATATTATACATTTGTGTTATATAGAGTTGTGTTCTATAGAGTTGTGTTATATAGAGTTGTCATCTTTGCTGCTGGTGGGATAATAATGCTTATCCTGAACTACTATGAACGCAATGATATAAGTAAAGCTGAAATCATTGAAAAAATATATATAAAAAAAACATTTCCTTTCCCAGGGCATCCGTTTACAGCAAGTCCACAGGGAAAATTCTCCCATAAAATATCTTCAAACTGGCATTAAATATGACCAGGAGCATGCAGGCAGAAATCAAGCCTAGTAATCTGCTCATCCCACTGGGAAAAGAACGTCCTGCACATTGCAGCATATCCGTTAATACACTTATTGCTACAGAAATTGTTTACAAGCCCAAAGTGCCACTATTTCAGGACCATGTAGATACAAGGGAACGCAAAAGTATTTTTTTATTTAAACACAAATTATACAATTCGTTTTTTTATCAACAACAGGTCCACTGGCCTGTGGTATCCCATCCACTGAGTTATATAATTCACATATGCAGGTTTAGAATGATTAATTTATTAGCAGTGGAAAACAACAACCCGTAAGACACATATTTATAGGATTTTTAGTAGTTGCTTAAAGCCATAGTTAGTCATTTATATGTAATTATAAGCAATGTCACTTTTATGCAGGGCTGTATTAGTGAGCGCAAGTGCATGCATAAATGCTAATAAATTGAATGTATTCCCGTTCATCTATTATAAATAAAACCAATAGCGTACTATCACACAGTGGACTCCAAGATCGTTAGGGGGTCTGGACCAGAGGTTGACCATGGAGGGGGTTTCAGCTCTAGCGTGCACACTGGAGGGAACAAGGAACACTGGGTGAATTGAGCACTATAAAATATATGATCAATTTATGTATTTGTCTTCTATATTAGTACATGAAAAATATGTTAATGATGATGCACTGACTAAGTTCTATAGTTCAAGGAGTTTCCTTCGCCAAATTCCATATTTAGTTAATTGAGTAAGTAAAAAATAGTAAACCACTAATGCAGGAATATGTGTGTTAAAAACACAACGTATTTACAAATAATGCATGTTTAAGATCAAGCCACAGATTTTCAGTGATGTTGAAACCAGGGGACTGTGAGGGTCATACGAAAATGCATTGAAGTAGATCTCGCTAAAAGCCTTCTTTCTCTTCCAGACCTTGCTTTGACTTCCTCAGTTCCCCTAAACTGCCATTTCTTAATGACTGTCAGGGAGCCGGGAGCTCCCTCCAGGGAGGTAGTCAGGATCAAGGAGGAAGCCCTCTAGTGGGAACAAGGTCGCGGTATCCGAAGGGTTAAGCAGAATCAGTATGAGTGGTCACAGGCAGGAGTTAACGAGGGCAGGCAGATCAGATGCCAAAGTTCAAAGTCCAGGCAAAGTTCCACAACACAGGCAGGTAACAAGAATCACAGACAGGGAGCAGGAATCAAGGCTGGGAGCAGGAATCAAGGCTGGGAGCCAGCAGGACAAGAACCCAGGATCAATATTGGTTTGAATCCTGTTCTTGGGCGCCGTCACAGTATTTTGGGCGCACTTTTATGACGAGATCCCGGCACCAGTGATGACATCATCATGATGCGACGCTGCAGCCATGTGTTCAGCGTGGGCACCGCCATCTTGGATCTTCACTGACCGCCGAGAATGTAAACAGCGCCGTCGGGTACTTCTGGAAGTCCTGACATGACATTTCAGGCTGGAAATTGTGAACTGGGAGAGTTTTCTTTATAGCTTTCCTCTGCTTTGTAGGCATCAGTTAGCTTTAGATCCTGCTAAGAAGAGTCCTTGTTTATGGAGTGACAGTTTGGGGTGGCAGGGATTTAATTAACATCGGCAATTAATAGCAATGTCTTATGGCTATTGCAACTTAATGAGGTTATTCTTGATGATATTATTGATGCAAGCTGGCAGCATTTTGCAATCTTTTTTAGCCTTGTCCTGCTTTGTCTTCTACTTTTCAATTGCAAAATTAATTAATGTTAATGTTATAGAGTGGCCAATTCTAAGAAACTCTTCAATTGGTCTTCATTGTTTATTTTCTATAGTTTTTTTTTTTAATAATGTGGCTTCTTCGTCTGACTCTTTCCAGGTTTCAAATGGGGGTGACTGATCCATCTAAAAAACAAATGCTCTGTAAGGCTACATTTGTATTGTTACTGCTACTTTGCATTAATCATCTTTGTATTCAGACCCTCTCCTATTTATATTCCAGTCTCTTATTCAAATCAATGCATGGTTTCTAGAATAATTCGGACCTTACAACCAGATTGCTAAGACTGCAAACAGGAGAAAAAGCTAAATAAAAAGCTAAATAACTCAATAACCACAAATAATAAAAAATGAAAACCAATTACAAATTGTCTCAGAGTATCACTCTCTACGTCATACTTTAAGTTGACTCAAAGGTAAACAACCCCTTTAAGCAACTGCTGCTTTCAAAAACAACTGTAAGGTTGCTTAGAATTATGCTTTCTTTTATTGGGCAAATGTTTCTTTTGGGGTTGACTTGTCCTTTAAGAATCAGTGCCATTGTTAATGGATGTTCTTATTGACCTCCTACTTTCTAGTTACTCACCCACCTAAATTGTAACTTCACAGGACAGGGACATCCTTTCTCCTGTGTTATAAACATGTGTATAATTATTTATTACAATGTTTATCCTCCCTAAGAATATATAGTGCATAAAGTACCCCCTAGTGTAAACTATAAGGATATTATAAGCTACAGAGGAGTTCCATGACCATATAAAACACAAGGCCGACTGTTTTTATATAGGTAATGGAACTTCAAGGTGACTTCTAATATCCTCATATTTTGCAACATGGGTTACCTTATTTATTATAATGCACAAGTTTCAGTGAGTCGTGTGACATCACTAAGCTCTAATTATAACCGATGACATCACTAAGAACCGTTTATAAGGATATAATTTACATGATATTCATTTTTCTCGTGTATTATAAACAAATATATTCGTACAAACACTGGATACCACATATACAACATAAATACGAGCAAGTAACAACATACTCAAAAGTCCCACCATGTGGTTTTGAAATATTTAAGTGAAAAATCCAATATGTTTCATGTTTTCAAAGGATAGTTGTGGATAGATCTTTGATAGATCTCCAGTTGTAGGATCTTTCCTGACCTTTTTCCTTACAAAGCTTAAATAATTTATGTTATTACCACTACAAATTGCATAGCACTTGTTTACAATTTGCTTGTTTTTTTTGTAATATGTGACATGCTTTTAGACTTGCAAAGCCAATACATTGCTGCCTGAATTTCAAACATAAGCCGGTATATAGTGTCCACTAGTTTATATATTTTTTAATCTTGTATTCAGGATTCTTGGTGGAAGATCTAAACTCCCTAGGAGCATTTACTACACACAATATAATATTGTATCTAGGTTCACATTAATACATGTCCGATTTTTTAAAGAAAAGATCTAACTCCCTAGAAGCTTTTACAGAGCATTGCATAATATAGTATCTAAAGCCACATTTATATAAGTCTGAAATACTGTGTAGAGGATCTAACTCCCTAGGAACTTTTACACATAAAATAGTGTCTAGAGCCACATTTATTATTTGCTGCAGCTCGAAACTCCCTACAATGGCAAAACTGAAAACAAAATATTTTCACCATTTATATTAGTCTGAAATGCATAGCCCTTAAAAACATTTGTGTTGATTCTTCTTCTTCTTCTTCTTGTAGTTTAAACTTTTCGTGTCAGAGCGGTCTCCAGTGCATCTGTAACTAGATCAAGGGTCATTGTACAGTATCCAACATCTTTTGATACAGAATTAGTAACAGATCTATTATTCTACATCATTAAAATATAGATATTTTCTCAGTCAATTAAGTTGACTGTCTCCATGTATAAAGCCCTCTTTTCAATGATCGTTCATCTGAGGAAGGTGAATAAATTATGCAGTGTTCAGGGTAGAGACCTGCATGGGTCTGCTTTTAAAGACTCGCTCCCAACCTGGACCTGCTTAGCTTAAGCTGTAACCAGTCCCGCATACCCGCCTTTAGATGCCCCATAATTTTCCCCCGACCCACTACCTGGAGCATTCGAAGGCCGACCGGAAGTTACATTGCATCCACCCCACTACATCAAATTGGGTACCCGCAGGCCACCCACACAGTGGGCACAAAAAGTATAATCCGGCTGATATTCCGCTGGTACCCAGCCCAATGCAGGGATCTAGTTCAGGGGTATAGAAAAAGGTTGATATATGGGTAGTGCCATTACGAAGAGGAAAAGGGGAAAGTTGCTGCTAAAGAGCAAAAAAAAAAAAAAATACCGTAGATGAGGAAGAATAAGTAAAAGGAAAGCAGAATGGGGAAAGATGATAAAAGAGAGTAGACAGGAGTTGGGGAGAAGAAGGCAGCACAGAAAGAACAGATGAGAAGAATAAAGAGAACATACTGTATATAACACATATAAACATTAACAGGGGAACATAATTAAAGTCGCAAAGAGCAAAACAATTCACAGCAATAAGACTAAAAATCCACATCTCACAATGCAATATTGTTCCTTAAACTGTTATTGTATTGTGAATTATAATTGCGCATTGCGAATTTAAATTGCGCACTCTTAAGAAGTGCTTGAAAGTGTCGTAATCTTTTGGAGCAAACATAACAACTTTTTCAGTAAGAAGTTTTATTACAGTGACTGCACATTGGCGCAAACTATGCAATTCGCAAACGGTCTTCCACAGTTTCCGGGTTCACAAAAGTAAAATTGTTCACGCGAAGGCATAACTTTTCACATTGCGAATTGTTATTCGGTTACTGACTTTTATTACATTCCCCCGATAGAGTAGTATAAGGATTGGCACAGAAAGGGATAGCACAAAAGAAAGGAAAAGAAGATAAGGTAAAAGCAGTCCGTGAGTGCTAAGGGGGGTGAAAGAAAAGGAAGGAAAAAAGGAAAAGACTCATAATACGGATTTATGAGAAGGTGTAAGAAAATTAAAAAACAGAAAGGAAGTAAGCAGAAGGGAATGGACGTAAAGAGAAAGCAAGAGAACATCTAATGCACAATATATTTGGATGTAACGCAAAATGCTGGAGGAAGGAAAAAACACAAAGGAACAGTGGAGAAAAGCAAGACAGAAAGAGATCAGAAAATTGACAGAAGAGAAATACAGAAAAGGATAGTAGGATGTTGCACATTTTCTTTACATTTATAGAGTATAAATTGTGTTCTTAGCAGCAGCTTTATTGGAGCAGTAGTAGCATGCTGATGGAACTGTGCTTTATTTCTAACCGCATTGTACTGTCTTGTGACAGCTGTTTGACTTTGTCACCTTATCAATGCAATCAATGTGCAGTTCTCCCTGCTGCTGGTTCATTCACTGCAGCTCTGCAGCTTTAGGTCTCGTAAGGGGGAATGTAATTAAAAGTCGCAAGCGTTATTTAAAATGGCGTCTTTGCGGATGTTTAACACTGCTCACAATGTAAGTTATTCGCTGATGAATATTACATCGCATTTATCACCTACTCTGGAGTTTAGTTCAATATTTTTTTGCTAAAATTGCGAAATGTTATGACTTACACTGTGAATGTTCACAAAAGCCATTTGTGAAACTTTGTGATGAAGTGGGTGAGGTCTGTAATCAGTCAAAAAGGATGTAAACATGGTCGTTAACATTCGCAAGCGTCTTTGTGCAGGTTATTTGCACTAATATTACATTCACCCCATATGTTCATGTGGGGTGGGGAAAAATGTTCGATTTGCTTATTACCTCTCATGTGGGCATATTTACTAAAGAGCGAAGTGGCTAACGCTAGCGACTTTTTGCAGCATTGCCACCCACAGGGACATTGCCAATTCGCTAGCAAACAGGACCGTCACTAGCGTTCATTCGCACTCTATTGGCAGGTGACTTTTCACTCTGGTGAACGGACGTTACTCCACAGATTCACTAAAATGCCGATTTTACTGAACGTTACCTCTTTCGCCAGAGTTGACTTCGCCACTTCAGACCAGGTGAAGTGCTATAAAGCAGCTAGAACCTCCTCAATCTTCTGTCACTTACATCATATCCTGTGTGCTAAAAATGCATTAAAGTTCAAAAAAACGCTGGCGACTTTTCCTTTTTTTAGCGGGATTGGCTGCAAAAGTCCTAACTTACTTTGTAGGGTACACATTTCATAACGTATGGAACATTCATTTTACAGTGGGCTCATGTGTAGGGCATTATATTAACTCTCTTGTCTTTATTAAGTTTCCCTGGACATGTGTAGTATAAACCGGTAACTTAAACCATTTGCAGCAACATTTATAATAAAGACGTCCATACAACTTTAAATTTCCCTCCGTATGCAAATTGACCTAAACACAATATCACTAGTGAATTTTCGCTTGGCACAAATGAATGCTAGCGCATCTCCGCTATGAAATGCTCGCACTTCCAAAGTAATGCTAGCGAAAAGTCGCCAGCCTGATGCCCGGGACGAAACTTCGCATTTTAGTGAAATAGCGTATTCGTATCGTATTTGCACCTGGCAAAGTGGTGCGATTGGTGCAAAGCTGACACTGGCGAAAATTTGCCCTTTAGTGAATCTGCCCCATGGGATATATTGCTTTAGAGTGCTAAAGTCCACTGCCTATCAGTTTAGAATACATTGGCGATAAGAGGAACCACTGCCTCTCAGTGTATTTAATCTATTTGAGTTGTTTGTACCCACACCTGCGATTTCAATATCCATCAATTATGTAACTTCAAAAATAAGCTTTAAAATGTTCATACAGGTATGGGATCTGTTTTCCAGGATCCCATTATCCAGAAAGCTCCGAATTACAGGAAGGCTCTTTCCCATGTCATATATTCTTTTGTATTTGCTGTGTTGAACTTCAGATTTGTTCCTTTTCTCCTTTACAGTGCTGCCCTGAGCATTTCTTCATGTTCCTTCTCACTGATGCATGTAAATAACTGACACCAATAAATGACGGGCTAGCAGCCAGCAGCTTGACATAAGAATATGGCTTAATAACTGACGACAGCAGAGACAGAAAAATTGGTAAAGTTCTGTCAGGTTGAAGTCTCCCGAAGGCTGTATTCTGAAAAGAGCATTGGGTTTTTTTTTTCCCAATACCAAACAACAAGAACCTATTAAATCACTGAGCTACATGCTGAAATACTTTGTTCCCACATCTGCTTAAAAACACGAACCGCCAAGAAAACTCTTGTTTCTACAGCTGTTAAAAACAATCTGTAAAAATGTGATATTGAGGGGAACTGAAACTCACGTTTTTCCCTATAGGTAATGTGCTTCTACACTTTTATCGTATTATTTCAAGGGCAGTTATCATTGATATAAGCAGACACCCAAACTGTAGTGGGTATTTATTAACAGTTTTTTCACAAGTACATTTTTATTTTACTTATAAATAATTAAGGTGCTTTCTCAACCTAACATTTTATCCAATAATGTTTGCCATTAGCTTATTATTTCAAACGGTGTCTCTTAGTTAGTCATTAAGAGCTGTGTTGGTTGCAGATGGAAAAAAGTGATTGGTTGAGGAATATTGAGGCATGTAGACAGCCGAAAATTAGGTGGGGGTATAACCAATTGCAAAAATCTTTTAAATCTGATTTTTTTTTTTGCATTACAAGATTATAAAACATGAAGGTGTAATAGAAGAAACAGACAACAAATAATGTCACTATCAAACAACACTATGCATGCTGAATTATATTATTTTGATGATAATTGTTATACATGGTACACAGTGAACCACCGCTTTAAGTTGGGGATATTTGAACCATATTTTGTCCATCTTACTAATACACTAGAAAATAGAACTATAGTTACATTCCAAATAATACATTTTCATAAACAATAAAATCAAACAAAGAATAAAAAATATAAACTAATTACAGATTGTCCTAGAATAGAATTTCATCATCTTAAAGGTCATCTCTTTAAACTGTTATCAGGTTTCTCAGGTTCCGGTGACAACAGCAACAATGAATGGCAGACTAAAGCTGGTCATACACGGGCAGATTTAATCAGCGCTCTGTGAATGATCGTTGAATGAACAATTCACTCATCCATGGTAGAAGAGGAGACTGGTTGTATCTTTGTCACGTTGGCTGCAAGATCTCGCATATATTGTTTACTGTCACAAAAGTCATGGGCACTGAACGATTGTTTATCACTGATTATTAGTGATGGGTGAAGCTTATCTGTTTCACTTCGCCAAAAAGTAACCAAAAGGCGAAAATTCACCAAAATGCATTGAACTCCGTGGGCATCAATTTCTTTTTTTATCGTGCAACAATTTTTTACCACCCATTGGAGTCTATAGGGGCAAATTCACTTAGATTCATAGTTGCGCCAGGCGTAACTTTGCCGCACTTCGCCAGGCGTAGTTTCGCCAGCGCTTCGCAAATTCACTAAAATCCGAAGTTGCGCTCTGGGGTAGCGTAAGGTTGCGAAGTTGCGCTAGCGTTGATTCGCTAAGTAAAGCGAAGTTACGCTAGCGAAGGCTAATTTGCATACGGCGCCAAATTCAAATTTCAATGGAGGAATACGTATCAGCACTACAAATGCCTAGAAAACCTTCAAAACATCAAATAAAATTTTTATTTTGCCCTACACATGTGCCCACTGTCTAGGTAAGTTGCCATGAGTCAGGAAATGTAGGGGGGAAGGAGGGGAGCCCTAAAAAATTTTTCGATCTTTTTCAGCCTATCACCCATAATGTAGAAAACACGCCAGCATTTTTTGGGACTTAGAAAAAATTTTGACTTTTTTTGAAGCAATCCCTATCTACTCTATTGCGCTTCGCCTGGTCTGAGGTGGCGAAGGAAGTCTAGCGTAAAAGGTAGCGTTCAGTACACTGCGCGCGTTAGTGAATTTGCATAGTTACGTCGCTAGCGAAACTTCGCCAGGCGTAAGTAACGCGAAGTAACACTAGCGAAACTACACTAGCGTTCGTTAGTGAATTTGCGCAGTAACGAAAATGCCAAACGCTAGCGAAGTAACGCTAGCATTCGCCACTTCGGCGCTTAGTAAATTTGCCCCTATGTGCGTCATTTTTTGCAGCGAAACTGCAAACAATTTCGCTCATCGCTACTGATTATCTAACTGTCCCGTCCACTGAACAATTTCAGTGTTTCACAACAAAAAAATGTAAACTTCTCGATTGACTGTTGGGACAATTTAGTGATCGTTTGCACCCCATTAATGTAACAATAAGTAAACGATTTGATCAGATTGGTCTAAAATCGGTTGTTTCATACGTCAAAATCTGCCCTGGATCTTTATGGCCACCTTTTTAAGATAAATAGAAGTGGACCTGAATAGAATGGCAAACATAAAAATAATGGCAATACAAATCTATCTTTAGAATGAAAATGGAGACTCAGGATGGAATTGATTCAGAATGTATAGAAAATAATTTAATATTTCAAGTTGAATTTCCCTTATGCACGAATGATACTGTTGAATAATGTTGTTAGACTGTCCTCATGTAAAGAAGTGGTCAAAGCTAAACTTTATTTTCACTTTTCAGTAGCAAATGACATATGTAAAGCCTGATGCACACAGTATGGAGGCAGCATTGCTGGTATACTCAGAGCCAGATTTGACACCCCCCAGCTGTAAATTTTAAGGTTTAAAGTCCACTACTGGATTATCACGAACACTAATGCAAATATAAACGGATGCCAATAGAACACATCCACAGATGCTAGTAAATTAATTATTTCCCTTGGCTTAAATAGGAGATGAACCCTCACAACATGATATGGCAGCTAAAAGTTCAGTTGTGTATTTTTAGTTTTCACATTAGATTTTTTTTTAGTAATGAAAGTTTAATAGCATATCCTGTAACAATATTTTGACCTCAACAAGTTTGTCACCGCAATAGTTTCATTCACAATCAGTTATCCGCTATGGAGAACAAATTAAATTAGATTAAACAGGCATCATATCTACTCAAACTTGAACCCAGAGATTTCCAAACTGGTGGATGCCCTCCCAGGGATTCCCAAGTTAGGGAGCCCAACATGATGGGTAGTTAGTTTGGAAACTTTGAATTAATACAGGTATGGAATCAATGATCCAGAAAGCTCTGGATTACAGGATGGCCATTTCCCAAAGACTCCATCTTAAACAAATCCGAATTTCAGAAAGACCCCTTATCTGGAAAATCCCAGTTCTAGAGCATTCTGGATAACATGTCTCATAATTTTATATATTTAGTCTCCCAGCTGGAAGACAATGCTAATGACCAGTAGTAGACAAGTAGGTCTGAGATCTGAGGTTAAACACTTATTAGCTGTCCGGTATATCAAAATGGATTCTACCATATATTGTATTATATAGGTAAGGGTTTGAAATGAGAGACATACATTTCCATGTATAAATAGAACTACTGTATAGGCTACACACACCGTTTCTTTTAAAGTAGCTCAGCAGTGGATCTAGCCCCATAAATAGCTAATCCCCATACATGACAAACCAGCCTCAATTCATGCTAAACTGAGACCTGATCCCTCTAGGTTCCAACACATATGCTCTCTTGTTCCATGACGAGGCTTTTCCAAGACTCATGGGGTAATGTACAATAGCCACAATGTTTGCACTAATCCTAATAACACATAGGATCCACTCAGCAGGTAAAAATGACTGATCTAGTGTTATAAAGCAAACTATTGATTGCCTTGGGTTACTAGTTCTGGAGCAAAATGTGTTACTGTTATTACATTACCCTGTATGGTTCATCTCACAATGGGTGTGGAGATAGGCCACTGGACATATACATCATTAATCGCATTTATCAAACCCCTACTCCTTGATCCCAGTATTGCTGAGAAACTCAGGCCAAGTTACTCTACATGTGGCCCTCATCCTAAATGGCCGTCAAGTTGGCTTTTAAGTTTATCTAGTAGAACAAATGACTTTTCTAGTTCTTACCTTAACTTCAGGCTAAATCCCCTGACACTGCTCTGGGACACCCCAGAAACCAATAATTTAGGGGCTGATTTATAAATAAGTTTTATCTGTCTGTAAATTGTAAAGGTAGTGGTAAACCTGTTGGTAATCCAATCAGTTTGCCTAGTTTAATAATTTATTAATACTCCTCTCATTCTACATTTTGGAAAAGTCTCTAGAAAAATTTCTAGAAAGCATGTTATTTGTTTTTAATAATATCTTTTGTCTTATTAGCAGGTCATCAAAATGTATTATCTAAGCCTGCTACATGTGGCCCTATCTTTAGGGTTAATACATACCAGTACTTTCCAATATCTTTACTTATTTCATGATTTAAGGGCTAAAGGTGGCTTGAAGTAAAAAAAAAAAAAAAAGATTAACAACCATTGCCCAAAATGTAAATTTATGTTGAGAGACATTTGGAATTGCTAGGTGCTACAGGAACTTCCAGAACAATTCAGTCAATAAGTAATTAATTGCTAGGGGTTTGGGCCTGCTGCAAATTAAAACCTATAGAGTATAATTAGTACAATGACCAACATGATTATTTATTATATAAACCAGACTGTGACCAATCTTCTCATTTCCTCTGGCTGATGTATTTTTATTTTAATATATTCAACCATAAAATTGTGTGTGTGTGGGGGGGGGATGCTACAAAACACCAAACAAACATCTCTTTTACACAGTTAAATTTATGATGTTTGTGTCGTCGCTACCAAATGAAGTATTTCACACCCATAATACCCATACCATAATTTTCATGCCTGTGTCTGTTAAAATAAATTATCACTGATAGCATGCTTCACTGGCTTTGATTTGTCATCCTAAGTAGTTATTATGAGTAATATGCAATGTGTTTAAACTTCAGTTTGATATATTTCCAAAGCTAATTTATATTCATTATTTGACCTTTCGTAGTGCCAGTTCAGCTTCTTGTTTAATATAACACTTATGTAGAGATTTCTTATGGCAAACTCATTTGTATAAAACAATTCGGACATTCCTGTTAGTTACAAATATAATGTGCTTCATTAGTTATACATTATTCCTTGCTGATAAGTATTACCTTCTCCACATGACTTCAGTGCTACATTGTTAAGGGGAATTTTCCATATGTATAAGTAGATAGATTGTACTCTGGCAGCTAGTTTAAACTGCCATTTCTGTCCAAATAAACGAAATAAATGAATTTTAAATGGGGGTGCACCATTGTTGAATGCCGAATCCTCCACAGAAGATTCGGATAAATGTATACTGTCATTTGCATATTTCAGTTTGAGCATAATACTCCAAAATGATACAATCTGAAAGAATTGTCACCTTTAATTCTCTAGGGTCACATGTTTTCAAGAGTCATGGTAGAAAACAGGGTCGGACTGGGGGACACCAGGAAAAAAACAGGTGGCACTCATGGGACCCTGCCGGCCCAGCTGCCCCATAAAAACAAGTTGTTGCGGCGCAGCATCGCTTTCTCATGCAAGCAACGCATATTTCACACAATGTATCTTTCCCCCATGTGCGCAGTGTGTCTTTCAGGCATGTGCGCCCTGGGCGCGGGAGTTTTGCAGTCGGGATGGGCCCCCCCAGGACTGCAAGAAGGGCCCATTGTTTTTCAGCCCCGGTGGGCCTCCAAGGCTCCAGTCCGACCCTGGCAATACCAGTGGAATATACAAAGCAACATATGATTTCCATAATGATAATAATGAGCTTTCCACAAAAGTGTTAAACATTAACATGCAAATCAACTTAAATGTTTAAATAATACAGTGCAATACCTCTCTAAATTATCAGTATGCCATTAGTAGAGGCACATGACCCATGAGATATACAACTGGAATATGAGACTAATACTACTAGAACAAATAAACATGAGTTCATTGCCCATATTGGTTCATGCTGTTTCATAGTCATGATCATAGGCCACAATTATTAAACAAGTATACAGCATACATGTTATATGGAGACTACAAACATCATAAAAATGATTAAATAAATAAACCTGTCATGTCCCAATATGCTGTAACTTCAGTCCTTCATTTAACCTAATCAAGAGACATACTGTAAGATCTCTGCTTTAACAACAGATTTGCTTGATCTTAAAATTGTTCATGTTTGTTTGTTATATATTTTTAGGAAGAAAGAATTGGGATGAAGAGGAATGTTAAAAGGAAAATGTAGAAAAACAAATGATGAGTAAATAAAATACAGAGAATATAAAATTAGGGAAAGGTGAAAGGATAAAGTAGTCAGAAAGAGGGAATTGAGAAGCAGGGACAAGGTCAGTTGAAACAGGAGAGGCAGATTGTGAGAAATGAGGAGCAGGAGCCAAGGAAAAAGCAGGGGCAGAACATTTATTTATAAGCTCTATGTGTAATCAGTGTAAAAAGTTTAGTGGCTATCAAGTAAATATATTATGAAAATATGATATTTAACATAATATGAATATAACAGAGGTCTTAAAATTCTTTCGCCTGGGGCCATGTAAGTTTAAGAGGATTTTATAATGTTATATTTCACCAGTAAGACACAGTGATTTCTTGCATAATCATCAAGGGACGCAATTACTTTTCATTTGGTTAATAGTCCTTTCAGCATCCTTAGCATTAATTTTTACATAAGCAACAATACTTTGGAGCCTCAAGAGCCCCGAGTCTATGACAGGAGAATACAAATGGCACACAGGGCATTTTGTTGATCAAAATCATGTTTCAGGCGGAAGGGACATCTCTGCTTTGTTTACAACTACTGCTTAAAGGAGAACTAAACCCCTGGCCCCCCTCCCTGCCTCCCCTGCTCAGTGTTACCTCAGAATTGTGTCCCCTGTAGGATTATTGACCACTCATGCAGAGTCAATGCAGCGTCACTTCGGTCTTCGTCAGAAAGTAAGCTCCGTAATGACGCATGCACAGTTGGAGCAATCTTCTGTTTTGCGACAACTTTGCATGCACCGGAAGTGATGGAAATTGCCGAAGTGAAGGAAGAAGACCCGAAGAATACCGAAGATGGCGCCTGTGAGCTCCGCTGTGCTGACTCTGCATGTTCGGTCAGTAATCCTACAGGGTACACAATTCTGGGGTAGCACTTATCAGGGGGGAAGAAGGGAGGGGGGCCAGTTGAGACTTTTGACCATGAGGGGTTTAGTTCTCCTTTAAACATGCCTAACCCCCTCCATGCATGAAAAATACATTTTAATTACATTTCTATAAGTGGATAAAGATTACAATACTTAGACCTATTAGTTAGTAGAGCTCAATTTAGAAGCAGTTCCTCCTTCATTCTCCTTGTCAGATTAGTAGACCGCTTTTGAAAATATCATGAAATCTTGTCATTGTAACAGTGGGCATGATTTGGTCCTCTTTTCATAATAAATGGAGAAAATCACTCTGAATACAATTTATAAGATTGCTGTTCCTTTGTGCTCTCCTGTCCTTATATGCCTCAGTGTCTAATGCAGAAAAAAGCTGAATACAGAAAGAAGCTGAATAATATTTGTGAATATTGTTGAGATGCCATTGAAATCAATTCAAGCATATTGATACGATGATCAGGTTTTTCCACAATTTTGTGCTATGCTATCGACTTGCTTAAATGAACAATCTATATAATTTGTTACTTTCCATTATTTTAAGATACAGCGTTACATGACCCATTCATGATTTTCCATAAATACGCTATAGTTATGTTAAAATAATTGTGAATGATGGGAAAAGTCATGATTAGAGTTAGTTGTGATTAGTTAGAATTTTTTCCAAGATCATGATTTTTCACCATGATTTTTAATCAATGTTCCCCTTAGTCTAGCTATTGGACACTACAGTAATTATTTTGAATTTGAATTGTAAGCTACAGATGTTCATGCATGTTTCAATGAGAAGATTAATACACATGTTATGCAGATATATGGGGAAATGTAATAAAATCTGCAAAGAGCAGATAAAAAATGTGAATAAAAATTTGCCTGTCACAATGTAATATTCTTCTTAAGGTTTCTATTGCATTGTGAATCTTAATTGCGCATTGCCAACTTTTAACACCTGCTCTTGAGTTATATTAAATATTTTTTTGCAAAACATGGTTTGCGATTCCAAAATTTTATTTTAATCAGTCGAAAAATGTCTCAAACATGGTCGCTAGCGGGGGAGCAAGCATCTTTGTGAACGTTTTTTGCAATAATGGAGCATATTACATTCCCCTCAAAGTAATTAAATTCTGGATAGTGTAATGAGAAAACCTGTCCCATTATGCTTTGCTGAAAAATTCATGAAACTGCTGAAAAATTCACAAAATGGACAAAAATTTACGTAATACATTGAAGTCGACAGGTGACAATTTTTTTATGCGCACAATTTTTTTTCCTCATTCCAAATGCATTATAGTAAATGTCCATTTTTTTCTTGTCTACTGTTGAATTATTTTTCACTCCAAATTTTTGCGGCAGTTGTGTTGAAAAAAATGGCTAATGGCAAAATGTGGCATTTCACCGCAAATCCAAGCCTGGAAAAAAATGTGTTCATCACTAATTGGCAGTTATTGTGAAAATGTATTGGGCAGGAATGCAAGTTTAGAAAATAAACAGAATATGAACGGTTAATGTTTAGCTGTTATGGCAACTGGCATGAATATAACAACTGAGAAATAATTGATATACTTTGCAATATTGAGAATAATATATGTATATATATAAATGTCCTTGTGATCCTGCATGGTCTTTTGTGAAAGTGTGTGAAGAACCTAATGCAATGGTTGAGCTACTGTATGAATGCTGGTGGCAGATAGATGTGTGTGCGTGGATACATAACCAGTTGTATGTCTCCAGCCTTTAGCAATATGGTTTTCATCTTAAATAACTGCTGTTGACCTTGGTCTATATCTTCTGAATGCATTTTTTTTAAATGAATGTCATTAAAAGTAGTTTGTTAGTGTTTGCCAAAAGCACACAGTAATAATATTAGAGGTTCACACGGCTACAGATTTGATATTGATAATATACTCAAGGTCATCCATCTGAGGGGCAATCAAAAGCACCAATGGTCACATATAAGGACGCTGGGGTCATTTACAGAGGCCCTGGATGCAAGAGCAAAAACATCAAGGGACACTAAAGCTCATCCCTTAGTGCTCATTTACCTAGGCTTTGGTTGTGGTCTGCTCCATACACAAGATAAAATAGCATGCAAGTTATATGATGGGTAGGGGCAAGATGTTCCTTTTGCCCCTCGTGAATATAGCTTTGACAACGTGACCTGCAGTGCAAGGGATTTGCGGAAAAAAAGAGCGATTACAAAAAATGGTAGTGAACCCGGAAACGGCAAAAGCACAGTTCCACAAAGTTGACCATATCTCGCAATTTCATTTCGCAATGAATTGAATTAGGCACCATTATGCATTTATTTTTGTGTGGTAAACACATCTTAACTTAATCAAACATTCAAGCGCATTGAAATGAATCAAGCCCATTGTGTGAAAAACAAGAATGTGTCAGTGAATTATACTCTAAATATAGAAGGAATGTGCTTAAAAAAAAGTAGTGTTTCAGGTTGATTTTTTGAAATATCTTCAAAAACCCTACTAGGCCCGCCCATCTTTTGCCCTTTCTGATGCCTCCTTTCCCAGGCTGTGCAGGGCAGCCAGCAGCACTAAGCACACTGCACCAACCAGCAGCTAGGCTGACCTGATAGGGAATTTAAGCCTGTCTTTGTGCGATTGCAAGGCTGTGATTGGCTGTCCCCCTCCTACTGTGCTTCCATGAAACATGGACAGGGACTGTAGCAGATCTATAGGGAGCATCAATAAAGGGGTCCATTGAAAAGATAATAATTATTTGTATCCCAAAGTAAAACCAGCACCATATCTTATACATTAATGCTTTCAAAATTACACTAATCCTGCATGTCTCTTTTAAGATTTAATTCAGCAAATACTTATAACACTTTTCATTTTAACATTTCCCTACTAGGAAACTCGGCACAGAATTACATTTTTTAACATTTAGGAGACCCAACACAGAACTTCATTTTTTAATGTCTCCCCTATTAGAAAACCTGACGCAGAATTTCAATTTCACTTTTCCCTTTTAGGAAACTCAGCAGAGAATTTCATTGGATGTTCCTCATTACTGTATATGCTCATGAAATATTTGTTGACTTCTACATTGTTAGAAGTGTGGTGTGAAACAAACAAGGATCCTTTGCTTGTGCACATTGCCAGCAATATAAATACAAGCAGCAGTTATGGAGATTATTACCTTTTTCAGCCATGTGAGGGAGCTAGCAAACTTATTTTCAGTATGAAGCGTACTGGATGTGATTGACTAGCGAGTCTATATTTCCTTTGTGTTAAACTTTTTTTTTTTTAATTATAAAGGATCTGTTAATTTTTTTTTCTATAAGGAAATGGCAGACCTTACGCTAAGTTTTATCAAATCAGTTCTAATTACTATTTAATTGTTCTTTGCCATATTTGCTACTTTAATATAATTATATTTTGTACATACTAAGAAAATGCAACAATGTTTAATGCACTTATCACAATAAGATTGTTACTGATATAAGCAACAGGGAATTTAAATTCAAAATTAATATGTAAATTTATTGTAAATTACCACCGGTGATTTAATAGGCCGGTAAAGCGCACAGTTTTTTATGCTTCCTAATTATGCTAAATATATTGTTAAGGAATAACGTTACAGTAATACAATATTAACAGTAGTGGAACGCAAGTAATGTTCTAATTTCAATTTCATTTTTGTTAGCATAATTATTGTAATCACAGAATTGCTCCTGGCTTCAATCAGGTCGCCTATTGTTTTGCGAGTTTGGCCCCATGTTTGGTACATTTCAGATGAACAGACCCATACATGTTCATAACAGAAAGTCATTATTCTGTAAGTAATTGATTTGACTGAATCATACACAAGGTATTCATTATATACTAAGCCTGCTTATTAAACTGCATTTCTATGCTCTTCTGTTTTTTTTCTATATTTGGAAATGTTGGCTCGAGGTAAGTAGAAAAGATTTTCCCATGTACATTTGCACCTGAAACTAAATGTATTAACCTCTGCATTAATCTAATTTCAATTATTCATCTTAAAAGGTAAGGTGATAAGTAACAGGGTACTGATATGCCGAGGGATAAGCGGCGCAGTAGCTCTCAAGGAAAATCAGATGCAAATGATCCGCTAATGAGCTGTAATCATTTGCTATGCACTATTTAAAATGTATTTTTTATGTCACCAAGCTTTTACATCACCAGCCAATATAAGCAGCCTGTCTTGGCTCACTTGCATGCCGAACTCCTATACTGAAACAAGGTAAAACAGAATATTTCTAAAGCAGCCTTTTATTAAAATATAGAAGCATCATCAGGTCCAGTTGAATGACACAGATTCGATTTGGTGTCAAAGACTTACTCAGGAAACCTACAGGCTAAAGGAGAGGGGGTGATATAGGTTTTGGGGAAAATACCACATCAGTGAAAAGGTTAAAAGTCCTCATCATTTCTTTTTCCTTGCAGAATGCGTTTATCTATTTTAATTTATCAGAACTTTAAATTAGAACTGAACCCTATTAATAAATTGCTAGAAATGTCATATTTTATAAACTGAATTTATGGAACTGATTCAGGCCTTCAGAGTTGTCAGAGGAGTTCTCCATCTTGGATGTCAGAGACAACACACACTCAGTGTGCTTTAAGCTAAGCTAAGTTTAGGGGCCAAGCATCAAGCAGAAATTGGGTTTGCCTGACATATAAGCTGAAACTACAGGGTTGATTATTAATGCTGGTGCTAATTCCACTGGTTTCTCAGCTGCTATGTACCAATATTCTGAAGTATTTACTAATCAGCCTGATATCAACCTTATATTGAGACATTTGTATTATATATATTCAGTATCTTGTGCATCGGTAACTTACAGCAGCACAGAGCAAGTGCAGTGAATCAGAGAAAAAGTAGATGGGGAGCTATAGGGGATCTTTAAAGGAGAAGTCAACCCCATATTAAAAAAATTCTACCCCCCTACCCTACATAGACCCCCCTCCCCCCCAGCCTAGCTGCTACCCCAGATAAATGCCCCTAACTTTTTACTTACCCCTCGGTGGAGATTCTGTCCATCGGAGTTCACGGCAGCCATCTTCTTCTCTTCACTAATCTTCGGGAAGTAAGTGCTGTGTCGGTGCATGTGCAGTTGGAGCAATCTTCTGGTCCAGAACAACTGTTCATACGACGAAAGTGGAGGAAAATGTTAAGTAAAAAGCATTTACCCGGGTAGCAGCTAGGTTGGGGGAGGAGGGAGGGAGGGTGGGGGTCTATGTAGGGTAGGGTTTTTTATTAAGGGGTTGCTTTCTCCTTTAAATGCTGGTGGCTACTTTGGGCTGGTATAGAACCCCAAAACATTTCTGCCCTACTTTTTTAGTTAAGCTTTAGTTCTCCTTTAAACTACACCTAATAAAAGACACACTTCAGTGCCTACATGTGTAAACCTTGAGCACTGAAAATCTGCTTGAGAAAGGAGCATTTCCAAAGCATTGAGGTTTTTCACCTTCTACGCAACATATCTGCTTCAATATATTTGCTCATTTGTACTGTGACATTGGTGGTTTCTGTATGCTATGATTTGTAATATAAATGTATTGTATACACATTTAAATATATGAAAGCATTTTTTTTTGCTTTTACATATACCGTGGTGTGCTTCATTTACTAAGGTGTGCATTGGGCTATTCTAGAATATGTATTATGTTCCATTTTGGTCATAACTGACCTAAGGAAAATTAAATGTACTGAACCTTTGCACTCATAATAATATATTTCTAATATAGAATATGAAAAGATCATTTTCTGTATGCGAGTGCCCTCCTTGCTTTCGATTTTGTTAAAACCTTGAGAGCTGGACAGACCAAAGGACTGAGATGCACAAAGCCGACCCCTGGTAACCTCACATTGATGTACCTGATCTAGACACCTTTATTCATAAAGTGATTACAGCTACTCTGCAAAGCTCTTTGATTTCTTTATTTGATCTCCACCAGGCCAAATGAAAGTCAGCTGCTGGTTTTCATCTGGATTGCTGGACTACATTGTGGGGCTGACTTACTGTGCAAAAAGCTGCGTAAAATATATAGTGAATTTATCATGGTTTACCAAAAAAAGGACCCAGGTGCACATGTCCCTTACTCTCAGCCTATATAAAGTTTTAAAGGCTATTAACCCAAAGTTGCATAGGCTGGCACAAACTGGACCAACAAAAAAGTGGTGCAATTAAAAATGATTTATTTAAAGAAAAAGCATCACAGAATAATTAGCCTTACACGTTTTGCGCCAAAAGGGGTCACTTAATCATAGGCTCTATTATCTATATTATCTATGATTAAGTGCCTTTTTTGGCACAAAACGGTAAGGCTATTTTTTATGTGATGCTTTTTCTTTAAATAAATAATTTTTAATTGCATCATTTAATTGTTGGTCCACTTTGTGGCAGCCTATGCAGCATTGGGTTAATAGTCAAAAAATGTCATTCAAGGGTGTTCCAAACGCACATGGCTGTCTATGCATAATACTAAGTAAGGGCAAAGCACGTGGGTTGTTTCTCACCATTTATAGGGTTGGGGTCCAGGGCCAAAACCTGTTCTGACCTACCCTAAATTTCACAATGCTCCAGTGAAAAGCGTATAATGTAATTAAAATATAATGTACTGTTGCCATTGGTAAAAGCTATGTGTTTGCTTTAGAATCTATAGTTCATATAAACAAGCTGTTGTAGCCACTGGGGCAGCCATTTAAGCTGATAAAGGAGAAAAGGCACAGGCTACGTAGTAGATAACAGATAAACTGTGTAATTAGGGTTGCCATCTGGTCGGTATTTTACTGGCCCGGACGGTAAAAATGATGGCTGATCCCAATGTTATTAACAGGGAAAAAGATATATATTAGAAGACCAGTATTTTTTTCCAGAAAAGGTGGCAACCCTATGTATAATACAATACAATGGTATTTTGCAGAATGTTATCTCCTATGTAACCTGAGTCTTGAATGGCTGCTCCATGGCTACACAAATGTTTATACAAACTATAGTAATCTTCCTGAAACAAACACACCGGTTTTACTAGCGCAGAGAAATAGTACATTATATTTTATTTACTTTAATACACTTTCATTTTTTGTGGTTACCGTTCCTTTAAATGTATTTTCCAGTTAACTGAAGCCCATTACCAAGAATGATGGGACGAGATGCTGAAAGGTTACATTTTCATTCATTTCAAGCACAAATTGACAATTCATGAGGCCGTGAACAATTATGCCAATTTTGTATTATTACAGTGGCTTCTCTTGAGTTTTGCTAATGTTTCACAGAAACCAGAATGCATAACCCTCTTCAGCATGTCATAAATGCAAGAAAAGACGAAGGAAAAACTATGCAAGTAGATTTACTCATCTCTGCTGTTGACTCGGCGAAGGAAAATATGCCTTTGTGTTTGAGCAATACATTTTATGCTTCAACAAAGACTAGAGCTTATTTGTGTGTCCTCTTGTCATGCGATGTGAAAATAACACTACACCATAATGAACGGCGTAGGTTTAATAATGGATCTTGCTATAGTAGATGTTTTATTATGTTTGCCTGCATAGATTACTAGATGTGTGACACAAATACATCCTCTTAGCTACTCCCAAGAGCCCAATATTCTTGGCTTGTGCCACTAAAAAAGATATCTCATGGACATGGCTGGTATCTATTACAGCAAGTAACCTAAAATGAAAACTGTAAATTGTATTATGTTAAAGGTGTTACACAATGTCAAAATGGAGTGGAATTGCCTAGCACTTCAGAAAAAGCAATAAACGAGTAATTCACCTTTAACAGAAAATAAAAAAAAAATCATTGCCAGACATCTAGAGACTCATTTCGACGGAGAAAAAAAACACAGTAAATGCTGCATTTATTCATCGCTAAAATATTCTGGAAAAAGACAAACACCCAAGGTGTTAGTAATGGCTGATCTGTGACAAGGCGCTGACATACTAAATGCAAAATGTGTCTTTCAGACATTCAAAACTATTGAATACTATTTGCTGGAAAGACATTAACCTCATTGAAAGCTAAAATGGCTTAAAGGGGACCCGTCGCCCAAAAAATTATTCCAAATCCTATTTTATCACATTAATCAAGCAAAATTAACTTTAATTACACTGTATAAATTATTCGAATCTTGTTTCCATCAGTCTGGGAATTCATAATTATAGCAAGCAGGCAGCAGCCATTTTGTGCACACTGTTATTAAGGCAAACCTTGTATCATCTCAGAATCTTGTTTGTGCACCAGAACGGGGGACCTGATGTCCATCCCCATGCACTGGTTACACAATTAAATGGTTGAGAGAACAGGGGGAATGTGTGGAGAGCAGTGACATCTAGGAAGTGCTGAATTAAAAGTGAAAGTAATTGCCTGCCCCGCCTCTGTGCCTGAGGCATAGAGGAGGGACAGACAATATTTGAGTGACAGCTGAGATTTTTAAATGGGTTTACAACAGCTATGAACACTTTAATAAAAAAAGAATTTGGATTTCATGTTTAATTTGAAAAAGACTTTTATTATACAGATTTTTATGTCTGGGTGACAGGTCCACTTTAATTTGTTTAGTGAATGAAATAACAGCCTGGCCCGTTTGGAAAGAGGGATAAAACACATTAAATTCCATTTTTATCTTTTTCATCACTTAAAATACAATCAAACAATGCTGAACAGGTTTATGTTTTACTGAATTTGCAAAGTGGGTACAACAAATATCCATTCCTCCTTTATACTAAAGTAAATTACATTTCCTTTTAGGTGCAGCACGACAAACTGAGTCTGAAAAGTGTATGTTGCCCATTGCACTGCATTAATAAATGAGACCTCTTGTATCCTTCAGAGTTTTGAAATCCGAGACCTCTTGTATCCTTCAGAGTTTTGAAATCCGAGACCTCTTGTATCCTTCAGAGTTTTGAAATCCGAGACCTCTTGTATCCTTCAGAGTTTTGAAATCCGAGACCTCTTGTATCCTTCAGAGTTTTGAAATCCGAGACCTCTTGTATCCTTCAGAGTTTTGAAATCCGAGACCTCTTGTATCCTTCAGAGTTTTGAAATCCATGCATTGGGGACATAAAATAGTCAATTATATAAAGGAACCAAAATGCAGGTATGGGACCTGTTATGCAGAGTGCTTGGGACCTGGGGTTTTCCAGATTACGTATTTTTCCGTAATTTGGATCTACATAATTTAAGGGGGTTGTTGTTCAACATTGTATTTTAAAAAAAGTCTGAATCCACGATTTGACCTTATTTTTTATTAAAAAAGCTAGAACTAATCGGATCGGGGAAAAACTCTATTAAATAGTTTTTTCCCAGAAGCCGTCGCTGGCGAAATTTTGCCGCTTAGTTAATTTACCCCCAAGTGAGATGACCTTCCCATAATTCGGAGCTTTCTGGATAATGGGTTTCCAGATAACAGATCTCATACCCTTACAAATAAAATTGGTGTTTATTGTATAAAGATTAAATGGCATAGAGGAGAAGGGAAAGAATATTGAAAACTGATGAGATCAGGCCCGTATTTGTGGCAAAGCCACACAGGCCTGGGCCTAGGGTGGCAGAAATTCCCCTTCCGCGTCACCTCGCATCACCCTCCCCGTCTCCATGCACCTGCACGTATATATGCGCATATGAAACTCTCCGCATGCGCATATACATGCAGGCACAAGGAGATGGGGAGGATGGTACGGAAGGGGAGGGTGACGTAGAAGGGAAGGGGAGGAGAAGGGAAGAGAGACACGCAGAGGTGGAAGGGTACACAGACAGAGAGGGGGATGCATACGGGGGTGATGAGCAGAGATGGCCTAGGGGTGCACCATTTGTAATTCCGGGCCTGAATTAGATAAAAAGAAGACTGTGTTAAGGCTGTCCCATATGTATTTGTCTAATGGAAATATTAGGAGGAATGTATTTTATTTTTTTCCTATGTTCTATGAAGGTGTCACTGAATGATCAGATTTCCATCACACTGTATTTATAATGCTACCAGCATCTGACTGGGGTGTCCATGGCCCAACAGTGCTGCTACCTCAGTGGTCCCAACACCCCCTCAGCGCCCCCTGCTCCAGTCATGAGCTCCTTCAAAGGGAATGCTTGATGCTCCAAATCAGGGGGAGTTCCAGCAGATATCGGTGAATCCGCTGGTTTTTTCCCAGTTTCCCGCTGGCCTAGTCCAACCCTGAATGCTAGCAAGGGCATGACCTAGCATTGTTTAAGGTATTGCAAACATTTAGAGAGACAAATCAGCAAAGTTTCAGAAACCTTGTATATAGTTAAAGATACCATAAAACTATACATCAGTATTCCCCTGTAATATATTCAGTTTAGTATGTACATTCCTGTGTATGTATATTATTGATTTACTAATGTGTTGATTAGGTCCTGTAGAAGCCATGATATTATGGGGCAAATTTATCAAAGGTTGAGGTGAATTTTCGAATAAAAAAAATTTGAATTTCGAGTTATTTTTGTGTACCTCGACTAAGGAATAGTCCAAATGTGATTTGAATTATCAAAAAATTAAAAAATTAGAATTTCGAAATTTATCATGTACTGTCTCTTTAAAAATTCGAATTTGACCATTCGCCATCTAAAACCTGCTGAATTGCTGTTTTAGCCTGTGGGGACCTCCTAGATCCTATTTGGAGTCAATTTGTGGACACTGAAAAATCTAATTTTTGGGGGGGAAAAATATTTGAATCATATACCATATACTTAATTTCGGTTTGAATTCGAATTTCAACGTTTTTTTCAATTCGAAATTCGACCCTTGATAAATATGCCCCTATATGTTATAGGTATAGGATTGATTATCCAGAAACCCATTATCCAGAAAGCACCGAATTACAGTATATCTCTCATAGACTTTTATTCAAATAATCCAAATTTTTAAAAATTATTTCCTTTTTCTCTGTAATAATAAAACAGTACATTGTACTTGATCCCAACTAATATATATATTTAATCCTTATTGGAAGAAAAAAAATATTTTCTAGTAGACTTATGTTATGAAAGAAAGATTACAGAAAGATCTGTTATCCAGAAAACCCCAGGTCCCGAGCATTCTGTATAACAAGTCCCATACCTGTACAATAAAGAAGCTTTTCTGCAATAAATGTCACTTCCACTAACTGAACCAATACAGGTAATTGGACATTCCACCATCACCAAATAAGGACAGCAAATAAACGTCAAACATAGAAATCTGATTAGGCTTTTGCAAATAACTTTCTTTAGTAAATTGGTTCAGTATGAAACAAGTAGCCTGCTGCTGTGCTTGAAATTAGCACCTGATAACGTTAGTTCATACCTCCAAAAGTTATAACCTTTTAAATCTGTAAATAATTCTCCTTGAAAGGATTTAATTTTGCGTTGATAGTCTTTCCAGTTTAGAAGATTATTGAAAATTGCAGTAATAAATATAATAAATACCTCACTTTGCAAAGCATATTAAGTCCAACAATATTTACCTTACCATCAATACAGTGTAATGCCTCGGCATGGAACAGATAGTTATTTTCATATTTATTATGAGCAAGCAGAGCGGGCAATGGAAAACATGTTTATACCTCGAATATTTACTAGATTTATGCTGGGAGAGAGGGAGAGAGAAAAAAAAGAAAATGATCTTGTTTGGTGTTTAATTTATTTTGTGACTGTGAAAGCGTATCAAAACACAGGTATACAATAGCAACTTAAAAGATCTACCCTGTATGTTTCATCAAACAGTCTTGTCACTTTTAAGAAATATCATCTTCTGCAATGACAAGCGACTGCAGCCTGCCTTTCATGTTCTGTGGGAGTTTGTATCCAATGCCAGACAATATGATAGAAAAAGGATAGTGTACATGGCATAGATATATCTATAGTCACAAGTTGCTTTTCTAGTTATGACTAACTGGACAATATATATATATATATATATATATACACAGTCATATGAAAAAGTTTGGGAACTTCTCTCAGCCTGCATAATAATTTACTCCACTTTCAACAAAAAAGATAATAGTGGTATGTCTTTCATTTCCCAGGAGCATCTGAGTACTGGGGTGTTTTCTGAACAAAGATTTTTAGTGAAGCAGTATTTAGTTGTATGAAATTAAATCAAATGTGAAAAACTGGCTGTGCAAAAATGTGGGTACCCTTGTAATTTTGCTTATTTGAATGCATGTATCTGCTCAATACTGATTACTGGCAACACCAAATTGGTCGGATTAGCTCATTAAAGGAGAAGGAAAGGTCCAAGACAGTTTATTGCCAACAGATTAGCCACAATAGTGCAAGTTAGAACACTATTTTTATTCTGCAGAATGCTTTACAATACCAGAGTAAACAGCTCTAGACACTGTCTCTATTTGTTTAGGATAGAAGCTGCCATTTAAGCTTGGTGTGACATCACTTCCTGCCTGAGTCTCTGCCTGCTAACAGAAGCCCATGTGTACACAATAAAAGGAAAGAAATGCTGTGTTTCTTTTGACAGAGGACTCAGAGCAGCATTACTTTGAGGGTTTACTGGTGTATTTATATAGACCTTTCTGATAAAGCTTACTTACTTTTAACCTTTACTTCTCCTTTAAGCCTTGAACTTCATAGGCAGGTGTGTCATATGCGGAGGAATGTGAGAATAGTCACAGACAACCCAAAGATCACCTCTAAAGACCTGCAACAACATCTTGCTGCAGATGGTGTATCTGTACATCGTTCTACAATTCAGCGCAATTTGAACAAAAAACATCTGTATGGCAGGGTGATGAGAAAGAAGCACTTTCTACACTCACGCCACAAACAGAGATGCTTGTTGTATGCAAAAGCTCATTTAGACAAGCCACAGTCATTTTGGAACAAAGTGCTTTGGACTGATGAGACAAAAATGTTGTTATTTGGTCATAACAAAAAGCACTTTGCATGGCGGTAGAAGAACACTGCATTCCAAGAAAAACACCTGCTACCTACTGTCAGATTTGGTGGAGGTTCCGTCATACTGTGGGGCTGTGTGGCTAGTTCAGGGACTGGCGCCCTTGTTAAAGTCGAGGGTCGATGAATTCAATCTAGTATCAACAAATTCTTCAGGATAATTTTCAAGCAACAGTCACAAAGTTGAAGTTACGCAGGGGTTGGATATTCCAACAAGACAATGACCCTTAACACACTTGGAAATCTACAGGCATTTAAGCAGAGGGAGAAGTACAATATTCTGGAATGGCCGTCACAGTCCCCCGACATGAATATCATCGAAAATATATGGGATGATTTAAAGCAGACTGTCCATGCTCGGCAGCCATCAAAATTAACTGAACTGGAGAGATTTTGTGTGGACGAATGGTCAAAAATACTGCCATCCAGAATCCAGACACTCATCAAAGGCTATAGGAGGAGTCTAGAGGCTGTTACATTTGCAAAAGAGGTTTAACTATATATTGATGTAATATCTCTGTTGGGGTGCCCAAATGTATGCACCTGTTTATGTTATGATGTATATTACATATTTTCTGTTAATCCAATAAACTTTAAGTCACTGCTGAAATACTAGTGTTTCCATAATATATATTAAAAGGAAGTTGCTACTTTGAAAGCTCAGCCAATGATAAACAACTCCAAAGAATTAAAAGGGGTTCCCAAACTTTTTCATACGAATATATATATATATATATATATATATATATACACCCACACACACATATAATATGTTGCTGCTTGTATGTATTTTATTTTTTTAAATGCAGCTAGAAATATGCCAAAGCTACAAAATAACGTGACGTTTTCCTTAAAATCCAATACCTGTAGGTGGTTTAAGATTTTCCTATCTGGCTCTAATAATTCCAACTGCCTAAGAAACAATGATATATGGCCCACCTGTTTAATTTTTGTTGGAAGCTCTGAGAATGAAGAAACAAATTGCTTATGACATAAGGCTCACACTGAACATTTGTGGTTATTCATCAAAGTCTACTGTAGAAATGGTTCATTACTGGTACTAAAATTGGACTTGGTTGCTAGAAGGAAATAAAAAAAAAAATACTAACGAAAAACAAATTGCACTTTTTTCCAAGAAACATTTGGATTTTTTTTTTCGTTGGAATTTTGCAGAGCAGAGATTGATAAACGATCGCCTGTGAATCCTATTAGATGTGGGGAAAAGTTATAATTTTGAACATTTTATTGGTATGTCTATTCCTGACCTAAAAACCTTTGCCAGGCAGAGTGCTTTACAAGGATTTATTATTTGTGTCACGTTTCAAATCATTTAAGGTTAGGAAATCTTTTGCAATAATAATATTAAATGCTCTGTGTGCCCTGAACTGCTCTACATGAACCCTCTTATACTCCATTTTCAAATGTCAAGTAAAGAAGAAAAATCTTCCCTTGCTACACTGCCAGAGTAGCAGCTCAGTCTCTTATTAGATGCATCCCATGCACTGAAGAGTATTTTGCTATATAAGTGTGTAGGGATGTGAACATTTAGACACCCTTACACATTATTGACAGCCACATTCCTAGTAATATGGATGCCTAAATGGGTCCTTATCGGGACCTGTGCTTATGTAACCCCTGTAGTTCTCACAGTGTACACCAGATGGCACTGTGTCAGAGTATAAAGGTCTTGGGAACCATGCGGTCTGGGTCCATTACTTTAGCCCAACCTAGCAGGCTGGAAGGGAATGGTTATTGTGATCCTAGGCACATTGGCCCTAGTAAAGTGATCGCATACTCTTTTATAGATCACTCTAGGATTGATAGAGAGGTTATATAGTTGAGCAGCTCAAGGCTCCTGCAAGAATATTAAAGGGATTAAGATCCCAGGGTATTATGACCCAGAGTAGGGACCAAAGTGTTGAGACTAGGGATGATATGAATTCCCCTAGACTGCCACTCAAAGAGATCCTGAAAACTGGGCAATACCCCTCACAAGCTGCAACTCTCTCTGCATTTGTATTCCCTGGCCTGCAGGAATTCAGCCTATACTGGTACTGTGAGTATATGCTACCTTTATGCTGTCTGATTGTTCTAAGCTCCATTGTGGATATTTGCTATGTGCTATGTTAAATAAAGACAGTTCATTGGTTAAGTATTAAAGAACTACTGGCGCCCATCATTTGTGCTATCGTACCTGGTTACAGTTGCACTGCACCCTGCCTCCACCCTGTTGCAAGGGCTTACCCCTGAGAGAGAGGGCCTCATTTGTGGCAGTATCCCACACGGAAAGTAACTAGAACTGACTACAGCAAAGTCAGTTTACTATAGCGCTACAAGTGTAAAACCGGATTTCTTGGGATGCCACCTTCAGAATTCTCACCTGAGATTTACTCACAGAGATATAGCACCAGAGTCTTTTCCTTTCAAGATTCAATTAACCCCTCAGGCATATTTGGACATTAGTTTGAAAATCACTAAAAGCAGTCTTTTAAGCAGAATACTGCTTAAGACCTATATTATTAACAGTGTGCCATACCTGGGTGAAAACATGGATTTGTATTATGAATCACACACAGCTTTGGCACCTGTAAACTTTAACCAGGGGGTTCCAGCAATGCTTTCTTAATTTTATGCCAGCTGCTCACAACTAAATTAGCTGCACCTCACCGCAGAGCCGGAACTAGGGGTAGGCAGAGTAGGCACCTGCCTAGGGCGCAAAGCTTGGAGGGCGCCAGGCACGTACCTTTCTCTGCTTCCTACCCCTAGTCTGGCTGAGTGCGCTCCTCTCCTCTTCAGTCCTGCGTACTGTTTGTGCGCCTGAGCGTGCGCATGCGTGCGCGTACAGGAGGAGAGCATACCGGAAGGGGGTGCCGGTCAGTCAGTGCGCATGCGCAAGTACTTCCAGCGCACATGGTGGAAGGGGCGCCACGGCTGGCTGGGTTGCCTGGGGCGCCTGGCCAGCGTGGCCCGGCCCTGCCTCACCGGATCCTGTAGCAAGCAGGTTGTCCTTATATTTGTAAGTCGATGTAATACCTTATAACAGTGATGTCCAACTTTTGTGGTACAGAGGGCTGAAATTTTTCTGGCCTACATGGTGGAGAGCCAATAATGGAAGCCAGCGTTGACCACTCCCTGTTTTAAACCACACCCATGTTACCACAGGAGCTTTTAAGACCATGTTTCAAAAGACACAGGGAGCATAGGGCAGGCAGAGTATGACACACACAGGGAGCATAGGGCAGGCAGAGTATGGCACACACAAAGGACATAGGGCAGGCAGAGTATGGCCCACACAGGGAGCATAGGGCAGGCAGAGTTTGGCACAGACAAAGGACATAGGGCAGGCAGAGTATGGCAGATACAAGGAGCAGGAGACAGGGAAACCTATCAGGACCTTTCTAAGATGAACAGTTCATAATGTGCTACAAACAGTGACATAATGCTGGTGCCCCTCCAACAGTTTGCTGAGCTGTTAACAGGTGAACAATGTGGGCACTTTCAGTCCGGGATTAAGATATGAACAGTACAGGGCTTTAGGGGTGTGAACAATAGAGGTGTCACATGTGTAAACAATGCAGTGGGGATTACAGGTGTTAATTTTACTGTCTGAATTTGAGGTGTAAGCAATGCCAAGGGGCCAGTTAATCTCAGTACTGATACCTTTTCAAGTTTACACAAAGGTTAGCAGGTTGACTTTCATATGGGGGCAACACAAGGGGGGGTGCAGCTCGTGGGCCACCAGTTGGACAGCACTGCTTTATTATATACAACATAATCAATGATGATCTAGTGATCTGGGTTGCCCAATGCTGTGCAGCTGCCAGACTTAACAAGCGGTTCAATGCAGGAGCCTTAAAAGTTAAAATCAAATGCTATTCCACAAGTGATTATGATATTTATGCAGTGTAAACTGTTTGCCCTTAAATACAGGGCCACCCTCTTCAGAGGCTTCAGAAAAACATTTGTCATCAGAGGTGCCTTATTCTTATAAAATTATCCTCGTTTTCCTTGTGAGGCAACTTCGCTACATGTAATTAGCGCCAGGGTTTTTTCATTTTAGCCGGCGCAGATTCAGGGAAGGCGTTTGGAGAGATTGGACGCCGCAAAGACGAGGCGATTAGTAGCCAGGCGACCAAATCTCCCCAAAACGCCCAGTGTGGCCTTACCCTCAGACTTCATAGACATTCTCTTAACAAAAACAATTACATCATTATCAATGAGGTTAAACCCATTGTAGTTTGTGAAATAAATAATATCTCTGAGACAAGTCCCTGGGAAGTCCTCATCTTTTTCTTTTTAACAATCATTCTTTCGAACCTTTCCCCTTTCCATCTAGCTTAAAGGTAAACTGCCTCTAGAATACATTTTTTTATGTAGAAGTAGAGTGTCAGTAATGACTATACAAAGCAGCCAACACAAAGTAATTCAAAGTAAGCCTCTTGCTCTTTTTTTTTGTATTGCCGCTCTAGAGCAAACTAATAAACCAACATCTGATGTGTATCTGATGATCTAAAAAGTCTGTAAGATCTGTAAGTAGATTTTTTTTTTTATAATTTGGATTTATTTTAATTTCAAGTTTCATTACATACTGTAAGTAAATTTTAATCCACAAAGGGCCTGGTGTTCTACAGAACGAAACCATCTGGCCTATTTCTTAGAGGCTGGTGAAAAAGTGAATAAGTGTTTTTTTTACTATTGAATATGTGGAAAGTAGCCTATTATGACATTACCGCTACTAACTTCAGTGTGGGAGACTAGCATCCTCATTTGGGATCTGGAGATTGACCATGGAGCATAGTCTAGTATATTTTTTGTATGTCGGCAGAGTTCAAACTCTATAAACACATGTGAACTCTTTACCAACCCAGCACAGTTTGTTTTACTATTAATCTGCAATGTGTGTTCACGTTGAGTCATTGGCAAGGTTTTTCATCAACTACAAAACAATCCATCACAAGAACCTCACAACTGCAGTTTATTTTCAAGGCATAGCAAATAGTTTGGTTATTCCAAACCACATAGGGGCAGAGATTTCTCATGATGGTGGGACTCTTCAGTGTAGTTATTATTCCAGTTATTTGCCAGTATCAGAGTTGGGAGGGTTCATGGCATAGTTGCTGGAGAAGCAGCACTGTAATATAATGCTTCTACGCTGCTCCTTTGCCATTCCCAACACTTTGTGACTTTTATTAATTTATCCAACAGTATCTAATAAAATGAAATCAATACAAACCAGGCCATTGTTTAGACAAACAAAAATTACTTTAAACATTACACCACAAAGAAACCTGAATAATGTAATGGCTTTTTCTTCCCTGTGGTATCTGAATGTATTTAAGCTCACATATTACAGGTTAAAATAATAAAAGCAAAACTCTTCTAGCAAAGCATTTAGAAATTTGTTTCAGTAGCTAAACATCAAATAATAATTATATTCTAATGTACATTGATGTTAAAAATGTGATTTTCTTAATGGTTATATTCTCTGTATCTAACAGTAATACGATTCCCCTAATGTATTCTATAAGAAGAATGTTAAATATTTACAGGATGAAAGCAAGACTGTGCAATCTGTGCTGCCTGGATTGGAACCAGAACTGAAGTGGAAGCCTCAAAATGACTCGTACTCGATCAGAACCTGAAGGACCTGACAAAAACATTCTATTTTGCATTGCTTCACATTATCATGGAGTAGCACTGTACTCACTGAGTAGACAGCAACAGGCTGGAATTCAAGGTTCTGAAAGTATGGTGAGGTAACCCAAAATTCAATGGCCTCTAAAAGGGGCTCTGTGCTGCATTGTATGCTGGTTTAGGGTGGGCTGGTGGGACACCGGGAAAAAACTCAGTGGGCCCTGACCCTTGTGGGCCCCACCGACCCAGACTTGCTCCAGCCCCACTCGCAGGCAGAACTGCTGCAGCCCTGCCCCCGACTGTGGTCGCAAAAAGAAAGTAGAAGGTATGCATCGCGAATGGAGAGGGGAGGACTCTGGTGGCTGGCAATGTTTGGAAGAGTTTGTGACTGGGTGGGGGCCCTGAGGCGGCAGCCCTGTTGGGCCCAGACACCCAAGTTTGACTCTGCCAATGATCTCTAGGGACTGTGGAATGTTCTGCAGAGATAAGAATTCAATGTGATCCACTGCACGGTGACTCCTGATTAAGCATCCTCCATTATATAATATACCTTCCTTACTGGTACATGGAAACGCTTTCTATAATGTGATTATACAACAGCACCAGAGCAAATATATTTTTATATAGTTATACATTTTGATGCAGCTGCTCCTATACAAAGGGGAGAAACACAAAATGAGAAAGCATGTAGTTGGCAATTGTTAGGGGACACTAACTGATGTTCTTGGTCAAGTTCCTGGTCAAGTTGCTGATCACCTTTTATCATTTCTACATGAGTGGAAGATTTAGGCTGGAGAATCCATTTGCTAATTAGATTTTAATATAAGGGTGTAAGAGGATTTACATACAGCGGTAAGAGTTTAGCAATTATCTGTACCACTGTGAGTCCCTGTTGTACCCTAATAATGAACTGAAAATATTGCTGACTTGGACAGGAGACTGATCATTTTCACCGTTTTATGGATTGCAACTTTCAGTAACAAATCATTTACAAATGGACTCCTGTTGGCAGTTGAACTAACTGTAACACTCACTGCCAATAGCATTTTTAAAATAATTGTCATTTTGCTTGGCATCGTTACACCAATGGATTTATAAGCAAATGTTTTTTTCCTGTAAGTGTTTTGATAAATGTTCTGCTGATACCATAAAATAATGTATTTCAATGAAGATGCCTAAGAATGATTATTAGTTACTGTACATTGCCTGAAACACCCATGTTATAGTAAAGAAAATAGTTCTGCTTGCTACTGGCATTTAGGCCTGTGCCATCTGCTATCACAGTAACATAATAGTGACATTCACCTTTGAGTTTACATTTAGGGGGTTATATTATCAAAGCCAACTGGAGAGCTGCTGAATAAAAAGCTAAATAACTTTAAAAACCACAAATAACAAAAAAAAGGACAACTAATTGTCTCAGAATATCACACACAAAATAACCCCCTAAGCATCATGTAGAGTGTGATATTCTGAGACAATTAGTTGTCCTTTTTTTTGTTATTTGTGGTTTTTAAAGTTATTTAGCTTTTTATTCAGCAGCTCTCCAGTTGGCTTTGTCAGCAATCTGGTTGATAAAGTCTCAATTTTCCTAGCAACCATGTATTGATTTGTATAACTGTAGTATGATTAGGAGAGGGCCGGAACAGCAAGAATAGTAACAAAAAGTAACAATAAAAATATATTTGTTGCCTTACAGAGCATTCGTTTTTTAGATGGCATCAGTGACCCCCCATTTGAAAGTTGGAAAGAAGAAAAATGCAATAAATGATACAATAAAAAACACAGACCTATTGATCTGTATGCTTTAGCATACTAAAAGTTGGCTTAAATTTGAACCACCCCTTGGGACTATTGTGACACACAGAGAAAGCACTAAAAGATTGGGGCACTGATGTGGGGATTTACAACATGTGCCAGGATTAAGAAATGTATTTATTTTTTTATTCTATAGGGAGGGCGTAATAGCCAGAAGGTGATGCGACTTTGCCTTCCCTCATCTAGCCGGCGGAAAGGCCGGGGAAAGGCAGTTCGGTGAGATTAGTCGCCCTGAAGAAGAGGAGATTTGTCGCCGGGCGATTAATCTCCCCGAATCTGACCGTGTGTCGCTGCCCTTACAAAACAAAAGCAAAGTAGCTATGGGAGATATTTATCTCCAATGTTAGTAAATATGCCCTTTAGCCCAGCCCAGGGGCTACAGAATGTTCCAAATTACTGAACAATTTCTTTAGTGTGAGCTGTTGATCAAGGTGATTGCTGTAACCATTAATGTTAAAGAGGTTATTGTATGATTTGACTGAAGTCGCTGAGTTATATTAATGTATCAGAAAATGCAGTTGAGGTTATGCAGAACTTTCTTTAGTATTTGAAATGATATAAAAGCTGAACTGCGATATAAAAACTTCTTTTGATTTAATATTTACATTTTTATAATAGCCCAGTTCAACAAAAGGCAGCCATACATCAACTTCAACCGGATCCACTGAAAATGCCTTCATAGATACAACTCAATCCAAACTAAAGTTAAAAATGAGAAGTGAGTATACATGCTAAATCTGAAAATAGAGATCTGGAAGCTGGCAGCACTGTCACTATACTAAACTGAGTACATCTGTAGCTTTGATTTTTAAGGAAAGTAAAACCGAGGCAGACAAAAGCTTAAGAGCTTAACTGTAATTTGGCACAATTGCACAGTGCTGCTCTATTTATAATTTTTGTTTAGCATTGCAAATAGACAAGAGACCCAGATGGTGTCGTTTTATGAAAGTAGAGAAACTTGATGAGTTTACACATTCGTGATCTTTGCCAAGTCAAAGTACAATGGCTAAGTAAAATGTGAATGAGCAATTTTTCATCTCTGCGGGATTCATTACCTTAGTACTAGACTTTTTCTTTGGCGTGCTGTGTGCATATGAACCCCTATTTTATATTCTGTACACAATTTAAATTTAGCATATTCCAAGCAATCTTCTTCTTCCTTCTTTGACAGGCATTTTGGCGCATGTGCAGTAGGAGCATTTCGCCGGAAAGTCTTCGTGACTTTTGGTGCATGCGCAGTAGATCCGTACCGTTAAAATGCTCCTACTGTGCATGCGCCGGTCAAAACAGGAAGAAGAAGATCGCTTGGAAGAAGATGGCGTTGGTGAACTCCGTAGACTGGACCTGCGCAGAAGGGTAAGTAACAAGTTAGGGGCATTTGCCCAGCGAGACAGGTAGGCCAGGGGGGAGGAGGGAGGGGAAGCAACACAGGGGAGGGGGGGAGGGTTTTTGCGCCGACTGGGTTTCCTTCTCCTTTAAGCCTGCTAAAAAAAATCATATAAATATTAATTAACCCCAATAGGATTGTTTCGGCTCCATTAAAGATTATTTATATTTAATTAGGATCAAGTACAAGGTATTGATTTATTATTACAGAGAAAAGGGAAATAATTTTTAAAAATTTGAATTGAATAAAATGGAGTCAATGGGAGATGGCCGTCCTGTAATTTGGAGATTCCGGGATAAAAGGTTTGTCGGATAACAGATCCTATACCTATACTGATATTCCAAGTCAGCATGTATTTGCCATTGCCTTTGACCATTGTTTTGTTTTTAGGGAACTGCACTGTACTGCAGAAATAACTGCATTTTGAAATAACTGCTGTTGGTCCAGGGTCTGTAGTTAAAGTACTTGGCCTGCATTGACCTTGAATATGATGCTCAGATTGAGTGATGATGTATAAAAAAAAGCAATCACAATTCAGATGTGTGATTTTACATATAACAAAATAAACTAACAATCATCTAGTCCCCACTACAACATAATATTATAGAAATTTATGTGACAATCAACACAAAACAGATTTGACTTTTCTTTGTTCAACAAAAATATACCAATATAGAGAAGCCAAGGGCAAAAGGTAAACACAATACAATAGCTTGTAGAATCGATCATTTTCTGCATCAGTATCTCTGTTTCTTATAGTGTAGTTGAAAAATATTGACCACTCATTGGTTTAACACTATTTCAGTCCATTAATGGAACAGCAGGAAAATCAAAAAATGTAAGTGTTTTAAGGGGTTATTTATCAGTGGTTGAATGTTAGAGCTATATGAGCTTTATTAAACCTTGAATGAACTCACAAGTTAAATGGTTTCTAATTAAAGAAACTCTAATAGAAAAAACTCAAGTCAGCGAGTTCAGGGTTAACAACCCGAAAACTCGAATTAATATTTTTCTGCGTGAAAAAACTGGATTGCTCGAATTGAGTTTTCGAGTGAAACCCTCTGAAACAAACTCAAACATGAAGGCTATTAACATTTTCAAATGGTTTAAGGGACCTCTGCCATTGACATCACCTCGACAGGTTTTAGAGTATTTTTGGATGTGAGCTATTTCCAGGGTCAGGGTATAAAAAAAAATCTCAAAAATTCAAGTATCTTGAAAAAAAAACCCAGAAAAAAAATCACTTTTTTTTTTAAACCGAAAAATCTATTTTTGACCAAAAAAATCACCTCAAAATGCAAATTTTTAATGGAAAACACAACTCGCCCCTTAATAAATCTGCTCCTTAAAGTAATTAAAACATAAGGTACACTTGTCCTGTTATAAATTGTGTGTTTTCTTTAGAACAATATTATAGTTATAAAGTAATATATAAATAAGCTTCTGTGTAGCCATAGGGGCAGCCATTCAAATGAGAAACGGCTCAGTTTACATAGCAGACAGCAGAATATAATGGCATTCTACAGAGCTTATCTGTTATCCGCTATTCAGTCTATGCCATTTAGCCCTTTTTAATTACCTTCATTGCTATGCAGCAGTTTGTTTATATAACATTTGTATAAAGAAAAAGAGGATTTGATTCCTCATGTTTTGTATGGGCAAAAAAATCAAGATTCATGTGTTCATCATTCATGTCACTTTGTATAAATACAGCTCAGAGTGTATTGTCCCTGGTGCACTTGTACAAACATTGGATAATTTGAGCCAGTGCAGTAACCCATAGCAACCAACCTGCAATATGAACTTTCTACTGCAGGTTCAAAACAGAAAGTAACACTTTAATTGGTTGCTATGGGTTACTATGAGCCCTCTGCCTTGATGGCAGCTCCCATATCTACATAACCCTACCTAATCCCCTGTACATAACCATAGCCTTGTGCAATATAAATATTTTTAGAAATGGCCAAGCATTGTGTAAACAGACATTTTGTTTAAGAGCTTCACTAAAATGATACCTGATACCCACAAAACAGAAGGACATCAGCTGAAAGCTAAATAATACCTTTTAAAGGTTCAGGTGTGTTTCTGTTTTATACAAAGCAATCTTTTTTTTTTAGTATTCATGTGTGATCACATTAAAGTTACTATACATTTTTATGGTGTTTGCATGGAGCTGCATAATAGAAACATGGGAGTTCTCCACAGTGGCATGGATTCTAGAAACGTGAGGACAATTAGTATAGTATGGTATAAAATGCTCTGTCTGGTGTTATTGTTCATTATTCCCTTAAGGATAAGGAAATGTTAAAACTAATTAGGCTTTATCTATATAAATGCACCAGTAAACACTCAGTGGCAGATTTATCAAGGGTCAAATTCGAAGTAAAAAAAATTAAAATTTCTAGCTATTTTTGTGTACTTTGACTAGGGATTAGTCCAAATTCAATTTGAATTTGAAAAAAAATTTGAAAATTCAAATATCAAAATTGATCATGTACTGTCTCTTTAAAGATTTGACTTCGACCATTCGCCATCTAAAAACTGCCAAATTGCTGTTTTAGCCTACGGGGGACCACCAATTGGAGTCAATTGGTGGACTTTGAAAAATCAAAGTTTTTTTTTTTAAATACTTTGAATAGAATTAGATCAAATTTGACCTTACTTCAATTCGAATGATCGACTACAGCCTATTCACCTGCAAAAAAAACTTAATTTTTTTAATAAATTTCAGTTTCTCTTTTTTTATTTGGATTTCGAAGATATGGGAGTTCAAAAAAACTCCCATTCCCTCGAAATTCGACCCTTGATAAATCTGCCTCGTAAAGTAATGCTGTTCTGAGTCCACTGCATTTCTTTCCTTCTATTGTGTACACATGGGCTTCTGTATCAGACTTGAGCATGCTCAGTTGGCTCCTGCCACCTTCCCCCCCTCCCTTCTCGCTCCTTCCCTCCCTGATGCAATCTGAGCCCAGAGCTATGAGTGGGCAGGGAGAGACTCAGGCAGGAAGTGATGTCACACCAAGATAATATGGCAGCTGCTATCCTAAGCAAACATAGAGAGCTTCTAGAACTGTTAACTAAGGTATGGTAAAAAATTCTGCATAATAAATATAGTGTTATACCTTGCACTATTGTGGCCAATCTGTTAGTAATACACTGCCTCAGTAGCTTTCCTTCTCCTTTAAGAGGTGCTATGGTGTCATACTAACATAAAACTATATGTAGCCCTGTATATGTTGTTTATGCTGAAGTATATTTATAATTATATATGTGTGTGTGTGTGTGTGTGTGTGTGTGTGTGTGTGTGTGTGTGTGTGTGTGTGTGTGTGTGTGTGTGTGTGTGTGTGTGTGTGTGTGTGTGTGTGTGTGTGTGTGTGTGTGTGTGTGTGTGTGTGTGTGTGTGTGTGTGTGTGTGTGTGTGTGTGTGTGTGTGTGTGTGTGTGTGCATATATGTATATTTTTTTGTGTGTGTCTGCAGTCCCTTGTAAAATATTCTTGAATAGTTATTGTTTCATTTTATTGATTAACAAATCCTACTCTGAAATGTTGTTATCCGTCATATTTTTATTTCAAAGTACTGAAGTACAATGTTTTTTTCAATTTACCTTAAAGGGATACTGTCATGGGAAAACATGTTTTTTTTCAAAGTGCATCAGTTAATAGTGCTGTTCCAGTAGAATTCTGCACTGAAATCCATTTTTTCAAGATTTTTTTATATTCAGTTTTGAAATCTGACATGGGGCTAGACATATTGTCAGTTTCCCAGCTGCCCCAGTCATGTGACTTGTGCTCTGATAAACTTCAGTCACTCTTTACTGCTGTACTGCAAGTTGGAGGGATATCACCCCCCCCCTTCCACCCCCCAGCAGCCTAACAAAAGAACAATGGGAAGGTAACCAGATAACAGCTCCCTAACACAAGATAACAACTCCCTGGTAGATCTAAAAGCAATACTCAATAGTAAAAGCCAAGTCCCACTGAGACTGACTCAGTTACATTAAGTAGGAGAAATAACAGCCTGCCAGAAAGTAGTTCCACCCTAAAGTCACATGACTGGAGCAGCTGGGAAACTGATAATACAGGTATGTCTAGCCCCATGTCAGATTTCAAAATTGAATATAAAAAAATCAGTTTACGCTTTTGAGAAATGGATTTCAGTGCAGAAGTCTGCTGGAGCAGCACTATTAACTGATGTGGTATAAAAAAAAAAAAAAAAACATGTTTTCCCATGACAGTATCCTTTTAATAAAAAATAAAATATGCTTTTTGTATAAATATTCTGTCCCTTAAATATTTGCAGAAATATCAGGTTTCAGTCTTTTGGGGCAAGCATGTACCAGCAATGAGAGAGAGAGAGAGAAGCATAGTTTGTAACATTATTGGAGTTTTTGGATTTTTATAGTTTAATGTAGATTACTGGTGCTTGAAGGAGACATTAAAAATTTGAAGGTGATTGACAGTGTGCGTTTTTTAATTCACATGATCTATTAAACATTCTTGCACTGTAACCTATTACACTGTTTTAGCACAATGCCTCCAGTTAATCAGGTCTTCTATGCACCAGCACATAATACAACTAGGAAACAACACATATTGTTAACAATTAACAATAATTTCTATGGAAGCTAGCAAAATAAAAATTGTGATAGTAGCAACAAAAATGGTCTGTGCACAAAGCAGCCACAATGCTGCCAAATGTTGTAGCTAAATTATGAAACCCTTGATGAAGCCATTGTCCAAGCAGCAGTCAATGTAACTGTAGCATAAACTAACTAAACCCCCTGTCTTTGTAAACACATGCACTTGCATTTATACTGAATTGCTTATGAGACAGGGGCCCAGGGAAGTGCATTGTAAGTAGCACTTCCATTATACTTAAATATACTTTGATTTAGCCTTAGGAGTGCTTCCACAACCCCCCAATTTTGTACATTGTATTAGCCTGAAGCTGTGGCTTAGCTTCATGTGGTTTTTAATAGCACCCCATACCCACCCCTATATACTAATGGTGGTCCTATGCTTTTAAATATGGGCGTTGGTTTGGGCAATCTCTCTCTCTTAAAAGCCTTAACTGGCGGGGGAGGATCTAGGCTCCAGAGTGAAACCAATGTTCCACAAACACTGAATACAGGTAATGCTATTATGCAGAGAATTGTCTTTTTATATTATGACCTGAGAATAAACAAGTTAGGGACCGCCATATGGGGTTTACCTTGACGTGGTATGGTGGCTTTTCAACTTTATGATCATAACTTTGTAACTAAAAACCCCCTGTCTTTGTAAACACATGCACTTGCATTTATACTGAATTGCTTATGAGACAGGGGCCCAGGGAAGTGCATTGTAAGTAGCACTTCCATTATACTTAAATATACTTTGATTTAGCCTTAGGAGTGCTTCCACAACCCCCCAATTTTGTAACTGTAGCATAGTTTAGTTAAGGAATCCACAAGTGGATTGTCAGCTGGGGATCATTCTGGAGTTGAGCATTGTCTACATCCAACTTCATTAGGCTATAATTCCATTTGCTTACAATAATGTTGATGTGTCAAGTATTTGAGAAATAACTGTTTAAATATAGCCATTTTCTCATGGTTTCCATGAACTCATACAATGTTGTTGTGAAGGCATAGCATCCATATAGATTAGATAACCCTGCCATATATTTATTACTGTTTGTATGTCAGAATGTTTCCATTAAACAGGGCCAAAGAGAAAAAATAGATCCCTTCTGGCCAAGGTTGGAAACCAGGAGCTCAGAATGGGGGATAGAAACCTTTTGGCGAGAACGCTCATTTCTTAGTGAAAACACCAAATAAAGTAAAAAAGCATTAGATGGGTGTGAGAAAAATGAAGACTGGTGTCATCTACAGAATGTGAGAAGTGTGTTACAAGGTGTTTCTGGCAGATTTTCTCAGCAAGGCACATTTTAATCTAGGTTACCAATGTATCCATACATTTTCCATCATGATAGCTTCAGCTCAAAATCATGTCAGGACATTGACCTCACACTAAGTCTGTATACAAGACATAAATAGGGGAATGTAATAAAAGTCGCAAAGAGCAAAACAATTCGCACCAATAAGACTAAAAATCCACATCTCGCAATGTAATATTGTTCCTTAAACTGTTATTGCATTGCGAATTTTAATTGCGCATTGCGAATTTTAATTGCGCACTCATAAGAAGTGCTTGAAGGTGTCGTAATCTTTTGGAGCAAACATAACGACTTTTTCAGTAAGAAGTTTTATTACATTGACTGCGCATTGGCGCAAACTATAAAATTCGCAAATGGTCTTTCACTGTCGGAAGTGGTCGCTAAACAGTTTCCGGGCACGCAAAAGCTATATTAAATTCGCACAAAGCAAAATTTGTTCGCGCAAAGGCATAACTTTTCGCATTGCGAATAGTTTTTCCGTTTTTTTTTTCCGATTTTTATTACATTCCCCCGAAAGGGTCTACATTACTACAGGCATGTGCTTTTAAGCTTTTCCTCCATTGTCTTGTCCATAGAATGTTTATTCTAGAATGCTTCAGGGCATTTTTTGCATTTCCCCAGGGCACTCTTTTCCCTCTGTGCAAAATCCATCCACCATAAATATAGCTAGTGCTTCCCATAAGAACACAACACAGGGACCATAACATAACACAACTAATAACTGTTGGAGACCACAGTAGATAATCACACATAGAGAGGTAAATACAAATATATATAAGAAATATATATATATTTTACTATCTGCCTGCAGTAGCAGATTACATTTTCATTTTTAGATTTACCCTTTAAGTTTCATTTCAGGGCTGCTATTGCCTTTTGTTGCAGAGTTTAATAATATGATGCCACAAAGCATTTAGATGTCATTTACAGATATGAAAGCAGGCAAAGTGCCTGTAGATCATATCATACAGTAAACCACATAAGATCTGTTTGCATATTTTTCAAGTTATAAACCAAAGCTATGCTTTTTTATCTCTCCCACGATAAAACAGGAGTAATAAAGAACATTATGATTTTGAGCACAGATCAGCCTTGCCTAAATGTCATTTGTCACAAAAAAATATTTTACTTTTTTCCACTATAGTACAGATTTTATTTATTTTTTTCGAGACACTTGTGTTTGATTGTATCATCTAAACACTGTAGAAAACAAAACAATTTTTTAGGAAAACACAATCTGTATTTATTCTAGTTCATCCACTTCCTATAAAACCTATTGTGATTACATTATAGTGGTCAAAGAGGGTGCTGTGTATAACAATCATTTAGTTAACGCTCTGCTGCAGCCTTACATACCTGCTAATAATGGGATCTTTGACCTACTACAGTATTGTTACAGTCTGTTTAGTTTACAAAGGTGTGCAAAAGGAAAACCACCATCTTTCTTTCAGCTTTCCAGAAACAACATCTCACAGCCCTAATAGGCAAAGACATTAATCATGTTTCTTTCAGAAACATCTTAGTAAACATTAGAATTTGTTGACCATGGAGGGTATAAGGCAGTGGTCCCCAACCAGTAGCTCGCGAGCAACATGTTGCTCTCCAACCCCTTGGATGTTGCTCTCAGGGTCCTTAAAGCAGGTGCTTATTTTTTAATTCCAAGCTTGAAAGCCAGTTTTGGTTGCATAACAACTAAGTATAGTGCCAAGTAGAGCCTCCTGTAGGCTACCAGTCCACATCGGGGCTACCAAATAGCCAATCACAGCCCTTATTTTGCACCCCAAGGGACTTTTTTATGCTTGTGTTGCTCCCCAACTCTTTTTACATTTGAATGTGGCTCACAGGTAAAAAAGGTTGGGGACCCCTGGTATAAGGTGTACTAAAATCCTGGGCTTACCAGATGTTACCACTCCTTTACTGCAATGAGTAGGATAGAGGGGGAGAAGTGAATGGAGTTTAGGATTTAATAGTGGCCCATGACTCCTATTTTAAACTGATGGACGCAGGGGTTTGTAGCCGTGCATCTGGTCATTAGGGTTGGGTTGGGTATAAAATACATTCCTTTCCTAAGATACCACATCTGTATTACTGCCTATAATTTCTGGATTCTTAAAAAACCTGTTGAAAAAAAGTGAATATACTGAAATAAAGTAATACAAGTCACATAGTTGAAAAAGGGCATTGTCCCATTACGTTAAAGGGGTTGTTCACTTTTAATATAATGTAGAGAGTGAGTGATATTCTGAGACAATTTGCAATTGGTTTTCATTTTTTATTATTTGAGGTTTAGCTTTTTATTCAGCAGCTCTCCAGTTTGCGATTTCAGCAATCCAGTTTCTTAGGTGCAAATTAACCTAGCAACCATGCACTGATTTGAATAAGAGACTGGGTTATGAATAGGAGAGACCTGAATAGAAAGATGAGTAATAAAAAGCAGCAATAACAATGCATTTGTAGCCTTACAGACCATATGTTTTTTAGATGGGGTCAGTGACCCACATTTCAAAGCTGGAAAGAGTCAGATTCTGGGAAAGACAGAAAAGACATCACAGCATCAAAAGGCAGAGAATTCCACATTTTGATTAATTTAAGAGTTTTAGGGCCATTGCCAATGGTGAATACTAATTTTCCTATCTAAAGGGATAACATCTTGCCCGCTGTACCTTTATATGGCAAGCAAAAAAACCCACTCAGATATTGTAATGACCTCTAACATGTACAGTAAGGGGGGTATTTACTAGAACACAATTTTATCAAATTTTTTTTTTACAGCAGTCAACTTAACTCCCATCCACGAATGTCTCCAAAACTCATTTACCAAAAAATCAGCTCAAAAAAGTCAGTACAGGAAAAGTGTCAACAAATTCATGGGACAATTCAGATTGTACAATTTTTTTTGTTTGCCGCTCAAATCGTTTTTTCCGAGTTGTCATGCGAAAACCCGGATTCACAGATTATCGTATGAAAAATAGCACAAATCATGATGTCAAGAAGCATCTTCAGGTACATCTGCCATTGACTTCTACATGACCTCGACGGTTTTAGCTGGAGTATTTTTGGATTCATATTTTAAGCAGCTTTGGGGTATAATCAATCTCTAAAAATTCGAGTTTTTCCCCTTTAAAAACTCGACCAGAAAAAAATTGAGGTTTAATAAATAGGTCCCTAAATGTTAACCATACTCCCATCCAAGGTCTTCATCTCCACATATATTATACTCTACTATGCCAGTCCTCATCAATAAGTAATTTTATTTCTTTTACGAATTGAACCGAGAGTGTCAGCATTATCTAGCTAAATAATATACTTCAGTGAACTGGTACCTGGTATTATGCTGCACACTCATGCTGGGGTCTTTATAGAGATTAAATAAAAGAACATTAGAGATTAGAATAGATAAAATAAAAACTTTTGTCCTTTGAATATTTTTGAGCTAAAGATTAATGTAATTAATGGTCTTAAGTTTTCTCTTTGACTAGTAACACATATCAACCAATCAGCACGTAGAATCTGTTGGTCAGCTGAAAACATACATCTAATTATATACTGTGGGTTTATAAGACTTTTTGTTAAATAACACAACTCAAGATGTATAATAGATCACCTTCATTGTTTTCCGCACCAGGGTCCTATGGTTCCTGTATTAAATAGTATACTTGTCTCAAAGAGGGAGAATAATCTATATACAGAAATGGGATCTCTTATCTGGAAACCCAATATTCAGAAATCTCTGAATTAAGGGAAGGCATTCACAGAGTCCATTTAATCCTGATTCTTTTTCTCTGTAATAATAAAACAGTATATTGCACTTGGGGTAACTAAAGCTGACCATACACTGGCCCAGTGGCATAACTAGATATTACTGAGCCTCACAGCAAATTATTTTTCAGACCCCTAAAATTTTTTAGAGATTAAATTTTTAACTTGTTTTACCAATATTTATTGAAATTGTATACGAATTAGGGCCTCATGGGGCCCCTATACCTCCTGGGCCCCACAGCAGCCACAGGGTCTGCTTCCTCTGTAGTTACTCCACTGAATGGGCCAATAAAAGCTGCCGATAGACTGAGTCAGCAGCTTTTTGGCCCATGTGTGGTACCCTCCTACAGGCTTCCCCAATCGATATCTGGCCAAAACTCAGCCAGATGTCAATTGGGCAGGCCTAATCATCCAGTTGGATCGCAGCCGCATCTGTTAGTTGATGTGGTCCGACCGTCCGTATGCCATACATTATGATCCGATCGTTGGGCCCTAGGGCCCATGATCAGATCAGCCCGATAACGCCCACCTCAAAGTGGGCAAAACTGGGAGAGATTTTGCCGAATGAGTGGATCTCTATGTGCATGGCCACCATAAGCTGCATGAATCCATATTGGTAACAATCTTGTTACGGTATGGTGATCCATAGCAAAACCCATGGAAAACCCTGGTTCAAAGCATTATGATTTTGAACTGTGTAGCCATATTTTTTAGCTCAACTCTTTCATTTTATGAAAATAAAATTGATTATTTTGCCATAACCTTCCATTTTGTTTCAGACAGCACAAATAAATAAACATTAAACCTAAATCCATGATTTGCCACAACAAACCTATATAGAACTTTAATTTCTTTCCTTACAGCTTTGGACACAAAACCCGACACACAACATACTGGCGCATTACTGAATACCTATAGTTTTACAATATAACAGCAGAGATATTGTTAATATCGTAATAACCTTATATCTGTGTAAGAAGACTGTATTTTATGTATTATGGAAGCCGCCAACATACACAGTATTTTAGCCTACAGCTGGAAATATTCCTAGACATCCGCTTATGAGACAGAATTTTTATAGCCTTAATTTGATGTTGTTTATTACAAGCGCACAGGATTTTTGCTGTGAGTGTTTATATCTAAGTGTTAAAGCTGAATTTACCAAATAAAAGTCAATGAGCATCACAGAGTAATGAAATTGATAAATAACAAGGAATGCTAAGCAAGAAAGGGAGACATAGTATGAAATCCATAGAAGCCGCATGATTAACTGGTACACAGGGAAAGCCTACACACAAAAATAGAAAAAAAAAAACATTTTTCTAAATATGGAAAGCCATTAAACCATTATGGCCTGTTCAGCAAATATTCTCCAGGAGTCTTATACTTATCGAGTGTAAATATAAGCCTGAGTAGTGGTGAGTAAGTGAAAATGACAGAGCACCTAATTTCACATGCACTACATGGGATGTTATAGAGGCCTTGTTGCGGAGGTGATATGACAGCAGGCTCAAGAAGCCTAGTTTTTTTCCCTTCAATACAGTACATCAGACCATTCACTTACAGTTTTCTGTAGCTAGGTTAATTTGAAGTGACCTGGTATCTTTTATGTTAGAAAATCAACCATATCTAAGATTTAAAAATAAGAGTATTAACAGACGATGGTACTGGAAAATATAATACGTCTATTTAAAAATTGCAAGATGCAAGGCTAAAAATATATCGTTATTGCTACTTTTTATTACTCATTTCTATTCCGACCCTGTCCTGTTCATATTTCAGCCTCTTATTCAAATCAATGCATGGTTGCTAGGGTAATTTGGATCCCAGCAACCAGATTGCTGAAATTCCAAAAGTGAGAGCTGCTAAATAAAAAGCTAAATAACTTAAAAACCACAAATAATAAAAAATGAAAAACTATTGCAATTTGTCTCAGAATATCAGTTTCTACATCATACTACCGGGGGGAAATTTATCAAGTGTAGATTTTCAAATTCATGTAGGTTTTTTTTAAACTTCCTTAAATTTGACTTGCTGAAATTTATTAATACAATCTAATTATTAAAACTCAAACAAATTTAAAAACTCGAATTCGATCAAACTCGATTTGAGTTTTTTCTCCAAAAAAAACTAAAATTTCAGGAAGCATCTCCAAATTGATCCCTGGACCTCTCCCATTGACGTAAACAGTAATTCGGCAGGTTTTAGGTGGCGAATAGTCAAATTTGGATTCTTAAAGGGCTAGCATATGATAAATCTTGAAAATCTAATTCGAATTTTTTAAAAAAACTCGACTCGAGTTTGAATAATTCCCTAGTCGAAATAGACAGTTTTGACCATAAAATTTTTTTGAATTCGACCCTTAATAAATGTGCCCCTAAATATAAGGTGAACAACCCCATTAAGATTGCTTTTGTCTTTTGGTAAAAAAACTTTGGCAGCTTTTGAATGCCAACATTGTCTTTCATTTCCAAATCAAGTTCGGTTGAATGATCAAGTTTGACAAGGTATTTTTGGCACAAAACAATGCCTGATTAGTAAACTAAAACTGGGTTTCCTTAAAGGAAAACTATACCTCCAAAATGTATACTTAAGCAACAGAGAGGGTCAGATTCCCTAAATGCTAGTGAAAATTCTGGAACTTCACCAATTTCCTTACAGGCCCAGGCGTCACTTCGCTAGCAAAGGTGATAGACGCTATGGTTGCTTCGCACTCTGACGCCAGGCAAATTTTTGCTCTGGCGAATGGACGTAACTCCGCAAATTCACTAACATGCGGATTTTACTGAAGGTTACCTTATTCACCAGACTTGCCTTCATCAGCTCAGACCAGGCAAAGTGCAATGGAGTTCATAGGACTTCCTAAATTTTTAGTGCAAAATTTTTCTAAGTCCCAAAAAACGCTTGTGTCTTTTCCTTTTTTCTGAGTGATAGCCTGCAAAGGCCTGTGAAAAATGTTTTGGGTAACCGGGTTCCCCCCTCCATTTTCTTACATATGGAACATAAACTATACACTGGGCTCATGTGTAGGACATTATAACAACTCTATTTTATTTATTAAGGTTCCCTGGACTTGTGTAATGTAATGTGTTTGCTGCAACATATACGTCCAATCAACTTTATCATTAAAGGAACAGTTCAGTGTGAAAATAAAAACTGGGTAAATAGATAGGCTGTGCAAAATAAAAAATGTTTCTAATATAGTTAGTTAGGCAAAAATGTAATGTATAAAGGCTGGAGTGAACAGATGTCTAATAAAACAGCCAGAATCCAACTTCCTGCTTTTCAGATCTATAACTCTGAGTTAGTCAGCGACTTGAAGGGGGGCCACATGGTACATTTCTGTTCAGTGAGTTTGTAATTGATCCTCAGCATTCAGCTCAGATTCAAAAGCAACAGATATGACCCATGTGCCCCCCCCCAAGTCTCTGATTTGTGACTGCCTGGTAACCATGGTAACCAGTCAGTATAAACCAAGAGAGCTGAAAAGCAGGAAGTAGTGTTAAGACCGACATGTTATACATTAAATCACTCCAGCCTTTATACATTACATTTTTGACTAACTAACTATATTAGAAACATTTTTTATTTTGCACATCGTATATATTTACCCAGTTTTTATTTTTACACTGTAGAATTCCTTTAACTGACGTATGCAAATTAGACAACGCTAGCGCATCTTCGCTTTGATTGCCAAAGTAATGGTAGCAAAAATTCACCATGTGACCTAACAAGTATAGTTTTTTGATTTGTTTGTGAGTACAGTGAATCGTACTATCCCAGGGGGCGGCCTTTATTTTTTAAAATGGAAATTTTCTATTTATGATTACCCAATGGAAAATACAAATTAAATGTATATTATTATGAAAATGGTTTATTTACATGAAGCACGGTTGTACATATGAGCTGTTTTATGCAATATCTTTTTATAGAGACCTACATTATTTGAGGAGGTATAGTTTTCCGTTAAAGAAACCCTCAATGTTACACCAGTTAAACTGCATGCAATTTGATAGTATTGCCAGCCCTTGTTCATTATTTACTTCACTGGAGCAAGTTGTTTCTATTTATATGCAATTTACTAAAGGTGCAAATTTGCTTACTCTAGGTCTGTGGTGTCTGGTTGTTGGGGGGCACTAATGATGGAATTCTGGGGAAACAATTGATTTGTGCAGATGTTGTGAAGTTGCATTCTAAGTAAATGAGCCCTGTGTTTAGTTGAAAATGAGGTAACATTGAGTTGGTAAGGGATAAATTCAAGATCTGAGAATTTATATAATATGCTTATTGGGACGGTGAATGGAGACTGATTTACTCTAGATAGCACCATGTGACCCACACTTTCACGATGCATAAACGGAATCCATATACAGGACCACTTTTATTCATTGTCCCTTTTGCAAAAAAGTCACCATTTGTTGCTCACATACTGAATAACTAGATATTATGATAAGATAACACACAGCTAAGACAGCGCTTCCCTGAAGCTCAGTATTGAGGTACTTTCATTGCAAAGGGGCTCTCTAAGCCTATGGGTGTCCAGCCAGTGGCGGAACTACCGGGGGAGCAGGGGGTGCGAGCGGGCCAGGGCTCGCACCCCCTCAGGGCCCCCCAGCAGTCCATTCGCCACAGAAAATACGGCCAAATGCGGCCGTACGGACCAGGGCCCGCCCCCCTCTAGGATCGCTACTGTGTCCAGCCCAAGTTTGTAAACACATAAAATGCATTCTGCAGACAGCAGTTTATAATGGCCTTACTAGTTCTTACTGAGATACCAACCACTACTAACTGGAAACTAAATTGTTTGTTTGGCTGGCATATTGTTCACTCTTACCAACAAGGTGAGCATCCCAAAACCTGTCCTATCACTAGCTGGTCTAACAAAGATGATCCTATCCTAAGGCGATATCTTCCCAAAATTGACAGTGGAGGACCACCTTTTACTATAATCTTATACACAGTCATCTAGTGAGCCAGTGGTTGCAACAAACCATTTTAACCATAAAAATTAGGGGCAGATTTACTCCTCGGGGGCGAAAAGTCACCAGCAACTGATTCACACCCATCAACACACTTGACAGGTGAAAATTCGCTGAGACAACGAAAATTTACTGAAATGCGGAGTTTCGTCCTGGGCGGCAGACTTTTCGCCTAGCGCAAATTCACTAGAGGTCTTGCGCTCAGGTCAATTTGCATATGGCAGGAAATTTAAAGTACAATGGACGTATATGTTGCAGCAAACACATTACATTACACAAGTCCAGGGAACCTTAATAAAGAAAATAGAGTTGTTATAGGGTGTAGTTAATGTTCCATATGTTAGAAAATATATGGGGGAACCCGGTTACCCAAAAATATTTTTAAAGAGTTTTGCAGGCTATCACTCTGAATAAAGGAAAAGAGGACAGCGTTTTTTTTGGACTTAAAAGCTTTTTCCAACAAAAAATATGAGTAAGTAACAGAAGATTAAAGAAGAAGCACTCCAATGCACTTCGCCTGGTCTGATCTGGCGAAGGCAAGTCTGTCGAAAGAGGTAACGTTCAGTAAAATCTGCTTCTTAGTGAATTTGCAGAGTAATGTCCACTCATGGCAGTCTGAAACGTTGCTGAATTTACGAGCAGAGCCCATTTCCTAATAAAGGCGTTTTAACCAAAGAATTTTGTGGCTGGTGATGTCTGTGAGTATACTGACCAGAGTAACGTCCATTAGCCAGAGCGAATTTTCGTCTCTTACGCTAGCGAATTGGTGCATGCGCCCGCCAGTAAATTGGAAAACTCCCTGCGGGCGGTAATGCTGGTGAATTGTCACCAACGTTTGCCACTTCGCCCTTGAGTAAATCTGCCCCTTAATGTTTTATCAATATTATTAAATGATTTATTATTATAACTTATACTCCCCACCATTTCGACATAGCAAAATCTTACTGTATCACATACCACCATACTGTATCACATTAACATACTGTTTCACATATCACCATAAATAACCTTGAGGGTTGTATTTTTACGGGGCACATTTACTTAGCTCGAGTGAAGGATTAGAATAAAAAATACCTTGAATTTTGAAGTTTTTTTTTGGCTACTTCGACCATCGAATTGGCTACTTCGACCTTCGACTACGACTTCGAATCGAACGATTCGAACTAAAAATCGTTTGACTATTCGACCATTCGATAGTCGAAGTACTGTCTCTTTAAAAAAAACTTCGACCACCTACTTCGCCTACTAAAACCTATCGAGCACCACTGTTAGCCTATGGGGAAGGTCCCCATAGGCATTCTAACCAAATTTCTGATCAAAGGAAAATCGTTAGATCGATGGATTAAAATACTTGGAATCGTTCGATCAAACGATTATTCCTTTGATCGTTCGATTGAACGAATTGCACTAAATCCTTCGACTTTGATATTCGAAGTCGAAGGATTTAACTTTGAGGGTCAAATATTGAGGGTTAATTAACCCTCAATATTCGACCAATAGTAAATGTGCCCTTAAGTATTTTCTTAATTTTTTTTTTTTTATACTAAATTATGCAAAAATGAAAGGTTCTTTCAGACACATTTCTCCTTACATGCAAAAACAAGACTGGTTATAACCAATAAAAGATCCCTGACCAAAAAAATGCTTATAATCTGGAAAAAAAACAAACCAATCATGTAAATTTATCCTGCTATTTAACCTGCCTCTGGCATTAGCATTAGCACTGTAAAAGTAAGTAACCTATGCATTTTATCTCATGATGGATCTAGTACGTGTATTTAATATATTAAAAACTCATGTAGGCTTTGTTTTCCTTTCCATTGCAGAACAGACTGTTCTTGTATTGTTACAGTTAATGTAAAAGGTATGTCTGAGAGTGGTATTTTAATGTACTAGTAGCTGTAGCTATGAATAGCTTGCCTCCAGTACAGTAAGCACACATAATCTGTCATCTGCAGATGTGCTTGTTTAGTTCTTCACACAGTTTGTGGTTTGCTAATGAAATGAGCAGTGAATGGTTGTAATTTACAGAGCTCTTATACAGTTCTGTTATGAGTTGTGGAATCAGCGTTGCAAACAGCCAGCAATGCACCTTCCAGAGTGCAAAATCAGCATGTAAATTATAGGGTCTACTGAGCATAAACTGAAGCAATATCAGATATTTCTGTGTAGTGGAATCTTAGTTGCTATCCAGTGTGTTTCCTGCAAACTCACAAAATGAGATTTTTCATGAAGTTTTCCTTGAAGAGAAATTAGTGCTTATTAAAGGAGAACTAAAGAAGTAGGCTAGAAATGTTGTACATTATGTTTTGGGCTTCTGTACCAGCCCAAGGCAACCACAGCCTTTTAGCAGTAAAGATCTGTGTCACAAAAGATGCCCCAATAGCTCCTCATCTTCTTTTCTGCTGAATTATTGCTCTGTGCTGCTGTCACTTACTGAGCTTAGGGACCGACTCAAAATATACAGTACACATAGAATATAAATATCACAATATAAGGTTGATTAGTAATTAATACAGATAATTACTACATGGCAGCTAAGAAACCAGTGCAACTAGCATCAGAATTTAATAATCAACCTTGTAGCATTAGGTTAAATTACAGACAAACCTTATTTTCTGCTTGAAAATTTCCAACAACCCCTAAATTTAGCTTTTCAACAGCTGCTCAGAGCCCACTGAGCATGGTGACCCCCTGTGACAAGTTTGAAGTCCTGGATCATTGCTGCTATTGAGAAGCTGAAACTTTAGGCTGGTGTAATAAGTTCAGTATATAAAATATGGCATTTTTAACCATATTAATTTTTACAGTTAAGTTCTCCTTTAAACACTCTGCTGACCACACCCTATATAGTTCCCCTCCCTCCCTGTGCATACATGTAAAGGGATAATAACATTGCAGAACATCACAGGAAACAAGGACAGGTAGGTAGTACAAGAGGATGAAACAGCAATCTGATTTTATAACGCTGAAGGGAAGAACATAGCAAAGGGATGAGACAATACAAAGGGAAAATGAAGAATGTTTTCCCTTTAAGTTGTTACTGTTGTAGAAAAGATTCAGACCGGGTGAAGATACTTAAATAATAAAAAATACATTTATCTTTAATTTCTTCACAGCCTTGCTGCATGTGACTTAGCTGTGCTCCCAACTCTGCTTTTATCTACCGCTGCTTATGAATTGTTACATTACATCTCGGTTACAAAGTTCAGTCAGTGTTTCCCAGAATTCCCCTGTTCCAAATCCATTTTTCAAAAAGAAATGAAAGATGTTCTGAGAGACTGAAAAAAGTAGTTCTATCACAAAAAAAAAACAATGAATAACAAAAAACCTTATGAAAATTGCAAAGAGGTTTGTGACAGTCAAAAGATTTTCGAAGGTGTCAGTGTCAAAGTGTCAGTCTAACAAGCCTGTGAAAGTGCAGCCTTATATGACAGAACAGCCTCTGTATTACTGAAGGATATGGGGAAAAACACAAGGTATTCCACATACTGTTAAAGTTTATCTCCAAACTAATGTTAGTCGCTTGCCATGGAGTCAGTTTGATCTATTATCCAAAACTTTCCGAATGAAGAAAGCTGGAAGGACTTGGTTCACTAATCAAATGTACAGTATTTATTGCAAATACTCAAGGCTGGTGAGTGCCATTCTCATGGAGGGTTTTATACATAATGAAAATCTTTTTATGGTCTATGCCTAGCTGCTCCACACAAAGAATACACTTACACCAGACTCAAAACACTGAGACAGACATCACGTATATCAGAGACAGACAGCAATCTCACATGCTCCTTTAAGAACTTGGGTGCCTAGTATTGAAACTGTCAATTAAAGTAATGAATTCTGGAGAACTTTATCAGTATGCTAACTTGAGTCAGACATCATCTCCTTTTCAGTAATGCCATAGTGGATCTTCTTCTGCTCTTCCAATAATATCCGAAACATTACAGTAGAACTCCCATTTCATGTTTTCAGGGGACCAGAAATTTAACAAAATAAATGATCAGTTAGGTGCAAATGAAATAAAATGTACTATTCACTGAAGGGACAGTAGCAACATATGCATGTAGAAGCTTAAACGGCATAGTTTTATTTAAAATAACATTCACAGAAGACAATGGACCTTTTTTTTTTTTTTTTTTTAAATCTTTTATTTATGTGTTTTCCACAAGAACAAGTACAGTCATCCATTACACATTTCTGTTATAATAGCACCATGTTTTGAAATGACAGCTGAAATTACAACATAAATATTGCAGTTTGGGAGTGGGGAATGTTAGTACAGGGAGTGAGAAAGAAGAAACTACCGGTACATTTTCCTGTTGCACTAGACATTCCAATACTTATGGTTTGGAATTGCAGTAGGTATTCCATGGAGACTATATTTATATGTGTTTATCCATCTGGTCAGTTAATAAAGCAGATAATACAAAAGGTTCTGTATTGTGTTTATTCTTTCTACTATCCCATAAGTCATGATGGATTTTTGCAGCCATTCTTTTGCCAAGTTAATTCTGGCCACGGCTAAAAAATGAGACATATATAATAGCTTATTTTATAAGTCTTTAGTGGGAAGGGCTAATAGAGCCAGACAAATATATTTCTCGCTGGGTTTGTCAAATATGCCATGTATTATTCTAAAAATATCTTTCCAATAAGCAGTTGCAACTGGGCATGTCCACCAAATATGTAAAAAGTTTACAACATCTGTGTAGCCCCAAAAGCAAGTCGGAGGACTATTTTATGCTCCATTTCGGGAGTGAGGTACCATATAGTCATTACTTCATAAGCTGATTCTTTAATATCTATGTTAGGGGAAATCCTAGATACAGTATAGTATCCCATATTTGATTCCACTCATTTTGTGAAATCATTTGTCCCAAATCCCTTTCCCAGAGTGATTTGAATAAATTGGAAAACTGGGTTGCAAACTGGAAAATGAGGTTCACTGTTGATAAATGCAAGGTTATGCACTTTGGCAAAAATAAGTGCAAGTTATACACTAAATGGCAGTGTGTTTGGAGTTTCCTTAAAGGGATTCTGTTGTGATTTCTATGGTGTAGTTTGTATTTCTAAATTACACTGTTTACACTGCAAATAATTCACTCTACCATGTGAAATCTCATTCCTGAACCAGCAAGTGCATTTTTTTTAATTTATAATATTGGTGTGTAGGCAGCCATCTCAGGCCATTTTGCCTGGTCATGTGCTTTCAGAAAGAGCCAGCACTTTAGGATGGAACTGCTTTCCGGCAGACTGTTGTTTCTTCTACTCAATGTAACTGAATGTGTCTCAGTGGGACCTGGATTTTTACTATTGAGTGCTGTTCTTAGATCTACCAGGAAGCTTTTATCTTGTGTTAGGAGCTGTTATCTGGTAACCTTCCCATTGTTCTTTTGTTAGGCTGCTGGGGGGTAATAGAGGGGGGTGATATCGCTCCAACTTGCAGTGCAGCAGTGAGTGGCTAAAGTTTATCAGAGCACATGACTGGGGCTCCATGGAAACTGACAATATGTCTAGCCCTGTGTCAGATTTCAAAGTGATATATAAAAAAATCTGTTTGCTCTTTTGAGAAACAGATATCAGTGTAGAATTTGGTTGGAGCAGCACTATTAACTGATGTGTTTTGAAAAAAACATGTTTTCCCATGACAGTATTCCTTTAACTGAAAAGGATCCAGGGGTTTTTGTAGCTAACAAGTTGTCTAATTCCGGACAGAGTCATTCTGTAGCCACTAAAGGAAATAAAGTACTTTATTGCATAAAAAAGGGCATAGTCTCTTTTTAAGTCCCTGGTGAGGCCTCATCTGGAGTATGCAGTGCAGTTTTGGACTCCAGTCCTTAAGAGGGATATAAATGAGCTGGAGAGAGTGCAGAGACGTGCAACTAAATTGATTAGAGGGATGGAAGACTTAAATTATGACGGTAAACTGTCAAGGTTGGGGTTGTTTTCGAGGGGACATGATTACACTTTACAAGTACATTAGAGGACATTATAGACAGGGGGACCTTTTTACCCATAAAGAGGATCACCGTACCAGAGTCCATTCCTTCAGACTAGAAGAAAAGAACTTTCATTTGAAGGACAATGAGGTTGTGAAATGCACTGCCGGGTGATGTTGTGATGGCTGATTCTGTTGGAGCAGTTTGCCGGTTTATACAACTGTGCAAGCGCCAAAAAGTCTATTAACAGGAGCCTACATATGTCTGTATATTCTTGCTCTATATACTTCCATTCCCTGGGTAGAACGGTTTGCAGATCTCACCAATGCCTTATTATAAAGGTTCAAGATTTGATTCCCCCCCCCCGTCCCAAAGACAGCTGGTAGCTAAAACAGGGTGATTATGAAAAAGGGATAATGTACCAAAGGAGTACTACATTATATTTATTCTGTTTTACTTTAAATTGTGAATTTTCAACCACTAAAGAAAGGTTAATTATCTAGTTCTTAAATCCGCCAAAGCTATTAGAACAAGAGCTGCATATATTAAAGAGAGTGCGCAAGACGTATTTCCCATTTATCCATTTATATATAGGAAAGCTCTTTTGATTCCCATTAAATTAAAAAATAAGGGCTTCTATCACTTCTTCCTTTGCAAAAGCTGCAGATTTATAGTTTTAGCACACTTTGTAGAAAGATGGACTGATGGGGATTATAATAGCACATTCCACAAAATGAAGACATTTGCTGTAAAGACTTTTTATCAGGACTAAACAGGGAGCATGAAAAAAAAACACCTTTCTGGTTTGCCTTCTTTCCTGCTCAAACAATGGGATCTTTGAGAAGAAATGTTATTATATACAAAGTAAGAGCAATTCAATGCACTGAAAGATTTGGCTGCGGAAAACTCTCTTGTGTCCAATGTGTCATATGGTGCTCCAGTATAATGCTAATTGCATCAAGGTGGATTAGAATTAAGCCTTGAATAGAATAAGGCTGTATCATTTTCACTCAGCAGTCAGCTTTTAAATTCACTGGATATGTTCTGCATGCACGAAACAACTATACGCTTATGAAAGGTATGCTTTTGAGATTTCATAAAATATAATGAAAATGCCAATAGTGGCCCTTTTGTCTGCTCTTGGACCTATTTTTCTGTTTGTGTGTATGTATGTATATAAATAAATATATATATCAGGACAGAGTACTGCACTCATCAGTATTATGTGCAAATTATTAAATACATTTTTCATTTAATAAATATTCTTCCCTTAAAGTGATACTGACACTAAATAAAATAACTTTTCAAAATATTAATGTACATAGGTCATGTAACTTTTTTCACTGATAGTGCTGCTTTTGAAAGTAATTGTTACTTGAAGTCCCTAAATCCCTTCTCAAACTGTCAGTTAGAGTTTCTAATGCTAACGGACTATAGCTGCACAAATATGGCAGCCCCCTCATAGAGGAACATGGGGGATCAGATGGGTAATGTAAAAGCATCAGGCAAATACTTTTATGGCAACATTATAAAAAGCATTCAAAGACAATGTTATGATAGTTGTAAAAAAAAGGTTTAATTTCCGGTATCTTTTTGCACATAATCCTGATGATGAGTGTAGTACACTGTCCTGCTATTACATAAACTTTTTTACCTGCACCCAGACGCAAGTGGTTGGACCTGTTCTGTGAGGGTTCCTTCTTGTAGAGATATATATATATATATATATATATATATATATATATATACACATAGGTTTGGAGTGATTTACCCCCTATTGCAATATATAAGGATATTATAAGTCGCCATGATGTTCCATAACCAAAGACAGGTCATGGAACTCCTCCAAGGTAACTTCCACTATTCCATTATTTTAAAATAAGACACACATTATTTTTTCAGTGAATAGTGTGAAACGAATGACAGCACATTACCCAAGGATATAATAATATCATTTACAGTATATTCACATATCAAACGTATGAAACCCAGGCACTTTATATGGGGCCTATTTACTAACATTCGAATTTCTTTTTTTATACACAAATCATATTTTTTCTGTAAAAACCATGAAAAGCTTTAATACATAACTTCTCCAAGTGAAAGCAGTCGAGGTCTCATAGAAGTCAATGGGAGCTGCACTGATCCTATTTTACCTTTTTTTAGCCATTCAGACTTTTAGAGGTTTTCTGATTTTTTTTCTTGCTAGTTATTGTATGTATGTATGTATAACTTTATTTGTAACGCACTGTTAAGGAGCCGCATCACTGTACAGTGCATAAAAGTACAATATATAAAAAAATATACAGGGGGAGGAAAAATCACAAAATAAATATATACAGAAATCATATCAGGACAAAGAGCTTAAGTGCTATGTGGTAAGAGACGAAGTGGGAAAGAGGTCCCTGCCCCATAGAGCTTACAGTCTAAGTGGATGGGAGGCTAACATACAGGTACAAATTGGAGATGAAAAGTGCACAAGGTAAGGCATAGTCAGTTGGGACAGGACTAGACTAATGTTCTAGTGATCCAAAAGGCAGACTTTCTTGAAGAGATTGAGAGAGGATTCCTTACAGAGAATTTCAGGGATGGAATTCCAGAGGTAAGGAGCAGCAAGATAGAAGGGTTTGAGACGAGAGTGGCAGTGGATGTGGATGGTGTGAAGAGAAGGTGGCTCTGAGAAGAGCAGAGAAGACTACCAGGAACGTATAGTGACACAAGAGAAGAGATGTAGTGAGGAGCATAGAAGTGAGGAACTTTGAATGTTAGTTTTATATGCTATCCTTTGCTTAACAGGCAGCCATGCTAAGGATTTTAGTTGGGGTTGAGCAGGTTCCCTTTTAGCAGAAAGCAGAAGGATCCTGGTAGCAGAGTTTAAGATTAATTGGAGGGGAGAGAGATGAGAATCAGGACGAATGGTTAGGAGAAGATTGCTATAGTCTAAGAGATAAGATAAAAAAAACCTCTCTTTTTTGTTCATACTGCTTTAATAACTTTCATGGCATTTGTGGTTTTAGAGAGTTTTGAGATTAATCATGGTTTCCAAAAGCTCTAATACCACTTAAATTCAACCTTTAATAAATGGGCTTCCCGATGTCTCAAAAAGGGAATTAAATGACAGCGAGTGTCAGCTTACATACTTTATACAAACCATGTAACTGGTGTGTCTATTTTTATCAAATGTGGAAGTTTTCATGTTTGAGATAATATATATCTATATATATATATATATATATATATATATATATATATATATATATATATATATATATATATACACAGTTTATGGAATTCAATATATATAAAAGCATATATATATATATATATATATATATATATATATATATATATATATATCTGGGTACAGCCAGGAAATATCAATTTATATGCTAACAAAAGCCTCTTTGAGCGAGCATATTGGGTCATTCGCTGTTGTATTTAAAGATGTCCACAGTTAAAGTTATGCTGCTGCTATGAAAAACTGCTTACATTAAGGAAACTGGTTCAATCATGGAATATTTTACAAAGAAATATATGAGTGCTGCCCTTTTTTCTTAGAAAATGTATCCATTGAAGTTTAAAAGCTGACTGCAGTTTTTTTTTATACAGAAGCAACTTGTCATTGTGGAGCCTTATAACTCTACGTTACGTTTGAAAGATCTGGGCAAATTTTTAGTTCAGAAGACAGATTAGATGTCCGTTTTCTGCTTTTATTTCTACTGATGTTCGGGAAAGCCTATCTGGCCATTTTTTAACAAGAGGCAGTTAAATTCATGATCAGTTTCTACCATTATGGAAAACATTTTTATATTGTAAATGTTACTTTTAGCACATTTGTGAATGCTGACACTTTTGCTTAGGTTACACAATGTGGATAAATACTGCATTTAATAGTACAGAGGGATATTATTTTAATTTCATGCTTCTTATAGCTTGCTTCTTCTCTGAACTGTCACACATCATCATCATAATGAAATAATAAAGATGGTTTGTACAAAATCAATAATGATTCAGAACAGAACCGTACAACTGGCGCCCGTGGGCCACATCCACTCAACAGGTGTCAGGACTGCAAGGCCATTACAATTAGGAGGTGCAGATTAAAGAGGAAGAGAGGTACTGGTAGTTGTAAAATACAGTCCAATAGCAATGTGCCAGAAGGACGAGGCAAGAAATTTAGTTAAAATCATGGAATGATGGATTACTTTTTAATAAATATTTTTCACAGTGGCCACTGTGATAGATATAGTTCACTATAAGTGTACAGGCATGGGACCTGTTATCTAGAATGCTCTGGACCTTATAATGGATCTTTCTGTAATTTGGATTTTTACACCTTAAGTCTACTAAAATATCATGTAAACATTAAATAAACCCAATAGGCTGGTTTTGTTTCCAATAAGGATTCATTATATCTTAGTTGGGATCAAGTACAAGCTACTGTTTTATTATTACAGAGAAAAAGGAAATCATTTGTAAAAATTTGGATTATTTGGATAAAATGGAGTCTATGGGAGACTGGCATTCCATAATTCTGAGCTTTTTTGATAGAGATAGATAGAGAGAGAGAGAGAGAGAGACAGACAGACAGACAGACAGACAGACAGACAGACAGACAGACAGACAGACAGACAGATAGATAGATAGATAGATAGATAGATAGATAGATAGATAGATAGAGGTATGGGACCTGTTATCCAGAATGCTTGGAGTTTCTGGATAATGGATCTATCCATAATTTGGATCTTCACACTTTAAGTCTACTAGAAGATCATGGAAACATTAAATAACACAACAGGCTGGTTTTGCATCCAATAAGGATTCATTATATCTTAGTTGGGATCAAGTACAAGGTACTGTTTTATTATTACAGAGAAAAAGGAAATCATTTGTAAAAATTTGGATTATTTGGATAAAATGGAGTCTATGGGAGAGTGGCATTCCATAATTCTGAGCTTTTTTGATAGAGATAGAGAGAGAGAGAGAGAGAGAGAGAGAGAGAGACAGACAGACAGACAGACAGACAGACAGACAGATAATAGATAGATAGATAGATAGATAGATAGATAGATAGATAGATGATAGACAGACAGACAGACAGACAGACAGACAGACAGACAGACAGACAGACAGATAGATAGATAGATAGATAGATAGATAGATAGATGGGACCTGTTATCGAGAATGCTTGGAGTTTCTGGATAATGGATCTATCCATAATTTGGATCTTCACACTTTAAGTCTACTAGAAGATCATGGAAACATTAAATAACACAACAGGCTGGTTTTGCATCCAATAAGGATTCATTATATCTTAGTTGGGATCAAGTACAAGGTACTGTTTTATTATTACAAAGAAAAAGGAAATCATTTGTAAAAATTTGGATTATTTGGATAAAATGGAGTCTATGGGAGAGTGGCATTCCATAATTCTGAGCTTTTTTGATAGAGATAGAGAGAGAGAGAGAGAGAGAGAGAGACAGACAGACAGACAGACAGACAGATAGATAATAGATAGATAGATAGATAGATAGATAGATAGATAGATAGATAGATAGATAGATGATAGACAGACAGACAGACAGACAGATAGATAGATACGATAGATAGATAGATAGATAGATAGATGTATGGGACCTGTTATCGAGAATGCTTGGAGTTTCTGGATAATGGATCTATCCATAATTTGGATCTTCACACTTTAAGTCTACTAGAAGATCATGGAAACATTAAATAACACAACAGGCTGGTTTTGCATCCAATAAGGATTCATTATATCTTAGTTTGGATTAAGTACAATGTCCCACAGAGGAAAAAGTAATGTTTAAAAACCTTGAATATTTGGATATAATGGAGTCTATAGGAGAGAGCCTTTTCATAATTCAGAGCTTTCTAGATAATGGGTTTCTGTATTACGGATCCCTTGCCTGTAGTTCATTTCAGAGTTCTGATAACAATCGATTTCAATTCCAATTTTTGGCTCACATGTTATGTGTTGTTAACCAAGAAGACTAATGACCAGTCAGTTGGTGATTATACTATGCCCAAAAGTGAATAGTTACCTCAGACTGTGGTTCTTTGCAGCAGGCAGTTACACTGAGCCTGACTGGGATATCAGTTGTGGGAAGTCCTTGAGGCACAATATTGATTTTACCAACAAATCCCACTGTGTGGAAACCTACCTAACATATTACAGAAAAAGTTATATGCTTGCAAAGCTTTATGAATAAGGCAAACAACCAATTTCAATTTGTAGCTATGCCTACTGTGTACTATTAACATCTACTAGAAAATACGTATTATCAGTAATTCTTGGGGAGCCAAAGTTTTCTGGATAAGGGATCTTATCTGTAATTTGGATCACCACACCTAAGTCCTGCTAATAAACATTTAAACATTAAATAAACCTAATAGGATTACTTTGCTGCCAATAGGGAGTCATGCAGCTTAGTTACCATCAAGTACAAGGTACTTTTTTATTATTACTGAGAAAAAGGAAATCATTTTTAAAAATGTTAATTATTTGCTTAGAATGGACTTTATGGGTGATGGCTTTTCCAAAATTCAAAGCTTTCTGGATAATGGGTTTCCTGATAAGGGCTCCTATACCTTTAGTGGGTTACAGCAGAAGTTCTTGCTCTTTGCCTCCTGCACTTCCACAAAGAATATTAGGCTGCAGAGTGGTCCAAAATTTAGAACTTTTGAATCAGAAACAGTTATTAATGCATGACACATGCAAACATCCCCATATTAATATTGGCACCTTGATTATAATGTGCTAATGTGCTCATAAAATGCGTGAATTACAGCATAGAGAAACCTTGCTAATTGTTCTCAGTGTGAATTAATGTAAAGTGCTGGGTAACTTGCTGGAATTATATAAATAATTGTTATACTTTGAGCTCCTTCCCAGTACAGAGGGCAGAGAACTCAATAGGGGGCCTTTGTTTTCCCCATAAGAAGTGCAGGAAACAATCTTTAGGGGATATGTACCCTTTAATTGCTTGACTTTATATTTTACTCTTTTCCACTCCTAAGAACATAAATACACTGTCTCATAACACTAAATCAAGATCATCTGCATCTGAAACAATACCAACACCCTGGAGAAGCCTTGGGATTTTGCATACAAAGAAATTCTGCTACCATTGGGATGATTACCATAAAAGTGTTTGGTGCTTTGGTCTTGCATGTTTGGGTTACATAAAAGCACAGCATTCAGCAGCCACAAACTCCTGCAATTTGATTCGCCTATAGTAACAATCTGTCAAAATCAGGCTGATCAAATGATATCTGTGTACAAGCTGCTTTGCATTATAGGTATGAGATCTATTATTCAGAATGCCTGGGACCTGGGGTTTTCCAGATAAGGGATTTCTCTGTAATTTTGATCTCCATACTAGATATTTAGACATGAAATAAACCGAATAGGACTGCTTTGCGACCAATTTGGATTCATGCAGCTTAGTTAGGATTAAGTACAAGGTAGTGGTACTATTTTATTATCACAGAGAGAATTATTTGCTTTAAATGAAATCTATAGTAGAAGACCCTCCAGTATGTTGGAGCTTTCTGGAGATTGAGTTTCTGGATAAGAGATTCCAAACCTGTATGTTAAAAAAGGCAGTCAAGAAATATTCCCAAAAGTATAGTCTCCATAGCTGAATCAGCAGTAGGCTAACCTATAAAACATGCTTGAACACAACTGTGAAATTGTGGTATCAAGGTAAATGAAGGAATGCCAACACTGATAGAAATATCGAAAGATATATGATAGATAGATAGATAGATAGATAGATAGATAGATGATTTGATAGATATATAGATATATAATAGATATATGATGATAAATAGATAGCTAATAGATAGATAGATAGATAGATAATCGATAGATAGATAGATAGATAGATAGATAGATAGATGATTTATAGATAGATAGATAGATAGATAGATAGATAGATGATTTATAGATAGATAGATAGATAGATAGATAGATAGATAGATAGATAGATAGATAGATAGATAGATAATTAGATAGATAGATAGATAGATAGATAGATAGATAGATAGATAGATGTATTGGACCTGTTATCCAGAATGCTTGAGACCTGGGGGTTTCCGGATAACAGATATTTCCATAATTTGGATCTTCATACCTTAAGTCTGCTAGAAAATCCTTTAAACATTAAATAACCCCAATAGGCTTGTTTTGCTTCCAATAAGTTTTAATTATATCTTAGTTTGGATCAAGTACATGGTACTGTTTTATTATTACAGAGATAGATAGATAGATAGATAGATAGATAGATAGATAGATAGATAGATAGATAGATAGATAGATAGATAGATAGATGATAGATATACAGATTGATTGATAGATAGATAATTGATAGATAATAGATAGATAGATAGATAGATAGATAGATAGATAGATAGATCTGCACTTTTGAAAATTCACCAAATATTTAGAAAGTTTTCTATTTAAATCTATTTTATCTAGAAAAACTGTATATGGTTTTGTATTTTTGAACTGAAAAGAATAGTAAGAGCACATTGCTAACACAAGGTCCATTTACTTTATTTAGCATATTAATAATGTAAAAAAAAATAATCACACTGTGATTGCACACTTCAAACAAATTACAGATGAAGTGCAGCAGTTCTTGGCAGTTGTCAGCGTACAGTCATGTAAATAATATGTATAAAGAAAATTTATTGCATAACTTTTTTATGAAAGAATCCATCTGGCTGTGAGAATGATTCATATCTTTCTAATTAAGAAATGCAATTATATTAATAAGGATGAAGAGATTCTTTCTTATCTTGCAATTATGTAAATTAGTCAGGCTTTTTGTCATTCATTTCACACCTACAGTACAGCACCTAAAATATTTCAAACCTTTATCATGGAACCTTATGTTTCAAGTAGCATCATTTCTAGAAGCCAGTAGATTATCCTCTGTATTTTACGCTCTGCAAAAACAAACTATACCTTAATGGTTGCGTGATCGTCACAAATGCAGCCATTCTTTTTGTACTCTGAGCTATCATTCAACAATTTTAATATGAAAGAGGCTCATTTTTGTTGAATTCATAAATAACCATGGCACTAATCTGTCACAAAACAGATTGTGCCTGGTATCAGTATGCAAAGGGCTCTGTATTATGCACTGCAAATGTGAAAAGCAGTTCAGACTGCATAATTAATTATAGAGAAAACAAAAAATCCAAACCAATCTGTAATTAACAGCGAATCATTTAAGTATTTAAACAGCATTGTTGCAATGGGTAATTGGTTTTATACAGCAGTGTTGTCAATATGGAAGCCTTTCAATGAAATTATAAAGAGCTGTGTCTACTACTCTGCAGTGCAGGGAATTGTAACCCATTCCCAATGTAATATAAAATATATAAATTATGATTGTATGCATAGAGATTTTATTAACCTTGGTAGCTCCCATGGCCAGGACTCTTAGCTTCAACATCACTATCCTGTTTAAGGTTTCATAAAATATATGTTGCTGTCAAGGCATAACTGGAGGCTAAAATACAGTTTTCAGTCACTCCTAGCCCAAACCAGGTCTACAGAAAGAAACATCGAATATGCTGACCACCTGTTATGCATGCAAGTTACTCCTCCCATTGTTAGTGCAATATAAAGTTTATATAAAGTTTTGGCACCAGTAGGTGCATTAGGATGCAGGTGCGGCAATGTGATGACATTGATGTGGACATGCACACGCATGCAAACACCTGCAAGAACCGAAGCACACCCACTGGCCAGCACAGAGAAAGGTAGGAGAGTGTGCCTAACCAGTGGAGCACCTTACACTAGTTCAGCCTTCAGTAAGGATTAAAAATTGTATATCTTGGTTTCGATCAAGTATAAGGTTATTAATATTATTACAGTCTATGAAAGACAGTCCTCCCGTACTTCTGAGCTTTCTGGGATGGGTTTCTAGATAACGGATCCCATAACTAAAAACACAAACTGTTATCAAACTCCTGGTCTCTAACTATTTTCTACCCTACAATTCATATTATTCTCAAATCACAATATAATTTTCTTTGTATATTTAACATAATAATTTGTTATTGCACTGCAGCGCCTTATCCTGGCCTTATCCTTAAAAAAGAGGAATATATCAAAAAATGTCAACAGTTTTAAAACGAGAAAGAAAAAACAAAATCGGAAGAATGTAGTATCTTCTATTTGTGATAATATTTAAAACAAAGTTCTTCTGCATTCTGCATAGTAAAATACAGTTAATATACAGTGTCTGGGGCAGTATCCTGTTTGCCAGAGAAATAAGCTTTAGTTAGCACAAGACTTTCTAAAAGTGTTTGAAATCCAAATCGGCTGGGTTTTTTTTTTTTTTTTTTTAAAGTCCTGCTTTTCAGATAAAGCCTCTCCAAAGTAAATAAATTATATTGCCTTCGTATAAATAAAAAGAAAAGAGCAAAGAAGAACATGAGCATAAATTACTGGTGCAATTCATCACAAATAGTTGACACTTCAATCTAATCCAGCAAATGAAAATAGTGAAGTTTATAGAGTTGTATGAAGTAGGCAATTTAAACATGCTATAGCACAAGGTCATCTGAAAATGAGTCCTGGAAGATGTGCCTTTTTTATTCCTCTCTCCTGCTGAATCTATCAAATGGAAATGAACTTGGGGCTGTAAGTGACAGGTCCAATGTACAGTCATGATTAGCAATCCTGGTGGTCTCCACGATAGCTTCACACTTAGAATACAGACATGCATGACTGCCACTAGAAGTTATGGGACCTATACAGATATTACAGGGAAGGCTCCTGCTAAGTAATAGTAGTACTGTACAATTGTGACAACCTGTTCTTTATCTTTTGTGCCTCACTTTTGTGTATGCCAACCTACTTTATTATTAATAATTGTAATTATCATGTTTACTTGACTTAAATCATTCAGAGGCTTTAAATTTTGGCTCAAGATTACATTTTTATTTAAACATTTGTACAGGTCCAACCTTACCTCATGACAAAGTTGGAGAACTCAGGACAGCAGCGTACCATTCCTCTAAAAATATATATCTTGACTGAATTCCAGACCATTACTTTGGACCCTCACTACTTGGAATTTAATGCCTTAGGTTATTGTGAGCAGCAGATTTTAGTTCATTTTAACACAGCTTATAGATTTTTTGCCAATATATTTTCCTTGCTTTCATTAGTAAAGTTTCCTGTATCCCCCTCACATCAGTTCAGTTTCCCATGTCTCCTTCTCTTTACTGTATTTCCCCTCTATTTCCCTACCCCAAGCTTACTGTACCCTTATTTTCCTCTCGTTAGACTGGATGTCTAACATAATAGCCGGAACCCAACTTCCTGCTTTGGTTTCCACTGATTGGTTACCAGGCAGTAACCAATCAGTGAATTGAGGGAGGGCCACATGGGTCATAACTGTTGCTTTTGAATCTGAGCTGCATGCTAAGGATCAATTGCAAACTCATTGAAGAGTTATGTGCCATCTGGGCCCACTTAAAGTCGCTGACTGATGAAGACATAGAGACATGAATATCAAGAAGTTAGGTTCTGGCCATTACATTACACATTCGGTCACTCCAGCCTTTATAGATTACATTTTTGGCTAACTAACTATATTAGAAACTTTTTTTGAACAGCCTATTTACCCAGTTTTTATTTTTACACTGAACTGTTCCTTTAAGTAAAAATAACTGCCTTTCTCTCAGTGATCAACTTTGTCAATATTTTTTAATAATATTTTTCAGCTAAAAAATAGTTTACTCAAACCTGACAAGATGCATTCAAACCAAAAAGCAAAATGTTGTTTCTTTTAATGAATATATTTTTATTGCTCGCAGTTTTAGGAACTCTTAGTCTGCTTTACCAATAAAGTCGCTCTAAACCCCAAATGTGCAGTTTTCAAAAACTATGAGAATTCTTCTAGACAAATTGAGAAGAATTTGTTAAATCAAATTGTGTGGCGCATTACATCTGTTAAATAATATGAAAATGTTGCTTAACTGAAAGTTCTTCCAAATATTGAGTATAAAAACAAAATTAAGGTCAAATTTTGTACAATGAAAGTCAATAGAAGTGATTCCAAAATCGAGAGGCTGCCCCTCAACGGGACCCTCAATTGCATGCAAAGTAGGGCCCAGTCAGGGTGAGATTTAGGGGTAAACCATTTTAAATACTCATGTACAGTAGTTGGGTGACTAAAATGTATTTGTGTTTTAATTCAGTCACATTCACACGTCCAGTTGGACAAGAAAGCCAATTAACCTGTCTATATGTTTTTTTGGAAGTGAACAGGAAACCCACTGCCACTTCTGTTTGTCATCCCAAGGACCTGAATTATATTTCTCTATTTTCAGCAGGATAATAATCCACATATGTATCTAGGCTCAACTCAAGAAGTGCTGCAGGCTTGGTTTCCGCCTGCTTTTGCCTATAGAACCCACATTTCCTAAGTGCTCCTTTGCATGTACGTTCAGGCAGCAAGTAGTATCCTAACTACAGTATAGACACAATTTTTTTTTTGAGTTTACTGTATATGAAATGCACATGTATATTGTTCCTTTGGACATCTCTTTTCAGGTTGGACACAATATCTGTCCCTCCTCCCCTAAGAAGTTGGATAGCACCTACATAATACATATCTGAAATATGCTGTAAGGACCTCAGTTTTCAAATGAACAAAAGTTCCCTTACTAAACATCTTCCAAAAAGCAGAATAAAATGAATACGGTATATCTTTAAACTTTCAATTTCTAAAATGCTGCATTGAAAAACATTCCATTTTTTTTTTTAAAACTAGGAACGTAACCATCTTTTGAAACACATGCATCTTTGATAGGTATTCACATGAAAAGATTTGTGTACTTAAGAATATAAATTAAGAGTCCTTTTCTAAATGTCATAAACACTTACATGTGCCTGTACTTCAACCCTCTAATGAATATCTTAAAAAGGCTTTATCAGAGGTTAAGTAGGATTGATGACTGAAAAATACGTTAGGACAGGCACCCTCTATTACTGATATTTCTAATGCTATTGACAAATTGTAAAAGCTTCAGACTCTTAGAACTTTTTATTAACTTTTTTTTATAAAAGTTCAGTGAAAACTCAAATACATTATTTTTTCTGGCTTAGAATGGCCTGCCAATATATTATCCTAATAATCAACATTTCCAGTGCAATGCGGTCAAGGGTTGAAACGGGTTTTCAAATATGAGAAGCCAATTACTCATATTCATACTAACTGGAACTCATTTACTGAGCAGTCACCTTCTCAATCTATCAGACATTAGATTTTAGGGCAGGGGCACAAAGGCAGATTCGGGGAGATTTAGTCGCCTGGCGACTAATCGCCTCTTCTGTGGGGCACAATGACCCTCGCTGCACTTCGATTTCCGAAGTTGCCCAAAGTTGCCTCACGAGGAAACATCGGGCGACTTCGGAAATTGAAGCACCACGAGTTCTTGGCGCAGGCAATTTTTCATTTTAGCAGGTGGAAGGCTGGGAGAAGGCAGTTCGGGGAGATTGTCGCACTGAAGAGGAGGCGTTTAATCGCCAGACCACTAAATCTACCCGAATCTGCCCGTGTGCCCCTGCCCTTAGTCTCCTATGTGCAGCAGACTGACCAAGGCACGTTAATGATTGGTTCATACAAATAACTTTTTTTAATAAGCCCAGCATTAATAAGTATCAAATTTATTGCCACAGTCTTCTGCACTGGAAATATTTCTTGCTCAACCATCTCATCTTCAAAATGCTGGGCCCTTCTAAAATGATTGGGGAATGGTTCGGGAATGCTCAAGCACAACACAGCCACATTTCCTCAATTCTGGGCTATTATCTTTCCGAAAGGGTTATTCACAAGGTTATTGACTTAAAGTTTAATTTTTCAAAGGCAAGGTTTTTCTGGAAAATCTGTATAGGAAGGCTGCACTCATTGCATTTAATGGAATACATATTTTTTACATCTGGTTACCTTAGCCTAAGCCCCATAGCCTAGATATCCACAGCCTTCCCATGGCCCATCAATTGTATGCTTTTTTAGCAAGAAGTCAGATGGGGACTTGGCCTACCTACATGGGGGAAGTTGTAATACATCATAGTGGTGTGAATTAGGCCATATTACTTGCTATGCTAGAGAAATTTGTATTTCTACTAAGACGTACAACAAAATGATATAGATATGCCACAATCTTTGGGAATATTTGAGGATAAGTGGTCTCTAATGTTTTAGAGTACAGTTCAGATAGTGTTTCTGAAACTGTGAGACTAGCATACATTCTGTAATAAGATTTGCTTACGGTTCAAGTTTCTTGATTTAGGTGCATGTATTCAAATTATTTTTACAGTTATTCAGCACCATAAAATGTATCGGGGGAAAAAACAAACAGTATGACAGACAGAACAGACTCATTGACAGCCATCCATGGATTCTGATGCATGATTTTATCACAATCCAAAGCATTTCCATTTTTTAAAGGATAAATTATAGCTTTCAGATATTGCTGGTAGGGATAATAAAACAGTTCTACAAACATTATATATAACTGCAATTTTGAAAAAACTTAAACCTTGAATGTAATTTCTGCATTCATGGTTTCAACCGGTAAGGCATAAGCATGGAAGTAAATGTGTTTGTGAGGACACTCGTGGTATAGATCTTTGTAAAATTCTTATTATTTGGGTCTGCCTAGACTAGCAGTTGTAAGCTGCTGTTCGACCTGGTTGAGCCACAGGAGGCAGCAGATATTTCTATTAGTTAATCTATTCCTGCTCCCTCCAAATATTGTTAATGCAGATCCTTAATTTGATCCCTGTCCTTTCAGCCTTCATTTTGTTTTATCTTTGTTTATGTTTGAATCCCTTATTAAAGGCTTCATTGCACTGTTCTTTATTCCTGTTTTGTGTCCAGTATAAAACATGCTTTCAGAGGCTCCTCACAGCCAGTACACCTGTGATTAATCCTGATAGCAATCCTGACACTTAATTCTTATTGAGATCTCTCCTACTATTTTTTCCATCATCTATATCTAAACTGCTTATATTCCAGTGCAACGAGAATAAAATAAAAATCACAATCAAAAGTGTAAAAGATATAAAGTAACAATGTCAGGATCAATCTCTTATCTATCATCTCCAGGACTTTAATATTTGATGTGCCAAAGCTGTTACTAAGTTAACAAAACAAGCGCACATAGGGTCATCCAAGGTCTGTTTACAGAGGGATCAAATTATATTGATGACCTTCCTGTCATTCATGTGCAGCTCATTTTCTAATTCACCTCTTATTTATAAACAGCTTCAGTTTGATGGTTGATAAAACGGTTTCCAATTTGATGCAGTATTGGGATGTGTTACTTTAACCATGTGTAGTCTTAGCTTATATTGTGTCTATATGAACTTCCATAAATAAATAAAAATGTTTTTTTCAAACAGATATACCTAATTCCATGATAGTATATCTCTGTTTGCAAGGACCAGTCATTGCATCCCCCTTAGGCTGACAGTTTAAAGCAAATGCTCCTTCACCTTGTACCTTTGTGAAGTGTTAAATTCTGATATCCAGTGTAATTAGGGGCACATTTCAAACTGCACCTGCTATATGCATTAAAAGAACAATATTGCATGTGAATGTGGATGAAATGTCCGGGGTGGCGGTAGCTCCAGGGTTTTTCAGCATTAATAATTGCACATGCACACAGTTTGAAGAAGTGGCAGATAGATGCATTATAGAGACTGCCTTTAAAGGGGTAATAAACCCTGCTGCACTGCTAAACCACACTTAACTCAGTTGTTGCTGGACAACAAATCCCAGAATAATGTAACATATAAAGGTTGAGGCATGTTGGGAGCTCAATAAAACTTTTCCAAAACATTTCTCCAAATCTCCACAGCCAGAAGCGGCATTAAAGGAGAAGGAAAGTCATTTGGGTGCCAAATGTTAGGAACCCCCAAGTGATTGTATTTACTTACCTGACACCCTATCAACAGAAAGCAGCACTGGCCTGGGGTTCTTCCAGTGAGCACCACGGAGTGATCTTCCTGCTTCTTCTTCTCCCTGTTGCGTATGCGCAGTAGAGTGATAAGCCAAAAGAAACTGCACATGTGTCTGCCCCAGGAAATTTGAAGAATTAAGAAACTGGAAGAAGATCGCTCCGTGGTGCTCATTGGAAGAACCCTGGGCTGGTGCAGTTTTCCGCTGATAGGAGCACCAGCCCAGGGTGTCAGGTAAGTAAATAGAATCAAGTCAAGTATCAACTCTCAAATTTCTTTCCTTTTTCCTTTGAAAATAAAATAAAACCTCCACTGAGAATTCTAGCTGATCTGTACTTTCCCAACACTAAACAAGTCTGTCCGTTATCCCCACGTCTGATTCCAGTTTATGATCATGAAGACAAGAATTAGATCATTATCTCTATATGTAAGATACCAGCAAAAAGTCTGACAAAGTACTGCAAATTCTTTTGTATTTAAAATGAAGTCTTTGATCAGTACAATTTGTATTGTTGAATTCTCTTGCATCTATAATTAAGTTTTTTGGCAACTTCTTTAGAAAACAAGGTGGCACAGCTGAACAGCATTATGGTAGGGTTTACAACCCTTTTAATGAATAGAAGCAATAAGTATATAATGTATCCATTTTAGAGCATCTCCACTTAAACTTGTGGTTCAAAAATGGTCCATCCACTTTCGCATGTTATCACTGTGTCCATCCTGCTTCCTTTGAAGTACAGAGTACAATTGTGCCTACTGATGTTGTGGAACCCTAGATCCACCCTAGACCTGATAATAACTCCAAGGTTTCCAGAGAAAGTTGTGTCAAACTCACACCCAGTGGGTTGTGGCAATAGATGTATGAGACATGCACCCAGTGTGTTGAATACATACTCCCGAAGTGACTCAACTGCCAACACTTCAACCGCTATCTCTGAAAATACTAAAGGCAACTTGCTGTGTCTGAAACTTAGACTGCAGCCACATAGCAAAAACATGGGCAACTGCACTTGCACTTTACACACTGTACATAAATGACCCCTTTAGTTTATAATAATTTCCTAAAATAATTATCCCTGTGTTACTACTATCAAAGTAAATCGTACTAGTCTAGAAATTCCGGATTTGTATCCTATTCCTTCTTCATAAATTGCTTTTTTTTTTTTTTTTAACCTCCTCGCTTAGTGCTGGGTAGATTTTACTGGCAGACGTACATTAACTTTAATTCAAAGCTACGTCTCTCTGTATAACACCAGATGCCTTAGAAAGGACATTTACATCATGTTGTGTGTTTACTATTATCTGCATTTTGTTTTATGCAAATCTGGTATTATAGAGCTTGTTCACCTTAGAATTAACTTTTAGAAGGACTATGATGTAGAAGTAATATTCAGTGGCAATCTGTAACTGCCCTACAGTCTTTATTTATTTTGTGGTTTTTCAGCTATGTGTCTTTACACAGGATTTATCTGAAAAGCTCATTAACATTTAGTAACTGCTGCCTGGAGATGCCTGTGGCTGATTTAACAATGGGAATGGCAAGAAAGCTTAGCTGAGATTAAGCCAAAGTAAAAAGTAAAAGACTGAATTTTTAAACATGTGAAATCCAAACCTCTACATTGGCAGGAAATAAAACAACACTATTATAGCACATATTACAAAAAGGTGTAAATATGGGATGGCTGTATCACTTTAAAGGGATATTGTCATATTTTATTGTCTTGGCATATAACCTATAGGGCTGTGGTGTGATTTGTAGCTCACAGACATGCAACAAACTACTCACCGCTGCTTTTTCAATTGATAATTGTCTTGGGCACTGTGATTGTCAGTCTATAGTAAGAGTATTTTCAAATATTTTTATTCCCACCTTCAAGATAGAAATTGCGCCAGCAACAAAACGCACCATGTGCCTTTCCTTTAAAGTTACTTAAGAGGTTATACGGCAGATTTACTATTATCAAAGTATTCCCAGCAGTTTCAATTCCATTCACAGTTATTCCTCAAAGTTGGGACAGCAGCACTTTCTCCAAATAAAGTAAAGTAAAATAATTGTCTTATTGGGCGTGTTTTGGGCTCCTGCACCCTTAATCATAGGCCATGCCTATTCGAGTGTATGAGCCTTCCAAATGTGCATGGTGAGCTGCGAGCACCTCATTTTTGTCCTGCTTCTTCCTCTTTTCAAAATGAACCTATCTTAGTTGGCTACCTTAGCCACATCAGTGCCATAAAGCTATTGTAGGGATGTGAAAATCTTAGACACCCTTACACTTTACAGACAGGCACATCCCTAGTTATATGGACACCTAAAAGGTCCTTATGGGGACCTTGTGCTTATGTAACCCCTGCAGTTCACACAGTGTACATCAGATGGCACTGTGCCAGAGTATAAAAGGTTTAGGAACCATAAGGTCTAGGTCCATTGCTTTAGCCCAACCAAGTAGGCTGGAAGGGAATGGGTAGTGTCGACCCTAGGCGCCTTGGCCCTAGTAATTAGACAGCTATACTCGTTTTATAGATCACTCTAGGAGTGATAGAGAGGTTATTTAGTTGAGCAGCTCAAGGCTCTGCCGAGGAGATTAGAGGGATTAAGATCCCAGGGTATTACTAGTAAGGACTAAAGTGTTGAGATAGGGGTTAATAGGAATTCCCCATGTCTGCTACTGGAAGATATCCTGAAAACTAGGCAATACCCATCACATGCTGTCAACTTACTCTCTGCTGTATATTCCCTAGCCTGTGGGGATTCAGCCTATACGTGCTGTGAGTATATGCTTCCTTTATGCTGCTGTGTATATTCTATGCTCCATTGTGGATCAATGTGCTGAATGATCTATGTGCTATTGTTCAATAAATATAGTTCTATGTTTAACCGTTAAAGAACTACTGGCGCCCATCATTGTGCTATCGCATCTAGTTACAGTTACACTACACCCTGCCTCCATCGCGTTGCGAGGGCTTGCCCCTGAGAAAGAGAGCTCATTTGTGGTATCAGCCCACAAAGGAAAGTAGCTAAAACTGCGCTCACGCAAGTCAGTTTACTATAGCGCTACACTATAAAGAATCTATCATGCTAGTCCATGTCATCAGTATGGGTGGGAAGCAAGGGCTTTCAAACAGCACAACTTCTCTGCACTTCCTCACCATAACACTTCAAAAAAGAAAAAAGGCATTAATAGAAGTGGATCAATTTGTCAGTATTGTATCATCTGATAAAAAAAAGTGCCAGGAATTCATCACAATATTAAACATGAATGCATATTTGTAATTGCCCACTTAGTGTTGTAATGTATCTAAAACTTTGGTAATTCATAGGCCTTCCTTATCCATATCAGTGCTATAAAGCTACAAACAAGCTATCCAGCTCATAATAATCCATGTCTTCAGTATTGGCGGGCAGCGAGGGCAAATGCTTACAAACAGCACTACTTTTAACTCCCCCCCCCCCAGTTCAGACTTCAGTAAGGTATATGAACAAGGAATGTACTTAGAATAAGTTATGTTAATAGACCAAGATTCAGTGCAAGTAAATACAAGTGCAAGATTGCTCTAGTTGTAAAAACTCACAGCAGCCAATCAGACTTTCCATTGAATACAACCAGCTGACAAATAGGAAGCTTTGCACCTTTTATTACATAAACAATAGCAGAGTCAGACTGGGCCAACTGGCCCCCGGGGAAAAAGCTGATGGGCCCCCGGCCATCCAAGTCCTGTTGCCCATGACACTGCGGAAGGTCCCCAGTCGTTCTTTCTTGCCCAATAACAGCCGTGATTTGAGGAAGTAGGTAAAACATATATATCACATTTCAATGGTGCAGGGGGGGAAGCGGGAAGGATGTCAGGAGAGGGGGGCCTTTGATATCCCATATTTGCAGCCCTGGTGGGTCCTCATCACCCCAGTCCAGCACTGACCACTAGTGATTGGCAGCAAGTGGGTTTCTATCCCTTTACTGGTGCTTATGGCAGATTTGAAACAAAAGCATGCCAGTGGCTCTTCCCCAGCTGCCATGATACAACATCACAAATAACTGCAAGCTCTGCTTAGTAACATACGTAAAAGGAAAAAAGACAAGCTAAAGAATCTATTTTTTATCCCTACAATTTAGTGACAGCCCCCTAGTATTAATACGGTACAGCCGTGTTTGTAATCAGCATGAGCTGCAAAATCCACATCATTATCCTTACTGAAGAGAAATACATTTTTATTATTAAAGGCAGCAGAAGTTTACATAGTGCAACATGGGAACAGACCCATACACTGCATCCTGATATCAAAGACTTTTAGAAACAGACAGTTATTCATTATAGAAACACAGTTCAAGGCCTACCTTACACTCAGTTCCTGTGAACAAGGAGAATTCTAAACTTTGCAGATGATGAAGGCACCTGCTACACTACCATGAGAGAAATGTTCAAATCAAACTCCAACCTGAAATATAAAACTAGCACAAAAAAAACAAACTTAGCTTTGCTGGAAAGTAAGTCAACAACACCAACTTTAAACAAAGAAAATTGATGCTGCAGCACGTCCACTCTTACTTACCAGGACATTAAATTCATGACTGCAATTTTCAGTTTTCCTATTTAGTAAATCAAGACGGGGTTTTGCATGAGAGTTCAACATTTACAGCTGTTATATATCACTTATTCTGAGGAGCATTCTCAAAAAGAGTGTCTTTTAGTAACAACTCCCTCAAGTATGATCAATTTGGCATGAGTACAATAGTAAGTTCAAATCTAAACAGCACATCAGGTGGGTGAGAGGAACAGTTGCACTGCATGAAAGTACTGAAATGATCACAGCAGCAGCATGAATTTCATTTGTGTGATGATTTATGTGTTACGCTGAGGTTTATGACTCACCAACAGTGAAGAGTATATATATATATATATATATATATATATATAATGAACTCAAGGGCAGGCTTGACGGCACTTCTGGAAAAGGTTTATTGGGGTTGCTGCTGTGAATCCTAACCCGTTTCGGGACTAAGTCCCTTAATCATAGGTATATATATATATATATATATATATATATATATATATATATATATATATATATATATACACACTGTGTATGATTTTTTAGTCTCAATCAACAGTGAATAAAAAAAAAAATATATATATATATATATATATATCCTTAGGGCAGGGGCACACAAAGCTACTGAGGGAGATGACAAACCGCTTCATCTTCGGCCCACTAATCTCCATGAACTGCCTCCCCACCGGCTTAGAATCAGAATGGCACTCGGATCGCTGGAAGTTTTCTCGTGAGGCAATTTCGGGCGAATTTGGAAAACAAAGCTCTCCAAGTTTAGATTCTAGCTGGTGGGGAGGCAGTTCAGGGAGATTAGTCACCCAAAGAAGAAGTGATTTGTTGCTGGGCAACTAATCTCCCCCAGTAGCTTTGTGTGCCCCTGCCTTTAAAGTAACAGTAGTTCAGTATAAAAATAAAAACTGGGTAAAATAAAAAATGTTTCTAATATAGTTAGTTAGCCATAAATGTAATCTATAAACACTGGAGTGACTGGATGTGTAACATAGTAGCCAGAACACTACTTCCTGCTTTTCAGCTCTCTAACTTTAGTTAGAGTTTTAGTTAGTCAGCGACTTTAAGGGGGGCCACATGGGGCATAACTGTTGAGTAAGTTTGCAATTGATCCTCAGCATTCAGCTCAGATTCAAAAGCAACAGTTATGACCCATGTACCCCCCCTCAACCCCCCCCCTCAAGTCTCTGATTGGTTACTGCCTGGTAACTGCCTGGTAACCAGTCAATGTATACCAAGAGAGCTGAAAAGCAGGAAGTAGTGTTCTGGCTATTATGTTAGACATCCAGTCACTCCAGCCTTTATACATTACATTTTTGCCTAACAAACTATATTGGAAACATTTTTTATTTTGCACAGCCTATCTATTTACCCAGTTTTTATTCTTACACTGAACAATTCCTTTAAGAATAAACAAACAGCTGGGAGACACATACAATTTATTAAGACTTGACTGAAGAGATACAAAGTTCATATGCTTGCTGATTTTTTTGCTGATCGTTGCTGAACTTTGATTTTTCTAGATAAGTCAGGGCAGAGAGCCGCAGCACAAGTGGGTTGGTTGTGTTTGAAGGCATTTACGGACGACTCTCCAAAGAGGCAGGTGCGTTTGGACTGCAAACAGTTAAAACTAGCGACAATGAGGGGGAAATGTCTGGTGTTGCAGCAAGTAAGGCTGCAGTTATTTTGCCAGCTCAGAAAAAGACAGATAAATTGGTCCCTGGAGTGAATGGAGGAGTTTTTAGTGTTTGCAGCTGCCCAGCTATAGGTAGATGTCTGATGAGACTGCAGGTGAGCAGTGAATAAAAGAGGAGTGAGATTACACAACAGTGCCCTCCAGATACCACCTTGTGTTGGAGGGGTTGTGGTGCTGAAATCCACCCTGGATAGTGAGAGCCCCAGAAAGTGTAAAGGTTTTGTTGAAATGCTGTTAAACTGTTTTCTCTGTGACCTTTATGTTGGGAAGAGTTTTCCCAAAATAAACCTGTGTTGTGCCCAAGGATGTAGTGTCTCTGTGCTCCAGATCTTATGCTAATGTCTACCATAGCTAATTCCCCAGAAAACTTCATATACAGCCAGTGTTCTTTGTGCACGAATATAGCACACAAATGCTAGCAGCTGGGGAGGCTTTAGCCTTCTTAAAGGAACAGTAACACCAAAAAATTTAAGTGTTTTAAAGTAATGAAAATATCATGTAGTGTTGCCCTGAATTGGTAAAACTGACCTGTTTGCTTCAGAAACACTACTATAGTTCCTATAAACAAGCTGCTGTGTAGCAATGGCAGATTGAAACCAAGGTTTTATATTTTGATCAGAGGTAAACCTAGACCGCCGTATGGGGTTTACCTTGACGGGGTATGGCGGCTTATCAATTTTATGATCATAACTTTGTAACAAAAAACCCTGTTTTTCTTTTTTTTAGACAGGGAATTATTGTTTTAAATATGTTTTTATATGGCCTTAGGAGTGCACCCACAACCCTTCTTTTTTGTCCCTACAGGCCACATACTATGCACACTGGGCATCAAACTGTTCATTAGAAGGAAATTCCCAAATAGATATAGCAAAATGGTTTTGTTGCCTAAACCAGAAAGTGTTGGCGGGTCAGGCTTTTTATACCAGTAGGTGTAGCTTATGATTGTGGGAGGGGCTTATTTTTAGCACACCATGCTATGTGGGGCACACAAAGCCTCCCTCCACTTATTTCACCCCAATTCAAGCACTAGTTAGTGGTCAGTGGTAATCTTATGGTGTAACTGGAAGGCAGAATGTGGGCATATATTTTTGCAATTTGTGCTTTTACCATAATTAGAAAGCTCTTAATCTTAAATAAAAATGGGCGATTATGCTTGCACTTTAAATGCACCAATCTTGTCCAGCTTTATACATATAAACAAGTGAAGGGAAAATATAAGAGACAAGTCACTCAGGTACTGAGTGAAGGTACTGTTAACAGGGATCAGAAATTGACAGGTAATACAGAACAATCATGCAACAAGTTGCAGAAGAATTAGCTATGTTTGGCCTGACATTTTGCCAGAGATTAGGTGACGGTGGTATGATTGCAGTTCTATAAATATCAATTTCACTCATTTACTGTAAAGGGGACATGGGCACTCTACTTTACTGCACACGCATGAAGAACAAATTGTTAGCAGGATCTCTCATCCACTGTTTTCCATGATGCAAAGTAGGTTTTAATACAGGAAGCTGCGACATTGATGGGACAGCTGGTTGAGTTAGAATACACAAAGGAAGAGGCTCCTAGACAACCCAAGCCTGAAATTGCTAGTATTCCCAGCGTTTTACTTGGAAAGTTGAAAAGCTGAAACTGAAATGAATCGGTGGCAACCAGTGCTTTCAGTCCCTACATGTGAAAAAGTACTAGTTACGTTAGTTTTAAAGTGTTTTGGTTTGTTAAGTGAGTTTTCACAAACGCTTTTCTTCTCCCTGATTTTTTTGGATTATCGGACAAAACCCAACGCAGATCACGTTGTCTTCAAATTGTAAAAGGGATATCTGAGGGCTGAGCTATCTTTACAGAGGTTTCTGCCCTCTAGCAGATATCTTCCACAACAGGTACAGAGGGCAAAAATAGCAATTGTAAAGCTTTTATCAGTACCCACTATCATTCATTTGTTGTGCAGCTCATAGCACCCCAACATTTGTCAGGGGGTGTGGGGTTTGTTTTAGCAAAGACCTCTCGAAATGGCCTCGGCTGAGGGCCTAAGTAAAAAGGAAAAGATGAAATCTGTTGCCTTCAAATTTGGTAGAAGGGATTTCTTTATTTTACTGTAGGTTTTAATTTAGTCATTTTTCCTGTTGCATTGTGCATAATACAGTATAATGTTCCTCTGGTGAACTGTGCCAAACAGTCTGTTCACCTTTTGTTAGAGGTCATTGCTGCAAGGTGATTTTAATGGTCCAGGAGGACGCTATAATGAATTTAAATATTTTCTGCACCTAATTAAATTTTAGATGTCACTGATTTATATTAAAGGACAGTGCTATGAAAGGCAGCCATCTGTTACACAACCTCACTAGAACAAAATAATAGTATATGTTTTTCTGCTGTTAATATTGTACAGCATGTGTATTACCTGCCTATTTATGTACATAACTGTATGTATTTTTTTGTATTTATCCGTTTTGGATATTGATTTATATTTCTCTTTTAACTGCTTTGGTGATGTAAACTACTCTTTAAATATATAAACCGTGCTATCCAGCACTCATCAGGACATGTATAGCAAAATATTTCACTTTCACTTAACTTTCCTTAAAGTCTTTGCAGAGCTGCTAACACCATCAAAATTTTTTCAGCCCGGTGCCCTCAGCGTAAGTGAAGTCACATGCATGCACACAACCTCTTCTGAAGCCACAAGTTCCATGCTGCGCATGCAGTGTCGGACTGGGACACCAGGGGTCCACCCAAAAACCTTTGACTAGGAAGGAGCCCACCAATTAATCTTAGACCAGTAATATTATTAGTAATATTATTCTTAGTAATATTATTCTTTCTCTCTTCACTCAATCTCTATTCTCCTAGTCTCTTTTCTTTACATACTATAATCTATTATTCCATCTATTTCTCATAGAAATAGGCGAAATGTCTAGCAGCATAAGGGCCCACTGACACCTTGGCCCACTGGTATCCCGGTGGGCCAGTCCGATACTGTGCGCATGCTGAAGTCACTGAAATATTCTGAGTATGTGCACATTGGATTTTGCCTGTAATTTGTCCAAAATTTTGGAACATTTTCACATATTGGGGGAGTGACTGGAGACCAGGGGACGGATCCAAAATCTGGTAACTCAAGCAAAAATAGGGGGGTTGACAGCTCTGGTTTTGTCAGGAAAAACATTTTATACTTCATCATTGTTTTTGGTGCCCTTTGCTAGATAAATATACATGTTAACATTTATTAGATTTGTTATGGATGAACACTTTAAGGAGAGGCAAAAAAAATAAATTCTGGATCAAACTGACCTCCACATATAGTCAATGTCCCCTGAGAAAAAGGTTAGCACACCCTAATCTATGTAAATATTACCTATTATCCATTAATAAATATTCACAGAATAAATTGTAGTTATAACCAGTTGACATTTTTATGAAAGTAATATTTGATTAGCACTCTGGCACCATTCCTAAAGCCAAACAGTTTGAGACTGTGCAGCCTAACCGGACACAAGGTATGCCTAGGAAGAAGATGGAAGTTGCTGGCCTCCTCCATAGAAAAACTACCATGGGCCAATGTGATTTGTAAAGAAGAACTGTACCATTCTGTGGTATCAGGTAAGAGATTAAAGGGGTGAATAAAGCTTTGGCAAACCTCAATGACTTTAGCTTTAGCTTTTCTTCTCCTTTTAATTCTACAGAGGAATTAGTATACCTTAGGTAAATATTTATCGATGTTGAAAATTCATGCAGAAGTAACATGTACTTTAGCTACAGATTTGGATTCTGTTCACAGCATATTGGCATATAAACAGCAATATAGAAATGTTCAAGTAACATATTGTGAAGCTACTGGCTAAAAGTCTGCTTGACTAGTGCAGCCCTATGATCAATTGGCTTTGTAGCTGCTGGTGCACTATAACAAAGAACATATATTGTCTGAAGTTTCCCTTCAAAGACAACATCTTGAGTGTCCTTTTTTTCAGTGGAAAAAGTCAGGCAAACCATCTACAGCAGATAGAAAGAAATTTGAGTTGCATTTATGTCATTATCAATTCTGGTCCAACAAAAAATTCTTTAAATGATTTCTAAACCTCAAGTAGACTACTAATTTTACCAGGAAATCAGAAGGTAAAACCTACAATAGTACTTGTAGACGATAACGCACTTCAAATATTTCTGTCACATTGATAACTTTCATTATTATGAACAAAATGATAAGGCAGAGTAGACCTTTGCACTTTGGATTCAGAGACTTTGATCTAGCACAAGCCAAGTGCTTTCAGAACGATCTGCAAAAAGAGACTGCAGAAAATTAGCAATAGATTATACTTGAACAAGATGCTCATAATCAGACTAAGGGTGATCAAACACTTCTGCTAAATGGAACTCTTCATTACAAACCTTTATAATGCAGTTTGTCAGTTTGCTAATAAGAGAACCCTACATACTGTTATCAGAAAGTTGCAATCATGCTATTTCTCAATACCAAAGTTTTATTATTAAACTTGGTTTCTCTTGCTCTGAAATGTAATGTCTTTCATATATATATATGTTTCTTTTTTTATTCTTTATGAAAACCAATTAATTATGTTTTAAACCAAGTATTGTTTTGTCAAGGATTATGTAGGGGGCGCTGTAGAGGTTGATAAAGGAGATGAACAGGGTGAGGGGCAGGAACAGGGTGAGTCAGACTGGAACAAGTGCAGGGCAGAACAGGACGATCAGGGTGAAGATCAGGACTGGACTAGACAGGATGAAGAGGACTAAGAGTCAGGACAGGAACAGACTGGATGGAGCAGGAGTCACTATTAAGAAAAAACTTGCATATATAAAAATATGTAGCTCATAAAATCACAGATATAAAAAGATTTGGACAGCCATGAATAAAATGTAACAATATTTTGTTACATTATATTCATATAATATTGCTTACATCTGTTTAAACATTTTTAGGTGTACCTAATGTGTAACATCCAATGAGTCATTATACGTGCTTACTTATATTATATTATATTATATATAAGTTCTGAGGGTGAGTGCACGCATGGTATCTGCACATGATAACCTTTCTCCTAATGTGCCATTTAGAAATGACTTATTACTGTTAAAGTATGAAGCTGTATATCCATTTTTACCTGTAATGGTGTAAGTAACAGCCATCAGTTAAGATGCTTGTGAAAACTTTTTACGGGGTTGACAGTTTATCTTCACAAACAATCTATACTGCAGAGTCTTTAAATGTTGTAAACCACTACCGAGATTTATTGAAGGGATCTGTGCTTTGCTAATGTTGGCCGATTAGGAGTCAATATACAGCTTTAGACATAGCCCTGATGTGTTGCCACAGTATCAAGAATTCATTGGCTGGTATTTTTAAGAAGTTTTCTCCCGGAAAGCTCAGCATATTCCAAATGTGACAGCATAGAGATGAACAGCGTTACGGTAATATTTCTTGGCTGAGGTTTAGTAAGAACTGTAGACATTTATGTAAAATAAGCTATTACATCAATCTTTCTACCTTACCTTATAGCATCAAAGTAAATATATGTTTCCTTTTGCAAACACCTGAGAAAACAACATCTGTATGCATAAGCCTACACTTTTATTTGCTGTTCATTGCACTATGATTCCAATGTGCTTGTCACAGGACCCATAACCAGCCAGCTTACTGCCTTTTTATTCAGCCCTAACAAATCCTTTCTTCTGTAACACTGCAATTTCATTTTGTCCTGAAGTCAGCCTCATATGAGATTTATTGTATTAATCTTCTTTGCTAGTTTAATTTCATATATCTTTCAAATGTGCTTGTTTTTAAGCCTTTTTTCTTTTGTTAAAAAACGCAAGTCTCATCTGTTGTTCAAATGAATTTTGTACGGCAACATAAATCTGCAGCTTTAACCCTTTAGTCCATCTTCATTTTTTAAATTAATCCATTCCATAAACGTTTCAGGTGTCCCCTGTACTGTATATAATACTAAAACGCAAGGGATCATTACTCAAGAGCAAAAACCATCCCGTTCCAAATTTCCAGCCAGTCTGACAGCAGTTTGACATGTGTAATCATCACTCCAATCATATAGTCAACAAATTGTATGAAGGAGCTTTATTTAAAAAAAATGTTTCATACAACTGAAACCCCTATTTGGCTGAATGAGGCAATTGCTAACTAGTGTGATAGAACATGGGCTACACATGACCCTCTTTCACTTGGAAGAGCTTTCACTAAATAGAAAGAACGCGTGCTGATGTTGTTGTACTACAACTCATTACTGCCAAAGATGTAAAAGAATAGAGTTGGACACCAGGGGTTCTTTGCAAAACAGTAGAAAAGGCTTTATTCAGGCCTAAAGAACCACAGGGTTATCATACTCACACATGAGGTAGTCAAAGTACAATCTCCAAGTACATTCACAGGTGTAGCAGACACAACATTTAAAGACACCACACTAGGAATAGCCAAGGGAGTTGAGAGGATCACCTTCCAGGGTTTCAATACCTCATGTGGTCCGGATCCCCTACAGCACATGTGGAACAGGGATATAACATAGCCTGATTCCCTTGTCAGTAATGTGGTCCCTTCACTACAGGCAAAGCAGAGCCTGGTGGAGAGCTACTCCCTTCTATCCTCCTAGATGGAGCTTGAACTGTTCTTTCTATCTAAGCCTCACTGTCTCACTCTCTCTATAGAGTGTTTTTACAGGAGCTACACTACACACTGACTTCACCTCGTTTATGGAGTCCCTGTACCCTGACTTCACTAAAGGGGTTGTCCTTTTAGGGCCTAATACTTCTGGGGCCTTGTTGACTCCAAGCTCAATAGACAGCTCCACCAAGATCAACTGCTGCAGGCCAAAGAGGAAGGATCTCCCCCTGCAAAGCACTTTGTTACAATGATGCGGGCAATTGTCATCAACCTAGGGCCAATGAAATGGGTATGCAAATGTAGGGATCTGTAAGGGTCATTGCCTGGCAGGGAGGTGCCAGGACTGGACTGTCACATGTTGCGAATATGCATATTTGTCCTATGACTATTTACTTTGCCTTTAATCTGAATTTTCTTTATTATAAAATTGCTTTTATTATACAACAAAGTGTGTGCTGAATGTTTTTCCTAATGGGGCCACCCGCAAGTGTATTCCCGGATGCCATTAGGTGGAGGCACTGCCAAGAGAGGAACTTCCCAGTACTCTTTCCCCTTGCAAAGGGGATTCAGGACCTGAATTGGTAAGACGGTGCAACCTTGGCACCAGGGGGGTCGCCAAGTGGGTGTTACACAAATAAGGTACCAAACGTTACATGGGTTTTAACCCAGCAACAGGAAACTAAGGCACTGTTAGGGAATGAAGCCATAAGGGCCATTACACTTTTGGGTCCCTACAGAACATACACCCACAGTAACTATACATTTTCCACATGGGGTTGAAGCTAATTTAAAATGCAAACCATATTTTTATTAACAGGCTTGTGGCTCCATGACTCAGGAATGATTTAAAAAAATATTTCATGAATAAATTGTTGCAGGCCAGTAATTCATAAATGATTGTCCTTTCATTAGAGCAAAAGTGCAGATGCACACTACTGCACAGAAATGTTCAGGATCTAGGAATCTTTTGATTACTTATATGAATAATAATTCAAAATGATGTCCCACTGCGACATTTTTAAGCATTCAGAGGGATTAATGTGCAAGGAGTTTGTATATTCTCACTGTCACTGCCTGGGTAACCTCTGAGAACTCCAGTTTCTCCCCACACGAAGAACATACAGGTAGGTTGATTACCTTCGGATGAAATTGACACTGTTGTGTGTATGTGTTATATGAATGTGATAAGGAACTGACTGTAAGCTCCACTTGGGCAGAGACCAATTTCAGTGATGAATAATGTCTATAAAGCGCTGCATTAATGTCTTGGAACTATATAATGAATAATGATAATAATAACTCTTCCTTTCATTCTTGCAGAACCTGGCTGTCTCTTGTAACTGGCTAAGCCTTTTGCTAATGACATATTTAACGCCAGTGCCTAATCGCAAGCATTTTTTGATAACGTACCTGCACATTTTTGAAAATGTACAGCAGTTCTGCAGCTTTGATCATTGTGTTTTATTTAATAAATTAGATCCATTTTTTTATCTAACCTCCAGAGCACTTTCAGCCTTAATTTCTCCTTATGTTTTTAGATGTCTTATTAGCTCCAAATAGAAGTATTTTCTGATTGCCCCCTATTTCTGTTATATTAACTTGCACCTACAGGGAAATGCATCACCACCTGTCTTGAGATACAAACTAATGTTTAAATTTACCTTTACCCTTGTAGATTGTCAGCTCTTTGGAGTAGGTGCCCCAGTAACAATTCTGTATCCTTTTATCAGTCTATTAAGCTGTACAACTGTGCAAAAGAGTACACAAGAGATTTTAATATACAATTATATTAATATAGGCAATATTTTAAATTAAATGGGCAGTTTACCCCCCATGCTCAATTAAAGTTTAATGTCTAGATTAGGCTTGTGCCAAACATAACGTTTGCCTATTGTTTTAATCACAAAAAGTGTACATTTTTCGTTATTCTATGAGTGAAACAGGGCAAATGGCAATTGAAGCTACTCCCCTGCATAATGCTGCTTATCTGTAAGCCAAAACAGAGGGTGAAGGGAGAGGGTTTTGACTTAGTGGGTTATTTATTATAGGTCGAGTGCCTCACGAGGAAACTTGGGCAACTTCGGAAACCCGAAGCGATCCGAGTGCCATGCCGCCAGCGATTCACATTCTTGCTGGGATTTAACGCATTTTGGGGAGATTAGTCACCAGAAGTAGAGGAGTTTTGTCGCTGGGCAACTACTTTTTTCGGAATTGCCACGTGTGCCTTAGAGGTTTGTGAGGTCTTTTATACCTTGAATAACCTCACAACTCGTATGTTTTCTGATTTATAAAAAAAATTTGAATGGGAAAAACTGGAATCGGTGCAATTGGGGGGGAAAACTTGAATAATAAAATTGATTGAGTTTTCGGCAAAAAAAACTGAAATCGCTCAAACTAGTTTTCGAGTTTTTGAGCGAAACCCACTAAAAAAACTCCTGAATATCAGGAAGGCTATCTTTAAATTGTTCAAGGGACCTCTGCTATTGACTTCTACATGACCTCGACAGGTTTTAGCTGGAGTATTTTCGGATTTGAGCTATTTCTAGCTGCAAGGTATAATTATAATTAATCATGAAAAATTCAGTTTTAATTGTAAAATACCCTTGGAAATTTAAATTTTTCAGGTAAAAATCAACTCAAGCTTTCTTGAATGGCCCTTAGTGCCAATGTGAATATTCACTGGTAAGAAACCTATTGGCTTCACACTAGAAACCAGATATGATGTCAGTGTACTGCTAGATGGTGTGAAATTCAAATATAAAAGAATGGTTGATATTAATGACTATGCATTTTTGTAGGTCATCCTGCTTGTGTTGATACATTTCTAATTTCTGTGTTTAGACACTTCTTATTCCTGTGCATATTCACTCCCATGATACTGTTCTAATAGAGATATTATAATATTGTTCTCATATAGTTATACATAGTGATCTTTCTCCTTTACTGTAAACAATTTCACAATCTCACAATTTCAAAACTGAGCAGTTATGTTAGCTAAGTTACTCTTTCTGTCTCTCTAATTCAATGATGTCCCTTTAAATTTCTGAAAAAAACCCTACAAGTCCCACCCATCCTTTCCACTGTGTAGGGGAGTCAACGGCACTTAGCACACTGCACTGTAACATAGGAACCAATCAGCAGTTGACCCTGATAGGGAACTGAAGCCTTTCTTTTCTTGTGTGACTGCAAGGCTGTGATTGGCTATTCCCCTCCTACTGTTATTTTGACAGGGACCATGCTCACTCCTCAATTGAAACATGGACAGGGACCAGAGAACATCTAAGGGAAGCTTAAATAAAGGGGCATTTTATAAAACAATATTAATTTGCACCCAAAAGTAAAACCAGCACCAAATAGTATACATTATTGTCGACAAAATTAGGGGATTTTAATTTATCCTATATGTCTCATTTAAACCCAGAAAAAAATGGACTCTTTTAAAATGTTGCTTAACAAATATACTTTCCATTGTAAGCAAGTAAATATGTAGCAAAACAAAACCATTATGGTTTCAGAGAATGGTTATTAGCATTGGCATTGGGTAAAAGGTGCACTGAAGGCATTCTAGTTAGCTGGGTCAGCTAAATCTTTCTGTATTTACAAGGAGACCAACAAACATGCAAAAAAAAAGCATTTTAGACACCCTGAAATAGTGAATGAAAAGAGCATGGCAGAAAAGAAAAGAAATTAAAAAAAGAGAAGTTGGGACCTTTTTTTTTTATAAAAAGGAGGTAAATGGGTTGGTGAGAGCCGGGAAAAGCCAATTATATTAAATCATTTTTATCTGTTTACACACAAAAAAAACTATACAATAAAGGTTTCATTTTTAATAAGCCCAATTCAGTCAAATTATTTATGGCTGATTGACTTTTTATTTGAACAAAATAACTCATTTCCTCAAGGAATTACTTTCCCTTCAGATTCCCTGTTTCTCTATGGCTCCGATACAGACTCATCCTGACATTGGTTTCATCGATCGTTTTCATGGTCACTTTTCTAGATATGCTAGTATACATTGTTGAGGGTTATTTAAAAATGTATATACAGCAACATATCCAAGCACAATTACAATAATTATTAAATTATTTTAATCTCTTTCTATGAAGACGCTAGATTTTACAAGTTCCTTTTTTTCTTTGCTTGCTGTTTCAGCAAGTTCATGTAATATTGTATCCCTTCCTATGCATGGCTTCGACTACTATTTTTCTTAGCTTGTGGGTAATCTTTGGAAAGCACTGCTCTGAACATTTTTTTCACCAAGCTTTTGGATCGTTACCTGTTGGTTTCCTATTATCATGCATTCTGAGACCATAGATGGCAGGAATTCAAGAAGGCAATCCCCCCCGTCCATTGGGACAATGAACATTCTTCTAATTCAGAGCTGGCACAGAATTTCTCCAAAGACTTACAGCAGAATGATATGGGAATACTAAGTGGATAAAGATAAAAATACAAACTGAAAAGTGGATAATGATAATAGGGTGATCCCACATTTAGTGAGGGTCACAAGACACAGCTAAAATGATGTTAGCATAATGTACTTGTCAGCTCTATTTTTCTTGTATGTATTTGCCTTGAATACCCAGCTTAGGGGTGGAGGCATTAATACCACTGGCATATGTGAATATATTATATATAACTTCTGAGAATTCAGCTGACTGGGCAATGCAGATTAATGATATGGGCAGTAGTGTATAGGGGCAGCAAGTTCTGTGACACCAGTTCTGCAATTAACATATTTAGTAATATATACAGTATCAGATAGGCCTTGTACAGTGATGCAAATTCCAAAAGTCTAAAGCCTACAGATTGTGTAAACCTGCCCACTTAAGCCATTATGGTAACATGCCAAGACTGAGACAACTATTCCAAAAAAGCATAAACTTGGACAACTCAGACTACCATTTCTTGTTCAGTCTCTTTATTAATATACTGTATTTATTCACAATATCCAGATATTATTGACTTTATGACCACTCTCATCTTTACATTATGGGGTTTATTAACTAAAACTCAAATTAATCACATTTTTTTATGAAAACAAAGCTGACCAAACTCCCTTCCACAAACTGAACTCATTTATCAATAATTTTATAATCAATAACAAAAAAATTGGAATGACCAAACATTGCGACAAAATTGAGCATCAATTCATATTTAACGATTGTTGTTCTAAAAACACAATTTTATCGAATTTTTGCTGTGAAAACACGACTTTTTCAGATTATCGGACAAAAACCCTAACTTTTTTGTATCATCCAGCGCAGCTCACAATGCCAAAAAATAACTTCAGGGACATCTGCTATTGATTTGTACATGACCTCGACAAGTTTGAGAAGACGCATTTTCGGATTCAGATTTTTAGCATCTTTGGGGTATGATAAATCTCTTATAATTTGAGTGTTTTTTTCACAAAAAAAAAATTGAGTTTCCCCCTTAAAAACATCGACCAGAAAACATCAAGGTTTGACAAATGGGCCCCTTAGTGTTATTTTTCTTTGCCATATGCCCTTACAATACAACATGAAAAAAAACATTATGCACTTCACAAAATGTACACACCTTAATTGTGTAGTAATAAAAATGTGGTAGAAATTGGATGTTATATCATTGCTCTGTAAAGTTTTTTGCCTAATTGATTCAGTACTTTACTGGAGACCTGTGTATTGACCCAGTCCTGATTTATGCTACCATTCATTTGCATGGATCACATTTATTTAAAGATTCCTGTTCTTTGCTTAAATACCACAATCATCTGCATGCATAGGCAGATTAAGCCTCTAATCAAAACATTCCCAGTAATCATTAAGCATGACATTAAACAGTGTAAGGCTAATTACACTCCCCTGAAGAATTTCTTTGTGAACATATTGTAAAAGACTTTTGAGAAATCTCGCCCAAAATACAAGATGTTGAAACCAATTTGATCAACTAGCACATAGTCATTACTACAGCACCAGACACGACCTCCTAATTAACAGTATCTAGGTAACCTGGCATGCAGTAGGTTAGTGCTATGTCATAAGGGACTGAACAAGGTCATTCACCATGGGTATTTCAATTTTAAAATGCATGGCTAAAGTAAAGTCTGCTTTCCTTTTCTGATTATGCTAGTCTTATAATGTTATACTAACAAAAGTAAAAAAGAAACAAACTGGAGGCATCTACACTGTTTCAGTGCTTTTGTTTTAAGCTGCTTTGACAGGTGCCTTTAGGAGTCATTTACAAACAGAAGGGCAGTGTGCAAAAAATACCAAAAATTTACACAATCCTTAATTTTTTGCACTTTGCACACTGCCTTCCTGCTCTGAAAAAAATCACAAAAGGCAGGAGGGGTTGCACACAGATATTACACAGATACACAAGTTATGGAGCAGATGCAGGCCACAGTGAGTCTTGAACCTAGTAACTCCCATATGGTAAGAGGTGAAGTAAGTATGGATGAAGTTAGCCTATACCTGTCGTCTCACAGGTCTAAAGCACATTAAATATGCCCCACAAGTAACCCCCTTGCATTCACCATTGTTCAAAGTCTTTACACCTATTGTTCCTGTGTTTCCAGAAGAGATACGAGCCTAGGGTACAATGGTTGGGGAGGGGTGACGGGGCTGGCCAGGTTTCCTAGGGTAACAGCCAGCCTGGACTGGCACTTTTAAGCTTTCTTATGATACTGTTCCAAAGAGATGAGTCCTGAACTGCAAACAAAAGCAGCACCAGGTGTTACATTTTAATATCACTGTCATTGGTACCATGAGTGCAAATGTGTGAAAAGTAGCATTGCATGCAATGATGAAAAAAGTATTTAATTAATATAACTAACTAGATAAATGGAAGAGCTTGAATTAATGTCAATAAATGAGCAATATGATGTCACTGGTATTTTGAAGGCTATAAACATACACTGAAGGTAAAAAATAATAGAAAAGGAAGGAAGAGGTATGTCTGAATACTGAGCATGATTTGAAAGAAGAAGAAGTAAAAAGAAGAAATTGTAGAAGGAAAAGATGATAAGGATGAAGCCATAAGGGTAGACGTTTTTACATATTGTAAAGCAACATGCAATGTAACTGCAGTATGTCATAGACAGTCTTGAGTATGTTAATCTAATGTTGGGGTAATTGCTAGCTTTGGCCAAAGAGTTATATAAAAAAATGTAAAGATGTAATTACACGACAGGGGCCTCTAGAAGGAGCTAGTGAGTACAAATAGTGTCATAGAGTTGGGGAAAGTCCCAGGGGGTAGAGATATAAAAAGTGGAGGTCATGGAAAGAAGTGACATGCAGTAAGTCATCTGATCAGTTGAGGCAGTCCAACAGGAGAGGTAAATTAGGAACAAAATAGCTAGTGAATGAGCTAGCTTGTGTAATAGCACACTATAGTAGTGTGAGGTTAGATAGGATAGTTACTTGGTACATTAATTGCCTGTGTGTATCCAACCTGACTGTGGAACTATTCTGGATGCTGGATTTATGCTCTGTTGGAAGTGTGTCTGTCTGTGACTGTGTAAATCGTAACAAGAAAAAATAAACCTGTTATGTTTTATTGCAACTCCCAGCACCTTGTGTCTTAGTGTGGGCCTACAGTACTGCCTACAAACATGCTTTGGGATTAACCTCCCAAAAAAGTACTCACTTCCTTAAATTTAAAGGAAAACTATACCCCCCCCAAACAATGTAGGTCTCTATAAAAAGATATTGCATAAAACAGCTCATATGCAAAACCCTGCTTCATGTAAATCAACCATATTCATAATAATATCCCAAAAAAGTACTCACTTCCTTAAATTTAAAGGAAAACCATACCCCCCCAAACAATGTAGGTCTCTATAAAATGATATTGCATAAAACAGCTCATATGTAAAATCCTGCTTCATGTAAATCAACCATATTCATAATAATATACTTTTCTAGTAGTATGTGCCATTGGGTAATCATTAATAGAAAATTGCCATTTTAAAAAATAAGGGCTGCCCCCTGGGATCATAAGATTCACTGTGCACTCAAACATACCAACAAACCATACATGTTAGGTCACATGAGCCACTTAACAGACCGAGTTCTGTCTTTTGCTTCAACACTTCTGTTACAGTTAGAGTTGTAGTATTTCTAGTCAGGTGATCTCTGAGGCAGAACAAAGACATCAAGAAATGGTGGCTCAAGGCAAGAGAAGTAAAAGGGAAAGATTTACTTAAATATATAGACCAGTTTGGTAAGATTCTTTAATATGCCACTTAATATGATGTAAACTATCTGTTGATTAAGTGTTCATTTTGGGGGTATAGTTTTCCTTTAACCTTAATACATGAGTCACTGAGGCACCAGTAGTGCCACCTCTACAATATGAAATAGGAGGTGTCAATTAAAATTCCTGTATAGATGGGTATGAATTTTTTGAAATATACCAATGTTTATGTAACACTACTAGTGTGAAACTGTGTAACAAAGCATATGCGACCTGACTGTTTGACCTTCTCACAAGGATGTTTAACCCTATGCTAAGCAAGATCTCTGGGCCCCTAAACTTGGGCAACAACAAATTTTGTATGAATACAAATTGCAGCTGCTTATCAGTCCCATGGGGCCCATATAGGGGCAAATTTTTTTTTACCCCAAAAAATTTGCACTCTCTTTTGCAGCCTATTACCCTGAAAAGGAAAAGACACCAGCGTTTTTTTGGGACTTTGAAAAATTCTTGACTAAAGTTTGAGGAAGTCCTATCTACTCTATTGCATTTCACCTGGTCTGAGGTGGCAAAGGCAAGTCTGGCGCAAGAGGTAACGTTCAGTAAAATCCGCATCTTAGTGAATTTGCGCAGTTACGTCCCTTTGCCAGATTGCAACTTCGCCTGGCAATTGAGTGAGAATGATTACATTACATCTAGTTGAGCTACATTTTCCCCTTGAAAAATATAATAACTTGTCCTGCACCTGTTGGTGTCTGTAGAATGACAATGTAACTAAAAAGGAGGCTGAAAAAAATGGTGGGGCCTTTACTAACTTGGATCCTGAGTTTAGTAACCATTAACACCTCAACCATAGCAAATTAGTTACTATGGGTTACTGCACCAGAACAAATTTTTACCATGTTGCTAAATGTACTTTATTACTTTTTACCAACATATTCTGATAAATCTCCTGTCACATTTCTGTCTGACTTTGAATCTTTTCAAAGTCAGACAGCATGTCTTTTTTCCTATGCTCTGAAAGTCCGGCAATTATTCTGGGTGACTTCAATTGTCACATTGATAACCCCTCCCAGTCCTGACCATAATGTTTTCTCCATTTAGCCACCTCCTTTGATCTCCAGCAGTGAACAAATACACCTACCTATAAGGATGATTACTGCCTAGATCTGGTCTTTACCAAAAACCTAAAACTCTCTACATTTAACATTGATCCTTTTCCTCTCTCTGATCACCATTTTATCTTGTTTTCTATCTCGCACACTCCCCCCTCTGCTAACCCTCAACCAAAAATTCTGGTTCGTAACACCCGTGCTATTGATGTAACTGCTGTATCTGACTCACTCAGTTCTAGCTTCTCCTCCATCACTACTTCCTCTGATCCTGATTCACTGGTAAATACCTACAACTTGGTTGTACAGCGTCGAGCCCGCAGTCCCTGTCCCTGGATGAATAGCCAGACACAATTTATGTGGTCCTGTACGTGAGTGGTGAGTGCATGTGGAAGAAATCCCATACAAAATCTGACTTCCTCCACTTCCTCCATTTCTCATGACCTGCCTTGGTACTGCCCTATAAACAACAGCACTATAATACACTCATAAATGACAATAAATAAAACCCACAACGCTTGTTTTCAATATTCAACTCACTACTTCATCCCTGTACAAATGATACGCTATCACCTGAACATACCCCCAGGACTTTGGTTCTTTGAAAGGAAAGTTGACTCTATCCACAAACAATTTTCCCACGCCTCATATATCAATATTTTCATCCACCCTAAAGCTTATATTTCCACTTTCAACTCTTTTGATCGTATATCTGAGCCTGAAGGCTCTAAACTTCTCCTATCCTCTCCATCAACAACCTGCTCACTTGATCCTATCCCATCACCTCTACTAAAACTGTGTGCTCCTATCCTCACTCCAGTACTTACTCATATATTCAACTCACTAACATCTCCTACTTTCCTCTCGTCATTCAAACAGGCCTGTGTCAAGCCCATTCTGAAAAAGGCTACTCTGGACCCATCCTGTTTGTCTAACTACCATCCTGTCTTTCTCTTACAGCTAGCCTCTAAACTTCTGGAACGTCTCGTCTTCTCCCGTATTACTAACTTTCCCTGCACCAATAATCTGCTTGACCCTATACAGCTCCTTGTCTTGATATGATTCTGTATATATATATATATATATATATATATATATATATATATATATGTATATATATTATGTGATTTATCTTCCCTGTGTGTGTGTGTGTGTGTGTGTGTGTGTGTGTATATATATATATATATACTTTTATGCACTGTACAGGGCTGTGGCTCCTTAACAGCGCTTTACAAATAAAGTTAGACGTACATACATATTTCTTGTTGATCTCTTATCTACTTAAATAATTATGTTGATCCTAAGCATGCACTGTAAAAAAATATTTGTTATTCCTAGGGAGGAAGGAAGGATACCATTAATTCTCTACCATGATAATGCGTTCAGAAATATATAAAATATCTACAATAAAAAAATAAGCATGATACTCTACTAGAAAACATACACTAATGTATTCATTTAAGTATACATCACACCAGAAATACTCGTCGATACACAGCAGGGTAGTGGATATATTTTGTTTTGTTGTTTGTTTTTTCTTCCTTTCAGGATTACAACAGTGCAATATGATGTTGCTTTTACCATGTTACTGCATGGGCTCCTACAGCTGAGTTCAATATTTTCTAAGGAAAGTTATTAAAGGAAAATGCTATTCAAGGCAAAGCCACATTTCACAGCATGATCAACAGCTTCAGACAATATCAGGCCTTTATCTCTTCTGTCATTATGGCAGTCTACCAACTTGCAACTTTGCTAATCTCTTCTAGTTATCTCTCCCTGCCGTGTGTGAATTTTTAGATTGGGAAATTTCAGTGTCAAGGAGTTAAAAGGGCTTTTTTGAAAGCAGAAATATGGCAAATGTCACTCTTATTACTATACTTTATAACATAAGGACACTTTAATTATTTACTTTCAAAATTAGAATCCAAGTCCAGGTTTGGAATCCAGAAAAAGGAGAGCTTCGATGTACAACTGTTAAAGAGACATAATCATTAAAAAAAACCTGATTATATGTAAACCTGACATTGCAGCCATAGGGGAAAGGGTAGGTCGTCTTACTCTGTAGGGGGGCCTGTGGATGAACCACAATTTTGACCAGGGAGTCCAAAAGCAATTTTTTCGGAGGGGTCAGGGCCCCCAAATTTATTCCACTGTAAAAAAACAGAAAAGCAAAACGAATTCCCAAGCAATATATGATTGACAGCTGAGATTTTTAAATGGATTTATAACAGGTTTGGATGCTTTAATGAAAAAATAAACAATATCATGTTTCATGTTCAATTTGAAAAGGACTTTTATTATACAGCTTTTTATATCTGGGTGACAGGTCCACTTTAAGTCTGCTAAAAGTAATTTAAATATTAAATCATATAGGATGTTTGCCTCCAATAAGGATTAATTATATTTTAGATAAAGTACAGGGTACAGTTTTATTATTAAAGACAAAAAAGAAATAATTAAAAAAATTGGTTTTCTTTGATTAAAATTGGGTCTGTGGGAGACGGCCTTCCCATAATTTGGAGCTTTCTGGATTATCGGTTTCCGGATCCATACATGTAGTATCGATTTCAGATTCTACTGCTGCACATGCATGAGTGAAAGTCTGGATCGGGGATAAGAAAGAAAAGGCAGATGGTAATGCGGAGCTGCACTACAAAGTTCCTGGGGCTGGTGCATTTTTTACTAAAAGAAACGCCAGCTGAGAAAGCAAATTTAGTGTTTGTATTCTCTAATGGGCAAATTTGGCTTTGCTTTTTGTTTTAAAAAAGCTGATAAACACAATATATGCATTTTGTTGCTTTCGATTGAAACACATTCGCCTAAAGGTAACAGCCCTTAAATTTGAAATCAGCTAAACACAAAGGAATCGGGGAAATGGGCTGTATCCTGAATCAAATCCTTGATTCAGTGAATCTCCAAGTACTATATACAACAGTATTTGCGCTGTTGTATCATGTAATATTACTATTATTATTGTATATGCACCTTTTTGCTAATACATTTGCACCTTTTATTGATTGAAATCATGTAATATCATTCCCCAGTATATTTATGCTAACTATGTGAGACACTTTCATATTCTGCTCCTGATGTTCTTTCCACCATTAGCATAATAAGGGATTAATAAATATTACATTGGAATGCGTACTAAGCCTATGCCACATAAGCTCTTACTGAGTAGTTTGAAATGATCGTGAAATACGTTACATCTCTGATAATTAAACATTTAACAAACAGTTATGGTATAGGGATAAATTGCTGAAAGTTCCAATTACCAAATTCACAGTTTTCCCACATTTTCCATCTATTTATCAGTTGCAAACGGTGTAATAAAACAGGCATTTGAAGCTCTATTTATCTTTAGCTAGTTCATTTGCACAGTAACATGCATCAATAAAAGCACTATTTGAATACTAATCAGAGTTTAAAACTTGTGATGAAAATGCTTATGGCCCAGAAGTCAGTATTTTATGGATTGGTTAGTCAGTTAAAGGAGAAGCTAACCCTAAAGTTAAAAAATCCCTACCCCTCTACCCTACATAGATCCCCCCTTCCTCCTCCCCCCCAGCCTAGCTGCTACCCCAGGCAAATGCCCATAAGTCTTTACTTACACCTCTGTGCAGATTCTGTCCAGCGGAGTTTATGGGCGCCATCATCAGCCGCTCCGGTAATCTTCGGGTCTTATCCCGGGACTTTGGAAATTACCGTGAGTTTCGGCGCATGCGCAGTTGTCGCAAAACAGAAAATTGCTCGGCACTTGATAAGGCACTTATATCCCGAAGATAACCGAAGAGAAGAAGATGGTGACTGTGAACTCCGCTGGACAGAATCTGCACAGAGGGGTAAGTAAAGACTTAGGGGCATTTGCCGGGGGTAGCAGTTAGGCTGGGGGGGAGGAGGGTTTATATAGGGTAGGGTTTTTTTAACTTTAGGGTTTGCTTCTCATTTAAGTATAAAGTGTCCAATCACATCCCGCCTGTTAAAGAACAGGTGGTATCCGTTATCCGGAAACCCGTTATCCAGTAAGCTCTGAATTACGGAGAGTCTGTCTTCCATAGACTCCATAATAATCAAATAATCCAATTTTTCAAAATAATGTCTCTTTTCTCTATAATAATAAACAGGACTTTGTACATGATCCTAACTAAGATATAATTAATCCTTATTGGAAGTAAAACCAGCCTATTGGGTTTATTTAATGTTTATACGATTTTCCAGTAGACTTAAGGTATGAAGATCCAAATTAAGGAAAGATCCGTTAACTGGAAAACCCCAGGTCCCGAGCATTCTGGATAACAGGTCCCATACCTGTATTACTCTTGCATGGATGGAGCAGACTGTATTGTCTTGCTTAATACTCTAGAAAAGATTTCAGAGCAGCAGTTTGTAAAGATTTCACTAGCTGAATTTGCAAAGTGCTTCTGTATGGAAGTCACAAATCAGCATTATTGTTGTAACTGTAGTGATGAGCAGATCTGTCTGTCTGTTTGTTTTGCTTCGCCACAAAGTCAATGGGTGACTTTTTCAGTGTCTTCCACATTTTGAATGGCATCATGGGAGCCCCAGCATTATTACACAACTCAAAAAATTATACAGCAGCTATGTATAGTTACTGTCTCATTTAAAGGGGACCTGTCACCCTGCAAAACAATTCCAAATTATTTTCTATTGTGTAGGTCAAAATAAAGTTTATTTATATCATAAATTATATAAATCGTCTAATTGTGGGTACCAAGACTGAAGGAAAGACGATTTATATAAATTCTATGAATCATCTTTCCTTCAGTCTTGGTACCCACAATTACAGCACATAGGCAAGTGACATTTTGTAGACACTGTTATTAAGGTAAGCTTTGCATCATCCCAAAATCTTGTTTATGCACCAGAATAGGGAAACTGCACTGGCTACACAATTATAGATGGTAAAATGAGAGGGGGTATGTGAGGAGTGCAGTGACCACTAGGAAGTGCAAAATAGAAATTGAAAGTGATTGTCTGTCCCGCCCCTATGCCTGAGGTATAAGAGACAGGACAGGCAATATATAATTGACAGTTGAGATTTTTAATTAAGTTTATAACAGGTATTAATGTTTTAATTAAAAAAAAAAAAGAATTTGGGTTTCATCTTTAATTTGGAAAGAACTTATACAGCTTTTTATGTCTGAGTGACAGATCCCCTATAAGGAATAGGGCCCCCTGCTGCAAAATTGCAACAAGATATAACAACAAGGTTCCTACACCAAAGAACCCAAGGGCTATGGAGAGTGAAAAAAAAAACATTTAAGTTCTGCTGTAACATGATTATACTGCAACAGCTTGTGCTGAGCATTACAAGGAGTGTTTTGTGCAATAGCCCTGCCCTTATCAGAAGCACGTTATACTGAGAAAGTATCAAGGGGAAAAGCAAGGCCTCTGGAATGAAAGGCAGTTTTAGGTGTTTATAGGTACATTGCCTCAGAAACACTTTATTCATTCTCCTTTCACCATTGTAACTCATATTTTCCTGTACGAGAGCTTGAGCAACTCGTTCTGCTGTAAATTTTGAATAAACAGACGGTTGTCAAGATTATGTTATGGGGAAGGAATGTGCATTCCATACATTGCAAAGCTTATTTTCACAGTTTTCTTTCAACTTTATCCAAACTTGGTCACAATATTACAGCTGCCCGCCAAGAATACATATTTCTAATAGGACCTGCAGCATAGATATTATTTGGGATAATCTTAGACGAGGGTGTTGCTGAAGTTTAATAACAGTTTTGTTATTGCATTCTAAAGAAAGGGATTTATGTTTTTGTATTTACAGACTGTCAGTGCTTAGCCCAATTATAAAGCTCACTAACATGAAAGAAATCTGAAAATCGATCTGTGTTAGTTCTTGTCACCCACAGTCAGAGACTCATAGCTCACGTGGAGGAGCGGGGAGCCTTGCTGTGTTCTGAAATCTGAAGGATCTGATAATTCTGTTACTTTAGCTACAGTGTCTACTTCTGCATTACATTACATTGTGATAAAAAAAAAGCCAGTACAGGTATTATATTATATTGTCAACAATACTGATCTAGCTGTTAATATAGTATAAGGTGCCACTAATGAAAAGCTGAAAAACAGCTTACATTCAAGATGATGTGCATTACTTGTGTTTATAAGTTTTTAATCACTTGATTATATTAGTATAACTACCGCACACAAAAAGTGCATATTAATTCTGCATGCTTGCAATAGTTCAATACAATGATCCCCAACCAGCGGCTCGCGAGCAACATGGATGTTGCTCCCAGTGGCCGCAAAGCAGGTGCTTATTTTAGAATTCCTGACTTGGAGGCAACTTTTGGTTACATAAAAATAAGTGTACTGCCAAACAGAGCCTCCTGTAGGCTGCCAGTCCACATAGGGGCTACCAAATAGTCAATTACAGCACTTGCTTGGCACACCGGAAACTTGTTTTATGCTTGTGTTGCTCCCCAACTATTTATACATTTGAATGTGGCTCACAGATAAGGTTGGGGACCCCCAGTTTAATAAGGCAAATATTTTTGCAATCAAGATTTATTGTTGATTCTGTATCTTCCCTGTTTAAATGTCTGCAGGTCTTTATGGTGAGATTTAAAAAACACAAAAAAACTAAACAATAAAAACAAATCACAGGGACAAATAGGAATGTGAAAATGAATAGAACTGCAAGGTAATGGGCGTATATGGCATAAACTATGCACATTGTTGTCAGGTAGCCCTAGCATAAAGAACATTACTGATGAAATCATGTTTTTGTTATGTAGCAGAAGCTCATGGGCACCTGCCCACGGTGCCCTGGTAAATGGCTATTATACAATAGTTTACATATACATTCAAAGGATTGGAGCTCACATAGCAGTGAGTGGCACTGTCCAGTGTCACAAACAAATTGCCCTAAATTCTCTTGCCCTTATTTTTACAATGGACCTTTTGAGTATGATTGTTTCACGTTTGAACTGTTGCTATTCAGGCTGCTTGAATAGAACCTGCTATCGTGGCAACATACAAATACCAACCCTTTCATGTTTGGTTTAATTGGCCTAAAACTACAACGTTAATTATTTTGGGAGAATGTAGATTTTATATGTCTGGAGATCACAGCTTGCTAATTTAGTTTTACTTCACAATTTGCACTTACATTTCATACACATTTGAATAAAAAGAATTTTAAAAAGTCTTCTCCAAATAATCGTAGCTGCAAAAAGATTGATTTTGTACCTAAACATTGGAGAGATACAAACCATCATAAACAACATGTTTCCTATGGAGGAGACCACTGCATCAGTGCCCAACAATTACTTAGATTTTGCTACCCTATGGCAGCCTTGCATAAATCACCAGCTAGGGCCGGTTTTACACATTTACCAGCAATGTACTTGTATACCTGTAGATACCTTCCTTCCCTGGTCTGCTCCACTGCCCCATTGAAGTATTAAGCTCCTGCTCTCTGAGATGGACCATGTTCCTCGTTGACCATTTTCTGACCCAACTGTCCATTTCCAGCCCTGTGATGTCACTCTCTCGCTCTGTGATGTCACCACCCTGTCCCCTGCTCACAGACCGATTAGACTTGAGGAAATGTGTCAACCCTAGCAACATTCCAATACAAACTTTTCTATAATAGTAATGTTGTTTTTTTCTGCCATTTAAAGTGGATATAAACTAAAAATAAAATTATGTCTATTAAAAAAATTTTTTGGAGCAGTACATTGATTAAAAATACATTACTTTTAAAGGGGAACTCCAGCTTTTAAAACCAACATTTGATAAAGAGGTCCACATAACAGAGAAACCCCTAATATATCCATCACAGTTACCTGTTTCTTCAAAAAGTATGAACAAATGCCATTTTCTATGCGGAAATCCAGCTGTTTACCAGTTCTTCTCTTTCTACATCATTTGAAATCCTGGCAGGGAAGGAGGGACTAACTTCTCCACAGCTTACAGACAGCATGCAGGAACTACATAGCCCACAATGCATTGCACTGTGATGTTCTGTTCCAGATTGAAATCATGTGTGCAGGTACAAAACGCATTTTAGGACATTGTCAGGGGAAATCGTTGTCCTGCTGTCCTAAGGAAGAGGAATGCGACATGCATGCTTTTTTACTCACCCATCCGCTGATGCTACTGTCACACCTCATTCCTCCCTCCTCAGCTGTCAGCTCTTGCTCCTCACTCCTCCCTTGTTAGCCATCCGTCCTGGGTCCTGGCTTCTCACTCCTCCCTCATCTGTCATGAGACCTCTGCCTTTTGGCTAAGATCAAGTGTAGTACCTTTGGAACCACTTGGTCCTCTGGCTGCCAAGACCAAAGAGGAGTATCTGTTCTAATGATCCCTGAAGAACGGAGAAACCATTGGTCCTCTGGACTAGGCTGACAAGCGGAAGCTTGATGAAAGCAGGGTCGCTGTGCTCCTATGAGGGTGGCCCCTGACTTGCTTTTGAGTCAGGGGAGATGCACATGCACCCATGCTTAATCAAGCTTCACTTCCTTTGCTCTTACCATTACGTGGGCGGGAAGTCTTTTCTTTTTCTGGCTGCCAACCAGCGCCTTGCAAAAGGCAATCAATAGCCTTGCACCGCCCACTCCAGCACCTTTTTTGTGTCTGGTTTGAGCACCCTGGATGGGGTCACGGTCTTTTGGCTGGACTCGCAGGCCATGACACGCCCTGGGGGAAGCTTCGGCAGAACCCAGGGTAGACGGGACTCCCCCTAGCTTCGGCGAAGGGGAGTCCAAACGTCCCCAAACCCCTTCGGGGGCGGGGTGGTGGGCCCTCCCTAGCTTCGGCGAAGGGGGACCCACCCGTTCGAGCTGTTCGCTGGCGGTAGCTGGGAACAGCTTGGGCAACGGAGCCCATGCCTTCGGGTAGGACTCGGAAGGATGATTCAGTATCATCTGTCATGAGTACTGGGTCCTCGTTCCTCACTCCTCAGCCATCCGCCCTGGGTCCTAGCTTCTCCCTCCTCAGTTGTCAGCTCTTGCTCCTCACTCCTCAGGGTGCGCATATTCAGCCCTGCTACAGCTGACGGCTGAGGAGGGAGAAGCTAGGACCCAGGACGGATGGCTGAGGAGGGAGGAGTGAGGAGCGAGGACCCAGGTCGGATGGCTGAGGAGGGAGGAGCAGGACCTGACAGCTTAGAAGGGAGGAGTGAGGTATGACGTCTGCTTTGAGGAGGGGTGAGTGGAAAAGCAGGTGACGTTGCATTCCTCTAGCATAGGAGATTGCATACAGGTTATGGATTTCCCCTGACGATGTCCTAATATGCGTACCGTATGCAGGAAACTGTGAGGATTGGAGGATTGATTGAAAGTAACAGTAGTCAGCCAGCTCAGCAAAGTAGTCAGAAAGATCAGCAGATCAGGGGGCTAGGCTTAGGGAACTGTCAAAAACCATTAAAAATCATGAAAAGTCTGCATATTTTTAATTGATGTATAATGCAAAGTTGCTTGAAATTATGTTTACTTCTCAAAAAGCTCAAGTTATGTTTTTGTGGAGTTCCCTTTTAAGTTACCTGTACATGTATTTTTACAGTAAAGTCATATTTTTCTGCCACATTATTCACTGGCTGCTGGTTCCGCCTCTTAAAACATAGCAGCAGGTCAGCTTCAAAAGCTTTTTCACAGGTCTGTTAGCTGACCTCTGCTACGTCACAAACATTGAATAGAAGGGACGGACAGATACTGCTTTTAGCAGCAATGTTTACATAGAAGATATACTAAACAAGTGTCATCGATATAGATATATACTCTTAACATTTTACTGTGTCACACAGACACAAAAAGTTCAAATTCAATCTACAAAGATGTATCCAGAAAAAAGATCCAGTCTTAAATATGGCTGGACGAGCTTCAGCTAAAAATACGCTTGCTGTTACTACATGTCACACTTCCTAGTTTCTGCCTGCGGAGAGTTCGATTGGCTGGTCCGATGGTAGGAGGCGGGGCTGAAGTGGCGGGAATATTCAGTTAGGCGGTGGCTTTGAATAGTTTTATCAACAGCGAGTCCCTGTGCTTTGTGGCTGCAAAGTGACATGCGGGGACCTCTATGTCAGCTCTGGGTATAATTGGATACGTGCGCCCCTCCCTTTGGACTAATCCGCTTCTCTCTCCTATAATCCGCTGTCAATTCTGATTGGCAGTGTCCGCAGCGCATATCCATTGCGGGTATCACTTCCTTCCGTCGGGAAGATGAATCGCAAGTACAGAGGGGGGGTTCCCGGGACGGTACCTGTCCATTCCGATCATTCAGGCCATGGTGGAGATGATGGGGAACGGAAGATTTCCAAATTCGTAAGTACCATAGAGGCATCGCAATCCCAGGGCAAACGCATTAGTGAAAACCACGTGATGTTTTTCTCCGATAACAGAAGGCTATGGTCAGTGTGCCTGGCTGATACCTGTAGGTTAGGCATGGCTATAAGTTTTCTCTTACAAACCTTACTGCTCTTGCAAGCTCTCCAGCTGCCATCACTGTGGGCATTTGTATGATTCTCATGTCAGTATGATCCTTGGCACCAATGTTATTAATAGAGAACAGAGAAATTGGGGTGTGCTTAGGGTTACCACCTGTTTGGTTTTGACCCCAACAGTTCGGTTTTTCTAAGGCATGTTCTGGTCTCAACTTTCTGTTCGGTTTTCTGCTTTATGAAACCCCAACAATAATCTGGCCGATGAAAACATTTAAATACGAAGATACTCAATTTAACATGTCTTAGTTATTATCAAGTACAGTTAATTTCTTATTACAGGAAAAAAAGCAAATCCTAGTCACATAGTTAAGCTGGGTTGTAAAAAGAGCAATGTCCGATCAATCAAAAATAAGCAATTGTTTTTCTAAATTAGCATTTCTGTATTTCAGAGCTTTCTTGATCACCGATTTCTGTATAATGGATCCTAAAATATTCAGAAAACTGAACAGAAATCGAGCCATTTGCATGTAAAGGTGGCCATACACGGGCCGATAAAAGCTGCCGACAGACCGAATCGACAACTTATTGGCACGTGTGTGGGGCCCCCCCCGACGGGCTTCCCCGAACGAGATCTGGCCGAAAGTCTGATGGGACTAAAAATCCAGTCTGTTTGTTTGATGCGGTCCCGCAATCCGACCCTCCGTTACCATTCGTTAGAATCCGATCGTGGGCCCGATATTGCCCACCTCAAACGAGCGGATCTCTCCGTGTATGGCCACCTTAAGTGATGCACTAACCCCACCCCGGCGTCATAACACCACTGACATCGTTGTGACTTTCTCTGATGTCATCATGCCCACCCCAATATCACTGTACCACCCCCAATGCTATCTGCCCCACCCCCTATTCAGGTTTAGTCTCTGGCAAAGGTGCACCCTCAGTCATTTTATCTACTGTTCTTTTTCGTTTATTTTAGTGCAACCTTGCAAGTTTTGGTCTCAACCCACGTGACAAATTGTGGAATGCACAGAAATGTTTGCATGTAGATTAGGGATGCACCGAATCCACTATTTTGGATTTGCCCAAACCCCTGAGTCCTTTGCGAAAGATTCGGCCGAATACCGAACCGAATCTGAACTGTAATTTGCATATGCAATTTAGGGGTGGGAAAATTTTTTTTACTTCCGAGTTTTGTGACAAAAAGTCACACAATTTCCCTCCCTGCCCCTAATTTGCATATGCAAATTTGGTTCGCCAGGGCAGAAGGATTCAACCAAATCTGAATCCTGCTGAAAAAAGCTGAATCTTGGCCAAATTCCGAACTGAATTCTGGATTCCGTGCATCCCTAATGTAGATACATCATTCACTAGTCTCACACCCACCACAGAAGGCCTTGATGTAACAATCCAGTGGTACAAGTATACAGCCCCTGTGAAAGGGCCAAAAGGGTTTGTTCATATTCACAAACTTATTGTGGGTCATTTTGGAATGTTCTGCTCTAGTGCAGTAACCCATGGCAACCAATCACACATTTGCTTTGAACATACTGCAAGTCAGGAAGTTTAAAGCAAATGTCTGGTTGCTCTAAATGTACAACAAAGAAATCAGTTCTGTTTCTGTTTTTATTCACCTTTTCAAAAATGTTTTAAAAAAACTATAAAATGAATAAGATTAATTTCCACCCTCTTTCACATAAGCAGCATACTGGGCCAAGTTGTAACGGTAACTGTTTGATCCATTTGTTTTTCTGATAGGTTTACAATGTAAACAACAAATGTATCAAATTGTAACACTTACTTGATTGTCAGGCATCATACTCAGTAGGAGCTTAAACTGTTGCTAAGAAATTATGCTAAATAATGTATCAAATTGGTACCGGCATCACTGACACCAGTGATCAGACTGAGAAAGGCAAAAAAGAAAGGCAAACTGTCACAAACCACAAAAAATACCTGCTGCAGGTTACCTCTGAAAGTTAATGTCTGATTCAAAGGGTAGTTTACCTAAATGCAACTTTTAGGAGGTTATTTATTAAAGTTTGAGTTGTGTGTTCCATGAAATTTGGAAGTTTCAAGTGGATTTATTTTGGTCAAAAGTCACATTTTCAGGTTAAAGGGGTGGTACACCTTTAAGTTAACTTTTAGTATGTTATAGAATGGCCAATGTAAAGCAACTTTTCAATTGGTCTTCATTATCTATTTTATATAGTTTTTTAGTTATTTGCCTTTTTACAGCTTTCAAATGGGCGTCGCTGACTCCATCTAAAAAACAAATGCTCTGTAAGGCTACAAATTTGTTATTGCTACTTTATTCCTCATTTTTGTATTCAGGCCTTTCCTATTCATATTCCAGTCTCTTATTCGCATCTGTTCATGGTTGCTAGGTTAATTTGGTCCCTAGCTACCAGAATGCTTAAAATGCAAATTGAAGAGCTAAATAAAAAGCTAAATAACTCAAAAACATTAATTAAAAATGAAAACCAATTACAAATTGTCTCATAATGTCACTCTGTGCATCATACTAAAAGTTATCTCAAAGTGAACAACCCCTTTAAACAAAAAAGGATTTGAGATTCATTATACCCCGACCCTGGAAATGAATCAAATTCCAAAATACACAATCTAAAACCAAGGTCATGTAGGAGTTAATGACAGAGGTCCCTTGAACCATTTAAAGATGTTAATAGCCTTCATGATGTTCGAGTTTCTTATGGAGGGTTTTCCCCAAAAAATAGAATAATTAGAGCAATTCGAGTTTTTTTTTTTTTTCTGAGGAAAACTCAATGATTTTGAGTTTTTAGGATTTGCAACTCGAACTCGCAGAATCTAGTTTTTTTCCATTCAATGTTTTTCTTAAAGAAGATATTTGTGAGTTCATTCGTGGTATAAAAAAAACTCTTATAGGAATTATTCAGTGAAAAAATAAAAACTGTGTAAATAGATAAGCTGTGCAAAATAAAACATCCTTTCAATTTAGTTAGTTAACCAAAAATGTAATGTATAAATGTTGGAGTGACTGGATGTGTAACATAATAGCCAGAACACTACTTCCTGCTTTGCAGCTCTCTTGGTTTCCACTGATTGGTTACCAGGCAGTAACCAATCAGTGACTTGAGGGGGGGCACATGGGTCATAACTGTTTGCTTTTGAATCTGAGCTGAATACTGAGGATCAATTGCAAACTCACTGACCAGTTCTGTCCCATGTGGCCCCCCTTCAAGTCGCTGACTAACTCAGAGAGCTGAAAAGCAGGAATTAGTGTTCTGGCTATTATGTTAGACATCCAGTCAATCCAGCCTTTATAGATTACATTACTTTTTAACTATATTAGAATATTACAAATATTACATGGTAGTGGGGGAGTGGCCATGTCTCGATTTTTTGGGTTCTACCAAATACAGTCATCATTAAGCCACCTACGGGTGAGGAAAACCAAATGCCATTTATTAAACCTCCGTTTTTTTTCTTGTCGGTTTGTAGGGGAAAACTGTGGGGAAAAAACAAATTTTTAGATATTTACCATACCAAAAAGCTGCTAAAAATCCGAAAATCCGTCATCTCAAACCTGTCGAGGTCACGTTGAAGTCAATGGCAGATGTCCCTGAAATTGTTTCTTGACATTATAAACTGCACTAGATAATCCGAAAAAGTCAGGATTTTCGTCTGAAAAAGTGAAAATAAAATTGAGTTTTTGGACCGTCAATCGTACAAAACTAATTGATACTCAATTTTGTCACAATGTTTTGTCTCTCCAATATCTTTGAGAAAAATCATTGATAAATGAGTTTGTGGAAGCCTTTGTTTTTATAAAAATTAGATTAATTAAGTTTTAGTATATACAGTGGTAAAACCAGGCAGACTCTGTGTGCCATGTATGCAGCCATATCTTGGTGTATACCTGCAGAAAATGTAAAGTTTGGTGATACCTTTTATTGGCTAACTGAAAAAGTTAAAATTGCAAGCTTTAGGAGCAATTTTTACTTATTCAGTTGGCCAATAAAAGGTATCACCAAACTTTACATTTTATGCATTTTTTCAATGGCTAACAGAGTACAACATCTTAAAACTTTGGTGTATACCTAAAATTCAGGGCCCATACAGAAATGTATTTTCTGCTTGCCCCAAAGAATGCCTGTGTATACTAGGTAACCTTAGCTGGCACAATCTGCAGACAAAATCCTGCATGCTCTTACTACGGTTTCTTTTATTAGGCTAGGGCCTACGGAATGCATTTTAGGACATCCTGCTGCTAAATACCTGTCTTGCATGCGATGTCCTATACCTTCGGAATGGTGCATCGGTTTCTTTTACTGTCACTCATCGTCCAAATCTGCAGTTACACCTCCGTCGTCTACCCTCCCTTCTCAGCCGTCAGTAATACGAACTCCACCCTCACCCTTCTGCCGTCAGACTTCTGACCTCAGTCTTCTGCCCTCAGCCCTCCATCCTCCTCCCTCAGTCATCTGCCTTCCGCCCTCAGTCCTCTTCCTTCAGTCCTCTTCCTTCCGCCCTCGCTCACCACTTTAGAAACTTATGGATAAGATTGTCTGCTGAAAAGAGAGATCTGAGGGGGGATGGCTGAGCAGTGAGGGAGGAGGGAAGAGGGTGGAAGGAAGAGGACTAAAAGGAAGAGGACTGAAGGCGGAGGATTGAGGGCTGAGGGCGGAAGGCTGAGGGCAGAAGGATGAGGACGGAGTTCGTATTACTGACGGCTGAGAAGGGAGGGTAGAAGATGGAGGTGTGATTGTAGATTAGGACGATGGGTGACGGCAAAAGCAACCGATGCGCCATTCTGAAGGCATAGGACATTGCATGCAGGACAGGTATTTCGCTGAAGGATGTCCTAAAATGCGTTCCGTAAGGGCCACACAACACGAATTTCAGCCAACAGAGAAATGCAGGCCGAGAATCCACTGCTTGCTGTTCTTCTGCTGTGCTGCCTGCACTTGGAATTATTACCTACACTTTGGTGCAGGAATATGGGAAACTCAAACATTTTTTTTTTCCAAAACCACATTACATTTCAAGTGCATCACACTGTTTTTGTGTTGAAGACAATTTATTCAGATGATTGTACAGGTATCCCGAAACCCATTATCCAGAAAGCTCCGAATTAGGAGAATGGTCATCTCCCATAGACTCCATTGTATCCAAATAATCGAAATTTTTAAAAAGGTTTTGCAACAATGTTAGGCACCCCCCAGTGGTTATAATCGCTTGCCTGGTACACCATCCTTCTGGTGATGAGAGCTAACAGGAACTGATGCTTCCTAATTTTGTGACTGCCAATTCCATTGCACAGTTCAGCTTCTTATCATTCAGAGGAACAGGGCTTTCTAGGGGAGTGATTTTGGGTGTGCTTTGGGAGGGGGCAGGGAAGACTGTACAGGGGACTGAATTATTGTTGGGGGTTAGTTCTCTTTTAAAGGAGAACTAAATCCTCATGGTCAAAAGTCCCCACTGGCCCACCTCCCTGCTAAGTGTTACTCCAGAATTGTGTCCCCTGTAGGATTACTACAGAGTGAGCTCAGGGGCGCCTCGGTAATTTTCAAATGCGCAATAGGAGCAATCTTCCTGTTCGCAAACAAGGAAGAAGACTCAGAAGATTATCAAAACGCCGGAAGATGGCGCTCGTGAGCTCCGCTGTGCTGCATGTGCGGTCAGTAATCCTACGGGGACACAATTCTGGGGTAACACTTAGTAGGGGGGAGGGGCGAGCAGAGGGGGTTCATGCAATTGTTTCCTTTTCTCCATTTCTGTGTTTTAATGCAACTGCTTAGTAAGTGGTATGTTCTGTAATTGTCTTTTTTTCACATACATAGCTTGATCAGTGTTTTTGGCAGATAATCTAGTTTTTATCCTAATTTTTGAATTTTGCTGTAGAATGGAGAACCCCAGGGATTTATAATAAAGGAGACTTTACATTGTTTGCTCTTTTAATTGGATAAAGCAGTATGCTAAGGAAGCATGAATTATTTATTTTTCCATTAACTCTAAGATCTTTGGACTTTAAGGAAGAAAGTCATATTAATCTTGCATAAACATGTGGAGGATACTTCTCAATGTTTTTTTTCCCCTTGGTAAAGGACCTCCGCCTCCTTACCCTTTTTACATTCAATGAAGAATTGTGTATTTAACCTTTTCATACCCATGATACAGATAAGAAAGTGTGCTGCAAGTTCCTGCATTCCAGGACATACTGATAGAAAATGTGGGAAGGATGGGATGTTTACAGTAAAAAATAGAATAGTAAATGTACATATTACCCAAGGTCAACAGAGGGTCCGCTCCCTCAGTTCTCAGCTGTTTAAAACTTACAGCACCACCTCACTACATAATTGTTCATTTGTATATTTGGGCTGTAATCATAATAATACAAAAACCTGTTCTAGGGGGTGTCCTTACATATACAAATATCTTGAAATCTGACCAGAGCTAATACCATATCACTCCTGTATTGTTGCATCTCTAGCATCTTACTTCAGTGCAATAGTAGCTAGTCCCGAATCCTTCTGCCCGGCCGAACCGAATCCGAATCCTAATTTGCATATGCAAATTAGGGGCGGGGAGGGAAATCGCGTGACTTTTTGTCACAAAACAAGGAAGTAAAAAATATTTTCCCCTTTCAACCCCTAATTTGCATATGCAAATTAGGATTCGGTTCGGTATTCGGCCGAATCTTTCACGAAGGATTCGGGGGTTCGGCTGAATCCAAAATAGTGGATTCGGTGCATCCCTATAAGTAATACAATTCTATTTAAAGGGGCATATTAACCTTTCTTCAACATTAGTTTAATGAACCAAAGAAACCTCAATGCCATTTATTTTTATAAGCTAAACAAGTAAAATGTTCGGCCAGCGCCCAGATTATTCCCCTGCATAACAGGCTTCTGCTTATCTTTGTTCTGGTAATCTAATTATTAATCTTGCAAGAACCAAACTTCTGTAGCTTCTGTTTACTTGTTTTACTGTTTAGGTCAATAAATAACAAAACCATAGATTTTTTTTTGTGATTTAAAAAAAAAAAAAAATAAAGAAATTGAAATAACCCTATTTGGATCACAAGTTGAGTGGCCGAATTGTGTAATGATCTTCTTGTTTGGTGACCTTGCCAGATAAAGAGATCTGGTTATAACTGGTTTAATGGGCCTCAATGAGGTCTTCATAGAATAGCTCAATGCTGTAGACTGCACCAGTAACAGTTAAGAAAAAAACTTGAATGGCAAAAAACTCGAATAAGTGATTTTCGGGTTAACAACCCAAAGACTCGAATTGATCAAGTTTTCAGGCAAAACCCTCTGAAAAAACTTGAGCATCAAGAAGTCTATTAACATCTTCAAATGGTTCAAGGGATCTCTGTTATTGACTTCTACATGACCTCAATAGGTTTTAGGCGGTGTATTTTGAGATTTGAGCTATTTCCAGTTTCAGGGTATAATAAATCTCAGCAAATTCGAGTTAAAAAAAAAGAAAAACTCGAAAAAACTTTAGAAATCTGCCCCTTAATATCCAGTTCCACTCATAGGTTATCTATAGCATTGGCAATTTAACTTTCCCTCTGCTTCAGCTCTTACAACTGTTTTAGATGACATAAGATCAATTGGCTGTATCGTAGCTAAAACTATGGCATTGGGGATATCTTGCACAAACATAAGAATGTTTGCAGAGATTTGAGAACATGGTCAAATCTAAAAACTTTGAGAACATAAGAAGAGATAAATGCATTCCCAAAATAACACTGGTGGTGTGTAACTTCCTACAGCATGGCGACAAGGAAGAAACTGATTTCCCTGTTTGCTGTCTATGACGTGTAGAGAAGAACATAATTAGATTGGGCTTATCATTTTAAGGGTTATTATATTATCAACTTTGAGAGAAATTGCTGCATTTTGAAAATGTGCCGATTTGTATGCTATGAGCATATGCAGTTAGTTGCTTAATGATCACAGAATTGCTGTTAACTTTAGACAAAAACTAGGCTAGAGGGAATATGCCTGATCTTTTGGCATTGACATGATAACATAGCTAGTGGCATAAGGTATCTAGAGAGTCTACTTCCTCATTAATTAGGAATTGTAGTGTCCATATTAAAAGGATTTGTACTCTAGAAATTTTCGATTGTCATCTTCTAATGTTGAATACCAGCGACAAATAATATCCCCATTCATGCAAAACATAATACAACTTAAATAATAAACACTTGCACTTCTGTATGATATTTATATGCATGATGCTGCCTAATCTGCATTATAAATCTAAATTATTTGTATTGTTTTGTTTATTACAACCATATGCAAGTAATTTCTGGGTTAGGTGGTGCTTCTTGCAGAAAACTGTCATACTCGGGTCAAACTGATTTTTTTGGTTTTTTTAATTTTTTTATTATAATTGATGTACAGTTTACTGGTGTTAAATATATAAGTGTAAAACTACACTGGAGTTTTTGATCTGATTTTGTGGATCAGATTTTATCTAATCATGCCATGCAACACCACAAGATTTGTAGGATGCTACTGATCCCCCTTTAGCTAGAATGCAAATTTGGGGCCCAGTGAGACCCTAAATAATGAGCTATTTTCATATACAGTGGTGTGAAAAACTATTTGCCCCCTTCCTGATTTCTTATTCTTTTGCATGTTTGTCACACAAAATGTTTCTGATCATCAAACACATTTAACTATTAGTCAAAGATAACACAAGTTAACACAAAATGCAGTTTTTAAATGAGGGTTTTTATTATTTAGGGAGAAAAGAAATCCAAACCTGTGTGAAAAAGTAATTGCCCCCTGATCCTAATAACTGGTTGGGCCACCCTTAGCAGCAATAACTGCAATCAAGCGTTTGCGATAACTTGCAACGAGTCTTTTACAGCGTTCTGGAGGAATTTTGGCCCACTCATCTTTGCAGAATTGTTGTAATTCAGCTTTATTTGAGGGTTTTCTAGCATGAACCGCCTTTTTAAGGTCATGCCACGCCACAACATCTCAATAGGATTCAGGTCAGGACTTTGACTAGGCCACGTCAAAGTCTTCATTTTGTTTTTCTTCAGCCATTCAAAGGTGGATTTGCTGGTGTGTTTTGGGTCATTGTCCTGCTGCAGCACCCAAGATCGCTTCAGCTTGAGTTGACGAACAGATGGCCGGACATTCTCCTTCAGGATTTTTTGGTAGACAGTAGAATTCATGGTTCCATCTATCACAGCAAGTCTTCCAGGTCCTGAAGCAGCAAAACAACCCCAGACCATCACACTACCACCACCATATTTTACTGTTGGTATGATGTTCTTTTTCTGAAATGCTGTGTTACTTTTACGCCAGATGTAACGGGACGCGCACCTTCCAAAAAGTTCAACTTTTGTCTCGTCGGTCCACAAGGTATTTTCCCAAAAGTCTTGGCAATCATTGAGATGTTTTTTAGCAAAATTGAGACGAGCCTTAATGTTCTTTTTGCTTAAAAGTGGTTTGCGCCTTGGAAATGTGCCATGCAGGCCGTTTTTGCCCAGTCTCTTTCTTATGGTGGAGTCATGAACACTGACCTTAATTGAGGCAAGTGAGGCCTGCAGTTCTTTAGATGTTGTCCTGGGGTCTTTTGTGGCCTCTCGGATGAGTTGTCTCTGCGCTCTTGGGGTCATTTTTGTCGGCCGGCCACTCCTGGGAAGGTTCACCACTGTTCCATGTTTTTGCAATTTGTGAATAATGGCTCTCACTGTGGTTCGCTGGAGTCCCAAAGCTTTAGAAATGGCTTTATAACCTTTGAAATTGAACTCAGGTGTGATAAACCACAGTTAAGTTATTTTTTAACAAGGAGGGCAATCACTTTTTCACACAGGCCCATGTAGATTTGGAGTTTTTTTTTCTCCCTTAATAACGTAAACCTTCATTTAAAAACTGCATTTTGTGTTCAATTATGTTATCTTTGACTAAAAGTTAACGGTTTTTGATGAGCAGAAACATTTAAGTGTGACAAACATGCAAAAGAATAAGAAATCAGGAAGGGGGCAAATAGTTTTTCACACCACTGTATCTTGGTAGAATAGGCTAACTTATCAGTATTTTGGGGTCCTACATTATAGTTGCTATGAGGCCCAATAACATCTAGTTACACCACTGTTTACAGCACATGTTTTGACATCCACTGCTTATACCAGCACAAATAATGCCTGCTATCAGATGCAGGTCATTTCCTATGGACTTGAAATTCAATTACAGTATGTGTAAAATTTGGGGGTCATTATTTGTCTGTCTGTCACTGCTCCTAATAGTCATGAATTAAAAGTACCATACTGGTCACACATGGAGTGGCTGTAGGAAAATCTCTGTGTGAAAATACATGCTCCATGGCTGTCTTCTCTCCATGTTCATTATTGAACCATTTTGCTGCTTCTCTACGGAGCAGCAAACATTTGCTGTGTGCTGTAGTGCTCCTTTGTTGTCGTATAGATAGGTCAGTGCTGACAAGATGTACTTAGTGTGTATGTTGACTTCCTCTTTTCAAGTTCCTTACTTTATTCACCAGTTTTCCACTCCCCTTAAGGCCCCCATACACCATCAGATAAAAGCTGGCGACAGGCCGAGTCGGCAGCTTATTGGCCCGTGTGTGGGGCCATCTGACCGCCCGTAGGGGAACCATTATGATCCGATCGTTGGGCCCTTGGGCCCACGATCTGATCAGCCTGATATCGCCCACTTCAATGTGGGCATATCGGGGATGGATCTCTACGTCTATGGTCACCTTAAGGATCAGAGAGGAGCAGGACAGAATTTTTGGTATAAAAGTTGTTCTATTAAATTCTTCAAATGCAAAAATGATGCCGTAATGGTACAAATGAATGAACATACCGGGCAGTGCATTAAAACTTTGCATTCAAGTGATATGGCAGTGCAGCTTCATTGCAGGGTACTTTTTTTTTAAAAATAGTAAACATCCTATATAATAAAGTTGAAGTGTCTCTGCGTCCAGTCCCTGTGTCCGTGGGATTGCGCTACTGCGTATGTGCCCCACGGACCGTCTCTGGCGAATTTAAACTCTAAAATGGGTTTTTATAAATGTTTGACTACATCTGTTCTAGCGCCCGTTAATTTAACGGGCTTAATGTCTAGTTACTATATAATAGCTCGGGTTCTCTGCGTTGCAGTGAAATGCTATTGTGCAGCTACATTTTGAATTCTTATGTGTCACCAATCGTGTTATGTAATCCATGTTTCACAGAAAGCAGATATGTAGCATATTATTAATTATAAATACATTCACAGAATGAGTGAGCCACTTCTCTCATCTAAGCTAGGAAACTTTCTTCTTCCATGTTTATCACCTGCTCCATAATGCACATCTGCTGGCTGTATGGTGGCTTAATGGGTCACACTGCTGTCTATTTATGCTGGTGTCATGAGTTTGATTCTGGCTTGATCATTATCTGCATGGAGTTGAGTTCTCGTCATGTCTGTGTGGGGTTTCTTTTGGTACCTCAAAAACATACAAGCAGGTTAATTGGCTAGTGAAAAAAAAAAAATTTACCCTACTGTGTGTGAATGTGATAGGGACCGTAAACTGTAAGCTCCACTGGGGCAGGTGACGTAAATGATGTATAAACCTCTATAAAGCAAGCTGTATATTTCATCTTTTTATAAATAACAGATAATTTTCTATGTAAATCTTAAAGGAAGAATACAAGAGGCTAAAAAAAGGAATTTAAAGGAATTTTTTTACAAATCTATTAAACCTGATAAAGCTTGCAAATGTAGAATCAATACAGCTTTCCTTGGCTAGGAGTTTAAAGTCTCTCTTATTCCTAAAAAATATAGCTATTAACCTTGTTGTTAAAATAAAACACAGATCTTTCGGGAGCTGGTATAGATTTGCCTTGGTGTTACTTATAAATGGATACCTTTCCCCTCCATTTTTTTTTTTTCTTCTTTAAATTTATGAATTCAGTACACATAGTATTTTGAGATTTTAGGAAGTGCTTGCAATTCTTATCTTAATCACCAGTTTTCTTACAAAACACGGTGTACTATTTGTTGATTGGAACTTTTCCACCTGTATAGTTTTTGTGATTAGTGCTTGTTTGTACACTTTAGAATGACATCTTGTGCATATTTGTGTGTTTACAATAGTGATGTGCGGGCCAGCAAGATACCCGTGGGACCCGCATGTTTGGGCCGATCTCGCACTCTTCTGTGCGGGTCTGGCTCGGGCAGGCACGGGTGATGGGAGGTCAGGTGGTGGGCGGGTGCAGGTCAGGGAAATCCCGACCCGCACATCACTAGTTTACAGCAATTGCATCCAAAGATTAGGTGGCTATACACGTGTAGGTATAGCATATTTCCCATATTTCGCCAGAAAGATTGTACAATTAGATGCTGTTATGGCAAAGTCATGACAATTGCTTCTATTAAAACTTAGCCTATAACGATGCCAAATTAACCATTCAAGCTCAGTTAAATGACCTATGCCAGTGATTCCCAACCAGTGGCTTGTGAGCAACATGTTGCTCGCTGACCCATTTGATGTTGCTCCCACGGGCCTCAAAGCAGGTATGTATTTTCTGGCTTGTAGGCAAGTTTTTTAAGGCACAAAAACCATTTGAGCTATCAAATAGAGCTTTCTGTAGACTGCTTGTCCACATGGTGCTACAAACAGCCAATTGGTGCCCTTATTTGACACTCCCTGAAATGTATGGTATCCCAAAACTCAGAGCAAACCCCAAGGTCTTGGCTCAAACTTCTGCCTATAGCAGCTGCCTTTAGCTTTTTGGACAGCCCTCCACTACTCAAATGCTGCCAGGACTTAACACGGCAGGACCAAAGCTCTGGGCAGGCAAGGGAACCGTAACATATACAGGAAGAACAGGAAACCGAGAGTGCAGATGTGTAACAGGCAGAAACAGTACCAACCAGTGCAGTGCAGGATCAGGAACCGGGGTCAAAACCAATCAGTAACAAGGTACAAGTTTAGTATCCAGAAGAGTGGTCAGTCAGTCAAGGGTCGGTCCAGGCAGTGATCCAGCAAATTTAAAACATGCAAAGGTCATAAACGGATAATAAGACAGGAATCGCACCCATGAACTATCAGGAAATAGACCTACTTTGGGCAGTGAGTCATTGCAGTGTAGGGGGTTTTATAGCCAGACTAATGGCTTACACACATCTCCTGTGGCTAGATTGGCAACGGGTGAGACAAGCCATGCTTACTTGCAGTTACAAAGCATAGCCACAGGAGTTAACTGGGGCTTTACATAGAGCAGTGGCAATGTAGACAGTACAGGAATACCAGGTCCCCAGTTCAACTCCAGGCAGGTTATCACACTCCCTATGATTTACTCATCTTTGCTTTGCCTGAGTTGATCTTTATACATTTTACTATTGCTCACTGATAAAAAGTTGGGGATCCCTGACCTATGCTATTAGACTTTAGGATCCATATTTGTAGACTTCATATTATAATAGTTTCCATTTACGGTACTTTTTAATCTTTTTTTTTTTTTTTTTTGACAATTGTGTTTGTGTCCAAATGGGATGTGATCTAATCAGCCAGCCTGCCAATCCGGTCTCATTGGAATATGCCGTTTAAATGGGCATGTTTGCTCATAACATTTCTAATATGCTATAATATATAAAACCTATTCCACATTCTAATTATATAGGAATTCTCATAATGTTATCTTGAGTAATCGGACAGGAATTTTTAACAAGTTTTAGACCTCAAATGGAAGAAAAAAATAAAATGAATTCTTAGCCTCTCAATATATATCTTACTTGTAGGGAAAAATATATCTACAAAATTGAATTATCACGTATTGCTAAATAAATTGAATTTCGAATTGAGTTTTTAATGTGTTTTTTTTTTTTTTTTTTTTTTTAATGAACACATCTTATAACTTGTTTAGGTCCGTGGAATACTGCTGCGTAGCAATTGCGTCTCACTTAAATGTAATTATCTTTAATAAGGTTTGGTACAGCACTTAGTAAGAAATGTCTGTGCAGGGCTGTGTGATATAGATAAGCAGTTGGCAATCTATTCTTTGTTTTCCTGGTCAATTTAAGGCAATGTCTGTTTACTTTATCAGAATACAAAAAAATATATATATACAAATTGTGCTTTTCTTGTAGGCTCCTTTCTGTTTCTTAAAACATGATGTTTGAGTCGCAATTAATGGAATGTCATAATATATCTATCTATCTATCTATAGTGTCATGGTTCTAAAGGTGTAGTTTTCATTGTATATTCTACTGTGTGCCTTGCAAATAATCTATTCTACCATTTCAAATATTGTTTTCAAACTTGTACTGTATTCATACATGATCCTGTACTTACATAAACTGCCAGCATCATGGAAGCACGGAAACACAGCATCATGCAAATATTTTCATACAGTCTCTTCCTTGGCCATTCAATTCAATTCCATCTCTTCAATGGCAGAACTTTTCCTCATCTCAAACTGGATGCTGTTTGCCTATAGGTGGCAAGTATAGGATCCCTTATCCGGAAACCAGATATCCAGAAAGTGCCGAATTACGGAATGGCTGTCTCCCATAGACTCCATTTTATGTAAATAATCCAAATTTTTAAAAATGATTTCCTTTTTCTCTGTAATAAAACAATAGCTTGTACTTGATCCCAACTAAGATATACCGTAATTAATCTTTATTGGAAGCAAAACCAGCCTATTGGGTTTATTTAATGTGTAAATGAAGACCCCAGGTCCCGAGCATTCTGGATAACAGGTCCCATACCTGTATTTAGCAATACAGACAATTTCTGGGCTAATCATGACCTGTAGGGTGTTTGAATCCTATCTCAGCCTTTAGGTAATTTGATTTTTGGAAAGAGTTATCAGAGCCCATTGACACTCTTTTTGTATTTATTGTATTTGGATGTCATTATCAATAGAAAAGAGCAAAAGAAAAGTGCAAAAGCACATGCAATGACAGGGACAAAAAATACCTCATTCTTACCTAGAAAGGAGATCCATTCCTTTTCTTAATTTCCACATTACACTGCAGTCATTAAAGGGGAGTGACATTTGATTGCAGTACAATGAAACTTAGGTACATACTACATGTGAAATAATGGTCTAAATGACCTTCGGCTACTGCAGAACTAAGCATTAGTAAGCTATCTTTGTTACTGGATGATGTGAATACAGGTATGGGATCCCTTGTCTGGAAACCCGTTAACCAGAAGGTTACAAATTAGAGGGTGGCAATCGCCTATGTACTCCATGTTTTTAAGATATAATGAATTTTTATTCGAAGCAACTTATTGGTTTATTTAATTTAATGATTACAAGATTTTCTAGTAGACTTAAGGTATGAAGCTCCAAATTACAGAAAGATCCATTATCTGGAAAACCCAGGTCCCGAGCATTCTGGAAAACAGGTCCCATACCTGTATGTTTATTTTTGTTTAATTGATTTTATAGTTCTCATGGGCATTTTGGATTCTCTATACTCAGGGGTGTGTTCTTGTAAATATTTGTGTGCATGTCTTGGTGTACCATAAGGCTAAAACCTTAATAAAGGTCTGAATATGTAATAGAAACTTTGATCTTGCACAATAAAAAGGACTTTTTACATTTTTAAGCAAATCCTGTGAGTGAGTCATTACTGCGGATGTGCTTTATGTGCGTATAAAACTCCTGACGAAGGTCCCTGTGGGGGACAGAAACGTTGTGGAAAATAATTGGCAAAGATTGTGTTTTATTTCAACGTTTGGAGTGCGGTTTTTTGGTAATGTATTAAGACTGTATTTGACCAGCACCTAGGCAGCTGCTTAAGTGGACCTGGATATATTGTTGGAACGTGCTAATTTTTTTGTGATTTGTGGCAAAGGCTTGGCTTGCTTGACTCTGGTGCTAAATCACAGTGCCACAATGGTCAATATGTAATACCAATTAATACAAGAATCAAAGCTGCCAGGTCTTTTAGGAATGAGGTTGAAATCTACACTTTGCACTCCAAAGCTTTACATCGTAAGCTCCACTGGGACAGAGACTGATGTGAATTATATTTGCCTTCATTTTGTTATAATGAGAAAATAGTGGATGCACCACAGATTTCTCCTGGCATTGTAAAATGGACAATGTTTCTTGGCCTCTTGGCTCAGTGGTTTTATACATGTAATGGCCCAAACACCAAGGTGACTTCTAATGCACATGGATCTATTTTGCACTGTTGAAATGAAACTGACAATTTGCATTTTTCTATATTGTTAAAATGTGTTCTGATATCAGGTATAACTTTGTAGGAGTACTGTTGAATGACAAATTGAATATTTGTCAAAAGGATATCTGAGTTGGAAAATTTATAAACCGTTAAATCAAACAGGAATGCCAAGTCTATAACAGATGACAACATCAATAAGTTACATAGGCAAACCTCAATTTGAATGTGTGATTTATATTTCTGAAAAGGAAAGAAATGACTTGGAATATATTTTGACATGATTATCTATAGTTTCTTATTAATTCTTTCAATTTATTTTTTCAAATTGCATCAAGACCATTAATCACTTTAGAGCGGAACGATAATTATTTTAAAAATCATACCTTTAAATTAATTGAACTTTTTTTTTACTGAACTATGCAGTAGATAAAGGCTATTTTTAAAAATACAAACTATATGAATGGTATCCTAGAAGTGACCTGCAATAGAACAGGCTCCTGCCTTAGTCACAACTATGAAAAGTGATCTGCCGACGTAACCATTATATTCTGGGGATATTTTGTGGATAATTCAATACATTTATTATTTGGCAATTTATTTGCTTTTGTGCTCCTCTTTAATATTTGTTTGGGCAGACCAAATGTGCGCACACACGCACACACGCCAGAATTGGCAGTTTAAATCAACCCTTGTATGGGGGCTTTGGAAGATTGCCTGTTGCATCACTGGTGTATGGAAACTTGCTTTTATCTTCTTTAAATTCCTTTTGGGTAATCTGTCCTGGCTCACATAGTTCACTGCTCCCTTGGGCATCTTTATGGGTTTGTAATCCCTTTAGTGATGAGACACAGGACACATAACAAATCTAAATGTTTTTGAAGATGCAGTAGGAAGTGGGGAAGGGTTACAATACAGCAACTGTCATTTGTTGCACAAAGGCAAAGAACATGGCAGTAATTGTTTTCTAAGTGGTGTTGAATATAGAGCATTTTGGCAGCTGAGGACAATCCAAATGTTATTCCTTTACACAACTTATTTAACATACACTCTTTTTTTTTTTTTTAAAAAGGTTTTATTTAGAATTTTGATTATATAAAATACAAGAGAAATCAAAGGAGTATTATCCCCCCCGCGTTAATCAAAAATCCCCATACCCTTCCATACCATTGGTTAAAAAAGGGTCCCTGGCATTAACCTTGACATATTCATGCAGAGTAGCGGAGCTCTTTGGCGTCATCTTTTGTATCTTCGGATCCTCTTTTTTTTTTTTTCTTATCTTCGGATCCTCTTCTTTTTCTGCAGCAATCTTTGTAGCTTTCTAGAGCATGTGCGTTGGGCGCGAATACCAGAATGGCCCCAACTGCGCATGTGCAAAAAGTTCTGTGTCGGCACTCGCTTCCACAAGGGATACAGAAGATGGAGCCGAAGAGCCCGCTGCACTACTCTGCATGAATAAGCCAAGGTTTATGCCAGGGACACTTTTTCAACTAAGGTACTATGGAGGGAGAAAGCAGGGAGGGGGTCCAATGGAGGGAAGGGGATTTTTGGTTAACGGAGGTTTAGTTCTCCTTTAAAATAGAATACACAAACAAGGAATAGGGTACAGTTTACAATCGTGGCGTACATTGTAACCATATTTGGCAACCGCATTTCTATATACTGTCTTGTTTTTACAGAAAAAAATCTGTGAAAAATGTAGATTTTTTTTTTTTTATTTTTTTTTATAGGGCAATATACTCACCATTGGTTTAATCAATATAACCTATGTGGAACATTGTTTTTTCTTATTGTTTTAATTATGACATATCTGTGGTTTATATACTTATCTATGGTTTATTACTTAAAAAAAATCGCACTTATGGGTGACAGTTTGGTCTAGATAATAGATACTGTTCATGAGTGTTTGAGTGTGTGTTTATATTATGCTTTCTTTAGACACAAAAGTTAAATCTTAATACAAGATTGTTACCTTCAGATTTTTTGTTATAAATTTTAAAGTGACATAGGATAACAAGTTGACCTTGTTTACATATTAATATTTTTCAGCAAATAAACAAATTAAGAAACTTGACTGATGATGTGGTAAGGAACATTTTACTTTTTCTGCTAATGATTAAACCACTGCATGATTGGCATGTATGTGCTTTTTTTTTTTATTTTATGAATTCTGTATTTTCTAAAATCATAGTTATACATAGAACTTTGCATGGCTTCACAGTTGCTTTGATTTGCATGAAACAAGATTTGAACTTTCTTTGTGAATCTACAATTGCTCCTTTTCATTTGCATGTTTTTATAAAGCTAAGTTAATATGTGTAGTTAATTGAACTTTGTCTGTTGTGATAGTGTTCTGTCATCACTGTTAAGCCAATTTACATGCATTTATTGTATTGTAATGACATATATTCTAGTGATTAGTGCCAGCAGACTTTCGCATTTCATTTGCACTTAGTGCTTTAGGGGCATTTTCTGAGGGGAAACCTTTAGTTTAAGTAGGAAAACTATACATTGTTTTTTTGGCGAGAACCTGAGCTTTTTCCACTTCTGCAAAATAAAAGAAAAATTACTATTTTTCACAATAAATAAATTTATACCAGAAAAATGTTACACACGAAAGTCACGTCTCTCACGTACCAATACCAGATATGTATAGTTTTAGGGAGATTTATGACTTCTCTACAGCAAAAAACTCACAGCAGTATATAACCGAAGTTTGAAAACACTAAGTCAGCAATCTGCCCACTTTAGATTCCAAAGCCAAAAAAACCTGAAACAGTAGGATTACCCCAGAAAACCATACATTTTTGAAAACTTACACATTCTGCTGATTCCAAAATCGTTAACTATATCTCTCTACTCCTAACTGCTAAGGCATCATGAAACTTGAAAAGAGGCTGCCACAAGCCTGGACCCACAAAATAGTAAAGCCGGAGTCAGATTGTAAAACGATTAAAAAAGCTTACATTTTATTTTCCATAATTAAGAACCATGGCCTAACGCGTTTCGTGTCTACCAAGGACACTTAGTCATGAGCCTATGACTAAGTGTCCTTGGTAGATACGAAGAGCGTCAGGCCATAGTTTTACAATCTGACTCCGCTTTACTATTATGTGGGTCCAGGCTTGTGCCATCCTCTTTTCAAGTTTCCTGGTATCTGCTCCCCTTGCTAAAGGTCTGGGGCGTGTGCATCCGGGCCCACCAGGTGCAGCGGTAAGCTCATTCAATGCATCTTAACTTGGCACATACTGGTTATATATTTGTATAATTACTAAGGCATCAAAGCTTGTTTGAAATTAGCATTTTTTATAAAAAATTATTACAATTTTGAAGAATCACTTTTAAATCTTTTTACTTTGCTGCTCCGTATCTCCCACACTGTATTAGGTACCAAGAAAAAATATCCCAAACATGAATGCCAAGGGTCCACCGAACAGTTTGATGCACATTGTGCATAGACTTACCAAAGTTACTGGCATTTAGAGGCCCCAAAATTAAGTCAGTGCAAAGAAATTGTCCCAGAGTTCACTTCAGCTAATGATAAATCCACACATTTGCTTTATTTTTTTGGGGGTAAAAACATAGAAAAATGTTTACCCCCCTAAACCATATACTTTTGGAAAGTACACATTCTGCTGAATCTAAAATGGGTAGCCATGCCTTTCTGCTCGAAACTACTGATTTGGAAGGCTTTCCCAAAATTGGCAGTTTTGGTGAAATAAGTGAAAATTGCCTTGAAGCTTCAACTTTCCAGCATCGTATTGCCCACGTATAATTACGTACCAAGAAAGAGCACCCTAAATATGATTGCCACCAAACAGTTTTATGTCCATTGTTCATAGGATTACCAAAGTATCTGACATTTAGAAGCCCTAAAAAGAAGTTAGTGCATACACGTTTCATGGCATACATTTATACTACCAACAAAAATATACTGCTTGATTTATGTTTGGTAAAACTGTCAAATAAGTAAGTTGTTCCAAGAAATCCTCATTTTCAGAAAATACACATTCTGCCAAATCTTAAATTGTAAAATGTATGTTTTTATGGCAAAGCACCTAGCAGTAACGCTACCCTAAACTTTTAGGTTTTTATGTGATTTCTGACAATCGTCACAAAGCTTGCATTTACCCCATTATATACTCCATTTCATAATGTACCAACATAAAGCATCCTAAATATGTACGCCAGGGGTCCACTGAATAGTTTGATGCCCGGTAAGGGCACCAAAATGTATCCACAGAATGTAGATTCTACTTTCTATGGTACTTAAAGGCTTTAATTTGTTTCTGTATTTTTGTCTACTAGTTTCATATTAAAGATACACCAAATCCTGGATTCAGTTTTGGTGAAGCCAAGCCAAATCCAAGAGCCCAGCCGAACCAAATCCAAATTTACATAATGGAAAAAATTGTGACGCATACTTTAGACACTCACCAGCTTTTTTTGATACTGAAAATTTATCACCTTGCACAAGGGCTTGGATTTGGGTTCATTATTCCCCCGATTGTACCCTAGAATTTCACTGAACCCAGAAAAGAGTGATTTTAATCAATAGGTTCTACAAATTACTGATTATATATATATATATATATATATATATATATATATATATATATATATATATATATATATATATATATATATATATATATATATATATATATATATATATATATATATATATATATATATATATATATAAAAGACCAGCAGCACCGGTAGTTTTATTCCCAAAAAGTGTTATTTAAATATTACTCAGACCTGACGTTTTGGTCACCTTGGGGACTTTAGGCCTGAGGGGGACTGAAATCTCATGTCTGTTGCACATGATTAAATAAGACTTTGTGTGAATGAAAATCCTGGGGCTGCTAGTCCTTTTTTTTTTTTTTTTTTAAATTCATATTTTTCTTCACCTAGCACCCGAGTCAAGATTGGAGATGGTGTGCTGTCCATTTGTATGTGTATATAATATATAATAAAATATACACACATATCACAGCTGTTGATATGTGGGGAGAAACCTTTTGTGACTTTTTGTCAAAAAACAAGGAAGTAAAAAAAGTTCCCCCCCTTTCCAACCCTAATTTGCATATGCAAATTAGGATTCGGTTTGGTATTCGGCCAAATCTCTCACGAAGGATTCGGGGTTCGGCCAAATCCAAAATAGTGGATTCGGGGCATCCCTTCTTTTTTTCTGTACTTTTAGTCTTTAGTAGTCCTTATTAGGGTGTTATTCAGTCATAGTAAGCTCCTTTGTGAAGCAAGTGCCAGATAAAATGTTTGAATGTAAATCTAGGTTTATTCACAGAATTCTAATCTTCTTACAAGTTAAATTGGTTTCAGCGCAATGTGCGAACAATGCAACAATTTGGATGCGTAGTAACTGCTGTTTTAGTAAATTGCACACAAGTTGTGATGCAGGATATTTTCCCCTGTATTTGTGTTTGAAATTGCATCACTTCTAGCATTCTAGAATAGTTTTGGTCTACTTGCTCTTGTGTTGTTAAAATAAGTGTTAGCAGAGCTGACAACTGTATCCTAGGACTTTCCGGGAGACTTTCCTGAAGCCACTGAAATGTTCTGTCATCAAAAATCAGCGGAATGCATCAGAGTGACAGGAGACCAGGGGACAGAGACTATCTGGTATTTCTCAGGAAAATAGGGGGACTTGACAGCTCTGTGTTAATATGTAAATGTAGGGGACCATAGGGTTAAGTTCCCCCTATGGTCTGAAAATCCCCAAATGGTTGAAAATCCCCTTATGTGTCCAGTTAATGTTTTACCTAAATTGCATATGGGAGGGGAAGCAAGTGCTTTTCCCCAGTGCAGTGTGCCCTGGTAGATTCTAGATTTGGCCAAAATGTGTCACTTTTCTTTAAAAAGCTGAGCTGCCACGGCCGGCACCCGATACCAGAACAAATGCCAAGCACCAATGTCTCGGCTCGGCTTCACCAGTAGTGTGACCACCGTTGGGCTTCGGGAGGAGCCCTCAGCTTACTTGGGTGCCACCTGGACTTAACGAGGGTTGCAAGGAGAGATGTTCTGGCTGGCGAAGGGGCACGGCTGTTAGCAGAGTCTTTTGGGCCGAAGGTCACAGTACAAATGGAGTAGGCAAGAGAATCGTCAGACAGGCAAGGTCGAGGCAGGCAGATATCAAGAATCGTCAGGCAGGCTAGGGTCAAACCGGGTTGTCAATCGAGGGGTTAAGCAGGAAGAGTTGTCGTAGGTCAGGATACAGAATGCAGAATAGTCAGGAACAGGCTGGGTCAAACACGGGTAATCAAACAGACTTGATACAGAACAGATCAGACGCACAAGGTTCAGGAACCACTAGAAACAAGTTCTATCACAGGCATCAGTCAGCAGTCTGAATGGGCCTTTTATAGGGCAAGAATTCCACGCCCCAGAACATGTGTTTTCGCGCACCCTAATGGCGCTGGGAGGAGGAAGAAGAAGGAGCGCGGCGGCGTGGCGGGTACTTTTATTACACAGTCTCTTTCCATTTTCATTCCAGTTGGGAGTGCATGGGCTTGAGGAAGATGAAACTGGCCAAGGGGTTGGGGTATGGGGCCCTGAGCATTCGGAGCACGGCCATGGAGTGTCTAAAGCTCAGAGGCAGCGGAGAGACTGTGAAAGTAGCTGCATGGTAACCAGATTCTATGTGAAAGAGGGCTTTGATGTGCTCAAACTTCGAATAGTGCTGGGCGATTTATTTGACTGAGGCTTTGCATGCTCGGCTTGGAAAGCTTCAGAGCTCGGCTTGAGGATTTGAGATGCTGTTGATGCCTTTACCAGCTCTGTGTGAGCCCCAGTAAGTCCTGCCTGAGAGAGGGTATTGAAAGGCTCCAGCATGTATCCTCTGTGTGAGGACAGGTGTTGTCCGTGTACCTGCTATGTGTCGGCTACTGCCTCTGTTCAACAGGAGGGGGTATTTAGGGTAAATAGTGCTACCTGGGGAAAGTTTAAGAGCTCTTTGAAGGAAAGGGATTGTGACTGCCTTTATCCACCCAGAGTGGAATGTGGGACTTTGCCTGGTAAAGACTGTGCCAGGGTTGGACTTACCACATGGGTTCCCCAGGGCAGGGGTATGACTGATATGTTGTTATTTTATATTACATTTCCTTGCCAGTTTATATGAAGTTATGCTTGTTACCACACTTGTGTGTTTAGTTATCGTTTCCTAGTGGGGCCACCCATTGGTGAATCCCCGGATCCCACTAGGTGGAGGCACTGCTCATTAAAAGTTTCCAGTATCTTTCGTATAGCAAAGGGGATTCAATCCCTACATGGTAAGAAAAAATATTTATTAAGAGTGTACTTCCTATAATACACAAGGTGTGACAATAAAGTTATATTCTTACAAGGGAATGCTTCTGTAATTTATTTTAGTTTATTATATACCTGCAAAAGGTATTGAAAACAATTATTCCATAATCTGAGTATTGTGATAGAAATGTCATCTTTTTTTAATGTGCACAGCACCATTATATCGTGAAAGGCAGCCTTTAACTTACATTTTTCTGCTACTCAGATAATGCCTTTCATATGATCCTCATCTCTTTGACTCTAACCTTTGCCCCTATTTAAGAAGTGTGCCTAATAGGCCACAATTTCCCAAAGTTGCTTGAACTTCATTTTAAAGGGAGTAAAAGGCTAAGTTGTTTTCTAGCAAAAATCAATTGGTCTGTTATTTGCACGATACCAAGCTCAGACAGTATTGAGCAGAATTCCAGACTTTGATGCTTTTTCATCCCTCTTGCTGTGTGTGTGGTGTTCGTTTAAAGTGTATAAGCAGGAACTGAAAACGGAGAGATTCTTCCTTGGTTTTATAGAGGGTCTCATTGCTGTTACATAAAAGTTTGGGTTAGTTACTCCTTTAAAACTTAGTTCTAGCTATCATAATCATATAATTTTATTTTTTTTTGTTTTACAGTATGTACAGTATGTACAGAATGTACTATAGCAAATTCAATTTCTCATCTGCCTTCAGTGCTACTCAGACACTCTCCTGTTAGCCTGGTTGATGGTTATTCCACAATACTTTGAAAGAAAGAAACCCCTAAGAACGGGGTGAACCCCCTATTAGAAACTTGTCTTTAAGCTTAGGTTCCCAATAAAAACACATCTTTATTAAATAGAAGTATTACAAATTCAAAATCCACATTAAGAGGAAATGGGCATCCAGGTATGTAATATACATCACTTTTAATACTTAAGTATACTTTAGGTATTAACAGTGATGTATATTAGAGCGACAGGAGTCACTGTTTCCCTCAAAAAGATTAGGGAAAAACAGGCAACATTTTGGGGCCAATTCACTAAAGGGTGAATTTTCGCCATGAGGGCTTTGCCTTACTTTGTGCCACTTTGTCAGGCACAGTCAAGTCATTTTAAATAGGGCGGGTACATATAGGTCATATATGTGTCTTTGTTAGAGAAGTTGGTGCAAATGCTTGAAGTGGCCACTTATTATTAAAAATGCCCAAGGAATCAAAATAAACACAAAATAGATCCAAAAACTAATGTGGCATGCCACTAATATGGTTAAAAAAAACGTTGAAACAAGGATTTTTAAGAGTTACAACTATTAAAGACAATCCCACTTCAAAATAAAAAAACCTGAATTTTTTATAACTTTATGACTGCATACAGGATATGATGAAACTGACATAAGATAAAGGAGGATGTAGCTTCATCTGATCAGTTTGCCAGGTCTAAGCTGTTCACACTATGGAATTTGCAGAGTAACGATTGTTCGCCTGAGTGAAAATTTGCTTGGCAATAGGGTGCGAAAATTCATTAGTGATGCACTCTCTCACTAGCGAATTGTCCGCTACGCCTCTTAGTAAGTTGGCAGTATCCCTGCGGATGGTATTTCTGGCAAATTTTCGCTAGTGACTGCCACTTCACCTTTTAGTAAATCTGCCCCATTGTGTAGCATTCTTAATTCAATCAAACCCCTTTGTGTTTGTAACATATATTTAAATCAGTGTTAAAATAAAAACTTCCACCTTTTTTAATTACTAGATTTTTGGGGAAAAATTGCTCGACTATACATCAAATTTATGAGTGAGCAAAGAAGAGAGAATTTCGGTGCAGTGTACTGACCAGCTAGTCAGGAAATCTAAATAATGATCTTAATATGACTGACAATAACTTCCCAATGTTATAGATAAAGGAAGGAAAAACATTGCTGAGGTCCTGAAATAAACTGGGTTACACATGTAAGGGATAAATAGGTAGTTTATAGTAACCCCCTGGTAAAAAAAATTGTCGTAATGTATAAAAAAAGAAAATAATTACAACATACGTTTATAGTGTTGCCTGTGTTTTTTCCTTTTTGCACAGCAAGTACAGGTATCTTGTGGATATAATATCTTGAATTTTTAAACATCACCATTAGATGGCTCTGCAGTCCACCCATGTAAAGCATACTGAAAATAAAGATCTATAGAATGAAAATGAATTAAAATGGAACCTTGTTTTATGGGAAAATTGGTTGCATTAGAGGAAAACCTTAATTAAAATTGCAGGTTTTTTTTTTTTTTTTTTTTTACAATGAAATTGCCCGGTGAGCTGCTCTGCAAACATGTTGACATTTCTTGGCCCTTTGTATCAGTCAGTGCACAGACATTTTCCTTCCTGTGTCTGTTAGGAAGGGTAGGGTAGGCAATTTATATACTCCAGAAAAACACAAAATTGTCAAGTCCGCATCCACTCAGGCTATCGGAAGTCCTTTTTGTTCCAGGCTAGTGAGCAAGTCACTAAATTTTTCAGTGCTGCCCATTTTTGTGTTTTGGATTATTAGGATTATCTCCAATTTGTTTTGCATACACAATTAGGTTCAGGAAGTGGGGAGGGGTAGCTCAATAGCTGGCAGACCAAGTTATAAGCAGGATTTTCCAAGGTTAAAAAGAAAACTTAGCTTCCAATGGGAGCAGAAGGACCAAAAAGAGGCCAGTAGGAAGTTAGTGTTGATCTTTTAAAGGGGATGTAAAATCAAAAAATGAAATTCCTTTAAATGGCCCACTGCCTAAATATAAGCCTATCTTCAATATATAGTTCAACATACCTCCCAACTGTCACTTTTTCAGAGGGACAGCCCCTCTTTTGACAGCTCAACCTGCAGTCCCTCATTTGTACTGGAAAGTCCCTATTTTCTCTGCACTGAACAGCCAGTAAAAGAAAGAAAGTTTCTAACTTAATTGGCTTTTAGCAGAGAGCACCGAACAGCTAACAGGTGCAAATAAGATACTTTGTAACAATTTTGAGACACAAAAAAAGATAAGGAGAATTATTTTTCAAACTTTCATAACCTGCCAAATTTTGTAAAATGAACATGGTAATTAGGGGGTGTGACCACAGAAAGGGACGTGGTAAAACATTTTCGCTGCGCTACGTGTGAAATTTTTTTTTGTCCCTCTTTTTACTTCCAAAATGTTGAGAGGTATGGTTCAATAAAAAAAGTTGTTACCCTTTTCATTGAAATCATGATTTTCTACGCTCCAGTTCCCCCTTCTCTCCACTCACACGCACTTTAGCCTGCTGCATTCCTCAATCCGGTGGCTGCTTTACTTCAAAATGATAAGAGATAGTTCAAAAGGGCAGCAAAGCAGGATAACCAGTTAATTTATCTGTTTGTTCCTAAATAAAGCTAAGCTCTGTGACAAACAACCCCACAAATTCCTTCCCTGACACTTCAGAACTCTGAGGAGGGGAGATTGCCCCAGACAGTCAGGAATTCATGCAGGCTGAAGTCCATGCTGGTGGAGAGAAGGGGGAACTGGAGCACAGAAAATCATGATTTTTATGAAAAGGATACACAATTTTTTATTGAAGTATCTGGAATATAGGCTTATGTTTAAGCAGTGGATCCTTGAAATGAATTTCATTTTCTGACTCTACATCCCCTTTAAGGGTTATGGAGGGTGTTTTTGATGGGAGTTGGGGGGAGGAGTTATTCCAGTGAGTCAAGGGAAAGTCAAGTCCAGCATGATCCTACCCCTTTTATCAGCTACGGAGAAGGACATCCCATACTCTGATGAAGTGTCCAATGGCACAAATTGGTTTCATATATAAAACTGTAACCAATAAATGTTTTGTGTGTAAAATCTGGTGTGGTTAAATAAGTTATATTCAGGGCCTGGGCAGTAATCACACATAATAAATGCTTTCGTCGATTCTTAAAATATATGCACAGAAAATATATTCAAACTCCTCTCCTCTCTCATACAGGCAAGGCCCATCCATATGTCACATTCTGTCAAAAAGAAAAAGTTTATTTCATAAACCTACATTTTCACAACAAGTATACCCCACAAAGAATGTACACTAAAAAAAAAACCTGTGCATAGTTTGGAGATTTTTAGGTTCACAGTTAGTTGTCTTTCTTTAGTCTTGCTCTTTATCTAAGGAATACCCCTGATGCCTTTTTTAGTTTGCAGAAAAAAAGATAAAAACACCAACTATATCTTAATCAGGCTGATAGGTACTAAAAAGCAGCTACAAGTTGGCGGGCCAAACCCTTTCCTAAGAAGGGAGAAAACGTGTGTAAATGTGATCAGGATCTTTGATTGTAAACTAAACTGATATAGGGAATTATATATAATCTCTGTAAAGGGCTGTATAAATGTGCTGGCTCTGTATAAAAACAAGGATAAAAAAAAGTGGTTAACATTGAGAATCTGGTATGTGACAATTAGCATTATGGGAAAGGGCATTTTGAGCTGTACCTCCTCTTTACTTCCCAATCTGCAATTTGTGCTGGGTAATGATTAAATCTTATGTAGGGGACTGATAATGGTTTCCTCGTGTATTATGCATTCCTCTAAAGTTTCACTACTAAAGGGGCATTTCGTTATTGGGGGGAATAATTATCCTCTTTCTGTGTCAAAGCTTTTCTATTTGGCCACTAGGCAGCAGAGTGCTATAATCTAAAAAGGGAAGCCATGTGTCTCAAATGTTTTTTTTTTGTCAGTAACACCCTTAAGTGGAAGGTAGTCAACTGTGAATTAACTTAGTTGTGCATGATTTAGTAAGGGGCAGCTATATTCTGTCACAGGTCTATCTAGGAGAGAGATACCAGTTTAGGGCTACCTAGATGAGCTGCTCTTGGCTCCACCCAGGAGTCTTAGAATGGGTTAGTTCCCCATTTGCCTTGTTGCCTAGAAACTGAACCAACAGACAGTTTTATAGGGATTAGATAGATTCCCACCGGAGTTTCTCTTAAAGAGGAGTCCCAAGGAAGAAGAGAAACTCTGGGTGGACTAGATGATATTCCTCTGATGAGTTCTATTGAAAGGCATACTCTGTTCCTATTCTGGTTTGTGAGCTATTTTCCCTCAATTCTTTCTTGGGTCTATGTGTAGAAAAAAAATGTGTGCGAACATTTTAAAACTTGTATGTGCACTCTTAAAACACTGCATGCTCAGGTCAGAAATACAAAATGTTGTGTTTCCACACAAAATTCTTTGTGCGCACCTCAATTTATTATTACTGATTAAAGTTGCATCTCACCCTGCCTCCACACCGTTGTGAAGACCCACACCTGAGAATAATAGGTCGCATTCAGAGCAAAGATAGGTGTAATGCTAATAGTTGGAGTAACGGTGCAGCTCCGTTTACTATATTCTTACACTTATAACTCCATTCAGACCAACTGAAGCTCAAATATATATGTACGACAGATTTTGGAGAGGACAGTCTACTACTTGCACTTGTCTGGTTCAAAAACTCGGATCTGGTTTTTAGAAAGTTTTAAACACTGGCAAATATTAGTGAGTCATAGCCACACCCCAATATCACAGCTCTGACAGCAACAACACCTCTCAACATCATCACCAAGCCCTTCTGTCCAGATTTTGTTGCGGAATAGGTGGCGACCTGACGTGTGGCTATTAAACATATTTACATGGGTCTTATTTCATCTGTTGCAGCTCTGTAATTACATTTCAACAGTTTATTTACAATTCCTTAAAATGTACTGTTCACTTATTTTTGTATATTATATATTTAATTTACAAGCACATAATCCTGTAGTGATAGCATATAGAAGTAGATCTATTAATCCTTTTCATCTTCAACCATAATTTCTTCTGTTTAAACTGGGAGGGATCCGTTTGTTTGGCATTGAATTGCTTTTCATCTGATTGTTTTAGGTGGTAAATTGTAACGGTATGTGATCTGTTCTCTTGAATGCTTAGGACGTAAGGTTTTTTTTCCCAACAAAACATTTACCCAAAAAATTGTTTTTTTTCCCCCACCAGTATGAATGTATGCAGCTAATTCTGGTCATACACTTAAAGCTCTTCTCCATTGTTTCAAAAAATGATAAAGGTATTTAGCTTTTTATCCAGCAGCTCTCCAGTTTGTAATTTCAGCAATCTGGTTGTTAGGGTCCAGATCCCCAGCAACCATGCACTGATTTGAATAAGAGACTGGAATAAGAATAGGAGAAGGCCTAAATAGAAAGAGGAGTGATAAAAAGTATCAACAACAATAACATGTGTAGCGTTTTACTTTTTAGATGGGGTCAGTGATCCCCATTTTAAAACTGGAAAGAGTAAGAAGAGGAAGGCAAATAATGCAAAAACTATAGAAAAGAAAAAAATAAATACACGTTGAAAAGTTGCTTAGAATTAGCAATTCTATGCATACTAAAATATGAACCACCCCTTAAAGGTACTTGGATTCTTTTTTTGTTCTATTCATTATAGTCTAATATCCTGTATAGACTACTTCTTTTTTTCCTGCAAACTAATCTATATACCATTGATAAGTTATTTTTTCTCTCTCACAATTCTAAATATAAATATTTGGATGTGGTTTGTATGTTCTGAGAAGAGCCTCATGGGTTTTTTAGTTACGCACAAGAATCTTTATTATTGATCTGCAAGTTATAATTTTTTTAATTTCAGCGTCCTTTGCGGTATCCTTGTATCAATGTTCTATAAGGCTGGTTAGTACAATATTGAATTGCTTTAGTTTTTACAGCTCACTGCAAAGATTTTTTTCAAATAAACTCTCTGTAGGTCAGTATCTCCCAGCAGCTATCTATAGTTTCATTCATATACAGATTAGGGATCTTTTATCCTGAATGAATGGGACCTGGGTATTCTTGGTAAGGGATATTTCTGTAATATGGATCACCATAAGTTAAGTCTGCTAAAAATCATTTCTTTTGGTAAATTATATTTTGCCATTTTTAAAAAAAAATAAAATATTGCTTTTCTTATAGCATATGTCCCAGTATAATGCAACAATAGAGCGCAGTTTTGAGCCTTTCTAGCCTTAAGTCTATACTGTGTCAACAGTATAAACTTCTATATAAGAAACAAGCAAACAAATTAAAGCGTTAACTTGGGTGTTGGTGGGTCATGCAGTGTGGCTAAAGACAGTTGGTTATGTCAAGTAGAACTTAAAGGGATACTGTCATGGGAATTTTTTTTTTTTTCTTCAAAATGAATCTTAATAGTGCTGCTCCAGCAGAATTCTGCACTGAAATCCATTTCTCAAAAGAGCAAACAGATTTTTATATTCAATTTTGAAATCTGTCATGGGGCTAGACATTTTGTAAATTTCTCAGCTGCCCCTGGTCATGTGACTTGTGCCTGCACTTTAGGAGAGAAATGCTTTCTGTCAGGCTGCTGTTTTTTCTTCTCAATGTAACTGAATGTGTCTCAGTGGGACATGGGTTTTTACTATTGAGTGTTGTTCTTAGATCTACCAGGCAGCGGTTATCTTGTGTTAGGGAGCTGCTATCTGGTTACCTTCCCATTGTTCTTTTGTTTGGCTGCGGGGGGGGGGGGGGGTAAAGGAAGGGGGTGATATCACTCCAACTTGCAGTAAAGAGTGATTGAAGTTTATCAGAGCACAAGTCACATGACTTGGGGCAGCTGGGAAATAGACAATATGTCTAGCCCCATGTCAGATTTCAAAATTTAATATAAAAAAATCTGTTTGCTCTTTTGAGAAATGTATTTCAGTGCAGAATTCTGCTGGAGCAGTACTATTAACTGATTCATTTTGAATTTTTCTTTTCCCCATGACAGTATCCCTTTAATGTCCAATCAAATATAGGCTCATCAGGTGGCTAAAAACCATTTAAACATTAAGGGGGTTATTTTTAAAGATTTTTTTTATACCTAGAATAAACTTACAACTCGATTGGTATTTTACTTACGAAAAATCTTGAATGGAAAAAACGTGATTCTGCGAGTTCAAGTTGCGAAACCCGAAAACATTGAATTATTCGAGTTTTCAAGCAGGACCCTCAGAAAAAAAAACTTGAACATCATGCAGGTTATGAAGGCTATTTACATCTTCAAATGGTTCAAGGGATCTCTGCCATTGACCTCAACAGATTTTAGGTGGTGTATTTTCGGATTTGAGCTATTTTCAGGGTCAGAGTATGATAAATTTCAAAAAATATATATTTTTTTTTTAACCCGAAAATGTGAGTTTTGACCAAAATAACTTTAAAACTCGAATTTTTGTGGAAAACACAACTCAAACCTTAATAAATACCCCCCTAAATAAACCCAATAGAATACTTTTGCCACCAATATGGATTCAGGCAGCGTAACTATCCTCAAGTACAAGGTACTGTTTTATTATTACAGAGAAAAAGGAAATAATTTAAAAAAATTTAGAATTGAATTGCTTAAACTGTAATCTATGGGAAATGATCTTCCCGTTGTTTAGAACTTTCTCATTAATGAATCCAATACCTGTATTACAACTGCATTCTAATTTGAGCACTGCTGAATCTATTTGTTCTGGTGCAGTTAGCTACACATGATAAAAAAGACCCTTTTGAATTGCTATTTGGTTTTCAGTGAAATATGCACTTTGGAAATCATCTGTAGGTTTGTGTTTTATTCTTTATTAATGTAATTAAATCTGATGGATATGTGAAATGAATGTGGCTGGCACTAAATCTGGAATGAAGTTTCAACTCTTCAGTAGTCCTACCAAGGAAGCAAATTGGAAGCAAATATTTTGGACACAGATAATGCAATGTTATTAAAATATAATTTCCATCTGCTTTATCTTTCCTTTTGTACAATCCAAAATAAACATAAGACAATAATGTCAATTAGCACACCATGTGGAAAGCATAAAGTTACATCTTACAATCCTTTATAGAGCAAAATTCCAGTTTCTGCATTTCTGTTTAATTAATTTTAGATTAGTGTCACTGCCAATTATCAGTGTGATTACTCACTAAGAGATAATGCTCAATAGGGTGCTCATTTAACTATCCTTGAAGATAAGTGTTACTAATTTGCAAATCCAAAGCAACCATGATGAAACAACAACAACGCAGTGGAGAACATGCCTTATCACCTCAAAGTGTCACTTCAAGAAAAGTCTCTGAGGCAGAGCAAACCACATATGTTGCTCATTTTAAGCCTATTATCCAGTTTTCTTGCTAAGGGGTCCGTTTACTAAAGTGCGGTAAATCTGACTTTAAGTTTCCGCATGTTATCGCTGAGAATATTTTTACGCCAGAATATTCGCAGCGACTAAGTTTACTAAACAGCGATGCGCTCAGAAGTCATTTCGATCACTTGCGGTAACTACGTTAAGGAACCAGCTTACGTTAGCGGTAATTTTAGCGAGTTGCGAATTTTCTGGCGAAAAATTACGTTTTTGCGAATATTTATGCTATAAAATAGTCTTGTTTTATGGCGGTTATTATGGCAATTTTTACTGTGACATTTATGGCCAGAAATGCATCTTCAAAACTTATAAACTTTATTGACTGATGATTATACCATCCAACAACATCACCAGAGTAACACCAATCAAACATGTCTGCATCATATAAACTCTTCTGCCAATAGAATCATATGAACAAGAAATGATACCAGTCAATCTCTTTGCTTCATAGAAATGCTCAGTTTAATGTAGCCAATCCCAATGAAACCAAAAAGTGTAGAGGCTGACGAATCCTTGGACTGTGATGCCACTGCCAATAATACGACTCTGAGCTGAAACTGCTGCTGTTGCACCAGATAGAAGCAGAAGCCAAAACATCCTGTCAGCAATAGCTACAGATCTCTCTCCTGTCAGCAAAGAATGATGGGTAAAAAAAAAACATTATTATGGGATATTTCCTGCCCCTTGAGAATTTTCTGGCAGAAAAAATACTTTTACGCCACTTCATATGTGGCGGTAAAAGTTTGCGAATATTCTGGCGTTAATTTTGTCTTTAGCACATTTCGCTGTTTAGTAAACCATGCGTTAATGTGTACGTAGCGTTATTTTCAGCAAATGCGATAACTGGCGAACAATTATTCTTGCGCAAGAAAATTCGCAAATTTATATTTACCGCAGGTTAGTAAACTGGCGATAACATATTTGGCGAAAATTCTGTCTATATATTGTGCGAATATTTTTAACGCACTTTAGTAAACGGACCCCTCAGTATGTTCTCACCTCTAAATATTTACTTATTTGATGGCCTATTTGCCCAGTTTCATGTGGTATTTTTAGGAGCGTTCTGCTTTTCAAGTGAGAGAAATTTAAAGGGGTTGTTCACCTTCCAAGACTTTTTTCAATTCAGTTGTTTTCAGATTTCTCCACAGAAATAAATACTTTTTTCAAATACTACTCATTTATTTTTTTTACAGTTTTTTCAAAATCTAAATTTAAAGTTTATTGTTCCTGTTTCTGGTGTCTGGCAGCTCAGTAATTCATTTACAGACTCTAAACAGTTATTTTGCAACATTTAGTTGATACATTTCGCAGCAGCATCTCTGGAGTATTAGCTACTATTCTGTCAATTCTGCTCAGCAGACGCCCCCCCCAGAGCTGATTTAAAAGGGGAAACATGACATTTTACACTTGAGTATTAGAAAAACTGTCACACATAGAAAATAGAAAAAAGTCGTTATTTCAGATGACCCATCTGAAAACAACTAGGTGTTTGAAGATGAACAACCCCTTTAAAGGAGAAACAGCCCCTTACTCCTACCTTAGATAGACCCCTCTCTCTCCTCCCCCGGGCAAATACCTCTAACTCTTTACTTACCCCTCGGTGCAGATTTTGTCCTGCGGAGTTCACAGGCGCCATCTTCAGCCGCTTTGGTAATCTTCGGAATGAGACCGCAATTTTCGGGAGTTTCGGCACATGTTCAGTTGTCGTGAAACAGAAAATTGCTCCAACTGCGCATGCACAGATTCGCCGGTCTCATTCCAAAGATTACCGAAGAGAAGAAGATGGTGCCTGTGAACTCCGTCGGACAGAATCTGCGCTGATGGGTAAGTTAAGAGTTAGGGGCATTAGCCCGGGGGGGGGGGGGGTCGCTAGGCTGGGGAGGAGGGAGGTCTATGTAGGGTAGGGTTTTTTTTTTATTTTTATTAAGGGTGTGTTTCTCCTTTAACGAGAGCACACACACAGATAACACTATTTGGCATTGTCATACCTGTCAATTTCAGATTATATTGCCACATTTGGCTTTTTTTTTTGTAATCTTCCATAACTTGGTTGTATATTTTTTTGTTTGTTTGTTTAGATAGATTAATATATTGGTACTATATCCTATTTGCGTATATTATATTTATTATTACATATATTTTAAAGGAACAGTTCAGTGTGAAAATAAAAACTGGATAAATAGGCTGTGCAAAAAAAAAAATTCGAATATACTTAGGCAAAAATGTAGTGTATAAAGGCTGGAGTGGCTGGATGTGTAACAAAATAGCCAGAACACTACTTCCTGCTTTTAAGCTCTATAACTCTGAGCTAGTTAGTGACTTGAAGGGGGGGGGGCACATGGTACATATCTGTTCAGTGAGTTTGCAATTGATCCTCAGTATTAGAGTTCTAATTATATGGTTGAAGAAATGACTTCTAATTGCTAGCAATTCTTCTTTGAACTTTCAGTGAGTTTTCCTTTCTGCAGACAAAAATATCATTGTTTTCTTCTTCTTTTAGCGTTTGGTTATTACAATCTTACTGTCTCATTATTTGTGAATTCCATGTGCCACAGGAATAAAGCAAAATCGAATTTGATTGTTATTGCATATAAACTGGATAAATAGACAGGCTGTGCAAAATAAAACAGGTTTTCAAATAGTTAGTTAACCAAAAATGTACTGTATAAAGGCTGGAGTGACTGGATGTCTAACATAATAGCCAGAACACTACTTCCTGCTTTTCAGCTCTATAACTCTGAGTTAGTCATCGACTTGAAGGGGGGCCACATGGTACATATCTGTTCAGTGAGTTTGTAATTGATCTTCAGAATTCAGATCAGATTCAAAAGCAACAAATATGACCCATGTGGCTCCCCCTCAAGTCTCTTGATTGGTTACTGCCTGGTAACCAGGGTAACCAGTAAGTGTAAACCAAGAGAGCTGAAAAGCCGGAAGTAGTTTTCTGTCTATTATGTTAGACATTCAGTCACTCCAGCCTTACATTAACATTTACATTACATTTTTGCCTAACTACTATATTAGAAACATTTTTTATTTTGCACAGCCTATCTATTTACCCAATTTTTATTTTTTACACTGAACAATTCCTTTAAAATCCTGAGTCTGTACTCCGTCTATTCTACATGTGGAGGTACAAATAACAAAAATCCTTTATATAGCCCCAGACACTGATATTAAAAATACGTCTTGTAAATTACAGTTCATACCTTTAAAACATATTGAAGGGGTTGTTCACCTTTTAGTATAATGTGGAGAATGATATTCTGAGACAATTTGTAATTGGTTTTTATTTGTGGTTTTTGTTACTTATTTTTTTATTCAGCAGCTCTCGATTTTTGCAATTTCAGCAATTTGGTTGTTAGGGCCCAAATTACCCTAGTAACCATGCATTGAAATGAATGAGAGACTGGAATATAATAGGAGTGGGCCTGAATAAAACGATGAGTAATACAAAGTAGCATTAACAATACATTTGTAGCCTTAAAGAGCAGTTGTATTTTAGATGGGGTCAGTGGCCCCCTATTGAAAGCTGAGAAGACTCAAAAGAAGAAGGCAAATAATTAAAAAACTATAAAAAAGGAAAAATTGAAAAGTTCCTTAGAATTAGCCATTGTATAACATACTAAAGTGAACTTCAAGATGAAACACCCCTTTAAAGGAAAAGGAAAATAATGTATACTTGGGGATGCCAAAGGTTAGGCGCCCCCAAGTGGTTGTATTTACTTACCTGACACTCCAGGGCACTCCGGGCTTCTATCAGCAGAAAACTGCACCACCCCCTGGGTTCTGCCAGTGAACACCCTGGAGCGATCCTTTTCCTGCTTCTTCACTTTTCAAATTTCCTGGGACAGATGCATGTGCTGTAGAACAAAATAACCAGCTTTTTTTCGTTAAAATTTGGCTTTTTGCTCTACTGCGCATGCGGAACTGCAAGCTAAAGCAGGAAGCCAGAAGAACCCCAGTCTGGTGCAGTTTCTGCTGCTGGAAGCACCGGCCCGGAGTGTCAGGTAAGTAAATACAATCACTTGGGGTGCGTGCCTAACTAAGTGATAAGCTTCCTATAATTTTCAGCTTGGTATACAGATCAGGAGTTAGGTGACTTGTTAAAACCACCTGCATTCTCTTGTTTTTATATGGTCGCAAAACTACTCTCTCTCTTCTAAAACCTTTAAAGTCTTTGAGGCCTGCCCCCCTCCACCCCCGCAATGGTGGTCCAGTGGTGGTGGTAGTGAGCCTGTGTTTGTCAACAATAGAGGAAGGCGTTGGTTCTGGCCCGGGCGGTCCTTGATACAAATTGTGCCCTCAGGCCCTTTGGTATCTCGTTCTGCCTCTGCATTTTTTGTGGTAAAAGTTCCTAATTTGCCTGAACTGTATATCATACAGGGGGAAAAAGTCTATACGATGGGAACAATAGGAAATCTGTAGGGAGCTGAAGGAGCTCTGAATATTTTTTTTTCATAGGTAAAGATACAAAACTAAGATTAAAGGGGACCTGTCACCCTAAGAAATAATTCCAAATTCTTTATTATCATGTTAGATGAGCAAAATGAACTTTACTTACACTATGGGGCAGATTTATCAAGGTTCGAAGTGAATTTGAGGGAATTTTCGAAGTATAAAAATTTGAAATTCAAAGTAATTTTTGTATACTTCGACCATTGAATAGGATACTACGACTTCAAATTTACTTCGAATTCGATTCGAAGTAAAAATAGTTTGAATATTTGACCATTCGATAATGGAAGTACTGTCTCTTTAAAAAAAAACTTTGACTTCAATACTTTGCCACATTAAAAGTGCTATGTTAGTCTATGGGGACCTTCTACAGCATTTTTGAAGTCTAAGTAAAAATCGTACGATAAAATCGTTCGAATCGTTCGATTTTACTTTGATTGTTCGATGGCCAAATTCAATGAAAAAACGTTTTTTTAACTTCGAAATTCGACCCTTGATAAATCTGCCCCTAAATGTATTATTTGAATTTTGTTTCCTTTAGTCTTAGGAATACACTATCACAGCAAGCAGGCAGGAGCCATTTTATGGACACTGTTATTAATATAAATTTTTTATCACCCCAAAATCTTGTGTATGCACCAGAATGGGGATTGTAATGCCCATGCGCATTGCCCTACATAATTATAGAGCCTGAGGAGGGAAGGGGCAATGTGAGAAGTGCAGTGACATGTAGCAATTGCTAAATTGAAAGTGAAAGTAATTGACTGCCCCTCCTCTATGACTCAGGCATAGAGGTGGGGCATATAATATTTGATTGACGGTTGACTTTATAACAGGTATGGATATTTTATGTTTCATGTTTAATTTGCAAAGGACTTTTATTATACAGCTTTTTATGTGTAGATGACAGGTCCACTATAACCAGTAATACATTGATATGATTTGAAGCAGTAAAGCAAATGGAAAATAAACATACTTTAAGGTCTCAATGTGTTATTTGTGCAAAAACTGTACATAACTGTACAGCTGTCCTCAAATTATATTCTTTATTTAACACATTTTCATACTTCGGGCAACATTACTAATTGACCAGGTAGGGTGCTCCTCTACTTTTACTCGCTTATGCCTTAGAGAGCAATGTTCTGTTTCTTTTATGTTTGTTTCTTCATGTTTTGGATTTGGGAGAGGCTATTTATCACAAAATTCTTGGCTGTAACATGAAAAAGAAATTTGTTTATTATATACTGACATACTCATTTTGTTTTTACAGTTGGATAGATTTGCCAGCATTAGAATTCCTGGGAGCAAAAAGGAAAGGCCTTATTTAAACAATATTAAGAGCTCCAGTACCAGCAGTGAATGGGGAGTGCCTTCAGAATACGATGACTATCCTTCAAAACAGCTATCGGATAAAGAGGTTCTTCCTCTGTTTGAAAAAATGATGGTATGTATGTTTGAGTACATAATATGTGTACATATATAAAGAGAAATAATGCTTCTGTTTTGCATACAATATTAGTCTTTCCCACTACATTCATGCCAATATGGCACCTAGATACACAAATTCCAGATGTGAACTGATGGTTGGCTTAAGGACCCAATATCTGAATCCCCTTGATTGGCCAGTCACAGTACCACAAGGGAGCAAAGATTTGCTCGGTTAGTGGCATGCCCAACAAGAGAATGTTTACATGAATTGCCTCTTAAATGCTTGCACTTCGTGGGTAAATGCTATTTTCATTCTTACAGCACTGCATTATATGAAGCAATTTAACAATTTATACTAACATTCAGAAACTAGGTAAACTAGGTAATTTCTCTCCAGTAGGAGAGTTGAGTGCCAGGAAGGGTGTTAAACAGAGAAGGAATTTTCAGTAGTCCAGCTCACGTATTGGAGCTCACTTTCCACAGGAAGTCTGTCCTGTTAATTGTAGTGAGAGTGTTAGGAAGGTCTTTCAGAGCAGGAAAGATACCTGTCTGTGTTAGGAACTCCCAGAGGGGCCGGGGGTACTGACCGCAACTGCAAGGAGCAGAGGGAGATATGACAAGGTGACTTGAGAGCCTGTCTGAGTGAGAAACTGAGAGAAGAGACTGAGCAGTCCCTCAAAAGGAAGTATTGCGAGTACAAGGATGACCCCAAGTTATGTGCTTTTCCTGGTAGTCCACAAAGGGCCCAGTTTAGCAAGGGAACTCCTCAAATGTGTGAAGGTAGCACCCAGCAGGATTTGTTTTTATGATTCATGTTTTGTATGCTGAAATTACCCCCCCTTGTGTATAAATAAACTGCCTAAAAGTGAAGACAGTGTGTATACAGTTAGGTCCATAAATCTTTGGACAGAGACCACTTTTTTTTCTAATTTTGGGTCTGTACATTACTACATTGAATGTTAAATGAAACAACTCAGATGCGGTTGAACTGCAGATTTTCAGTTTTAATTCAGTGGGTTGAACAAAAAGATTGCATGAAAATGTGAGGAACTAAAGCCTTTTTCTTTGACCACAATCACTTCATTTCAGGGGCTCAAGAGTAATTAGACAATTTAAAAAAACTGAAAATAAGATGTTCATTTCTAATACTTGGTTGAAAACCCTTTGCTGGCAATTACAGCCTGAAGTCTTGAACTCATGGACATAATCAGATTCTGGGTTCCCTCCTTTACTGCAGTGACTTTCAGTTGCTGTTTGTTTGTGGGCCTTTCTGTCTGAAGTTTAGTCTTCTTCAAGTGAAATGCATGCTCAATTGGGTTCAGATCAGGTGACTGACTTGGCCATTCAAAGATTTTCCATTTCTTTGCTTTAATAAACTCCTGGGTTGCTTTGGTTGTATGTTTTGGGTCATTATGAATCCTCCATCCAATCAATTTGGCTGCATTTAGCTGGATTTGAGGAGACTGTATGTCTCTGAACAATACAGCAAAAACTCAATTTGTTAGTTTTATACATAGAGAATTATGGGATTATTTGAAAGGGTAGGATTTATTTAGAAGAAAAAAAACATGGCCCAAGTGCTTCCATTTTCTTAGGTATAGTTAAAAATAAAAACTAAAATAAAAAAATCCTTTATCGTTTTTAAATGGGAAGTTGCACTGAAAAAAACAGATCAGCAATCTTCTTCCTTATTTTCTTTCTGTGTGGACTTGATATGACACTTTCAGAAGATATTTTACCTTATCAATTTGCATATAAATAGAAGTATTTCTGTTTGTCATGTTTAAAGAAACTAGAGCAAAATAATATTATTCATATTGACAAGTATTTTAAACATAGAGTAATTTATAGAGAGGGAAAATAAGCTTATGGCTGAAAGTTGACAGTGAAGAATGCAGGCTGCTAACATGTCTAGTCTGGGCAGTTGTGCTGCTTTATTATAAAACTACCTTATTTACAAAGCTCTCTTTTTTTATTTTATATGCCACTTAATGTGAATTATTTATACACAGGCTTATTTTGTTGTGTTCAATGAAAATCTTGTACAGTGAATGAATTTCCTTGCATCATTACAATTTTTTCTGTTGGCACAAAGGTGTGCTTAGGGTACACTTTATGTATTTTTTCCTTTTGCACACATCCTGAATAAAGTTGAAGTTGCCAAGGACTCCTGTGTGACTTTTGCATGGGGATTTGTCATTCAGTCTGTTATGAATAACCATTTTGCTTAATCTCCAGGACATTATAGGTAATTATACTGTATATTAACAAACGCCACCTGAGAAAAAATTTGCAGATGACGAAATGTGGAATTTCGCCGCAAATCCATGGCTGGTGAAAACAATTCGCTCATCACTAATAGCAATCATTAAGATGTTACTTTTTAAACAGGTGACCAGTAATTCTACCTGCTGATTTGGTTGCTATTGTTTACTTATCTTGGGCAAACTAAGTGCCATTTATTACATTACCCCACTTATATTCTAAAGATACAACATGTTTGATTTTACATTTTATAGTCATTAAGATTTTTGTACTAAAACTCGCTAATTTCAATTAAGTGGACCTGTCACCCAGACATAAAAATCTGTATAATAAAAGTCCTTTTCAAATTAAACTTGAAATCCAAATAATTTTTTTTATTATTGTATTCATAGCTGTAAAAAATATCAACTGTCAATCAAATATCGTCTGCCCCTCCTCTATGCCTAGGCATAGAGGCGGAGCAGGCAATTACTTTCACTTTCCATTCAGCGCTTACTAGATGTCACTGCTCTCCCCACGTTCCTCCGATCTCTTCACCATTTAATTGTGTAACCAGTGCATTGGAATGGACATCGGGTCCCCGATTCTGGTGCACAAACAAGATTTTGAGATGATGCAAGGCTTGCCTTAATAATAGTGCCCACAATGTGGCTCCTGCTTTCTTGCTATAATGAATTCCCAGACTAAAGGAAGCAAGATTCAAATACTTTATACAGTGTAATTAAAGTTTATTTTGCTTGACTAATGTGATAAAATAGAATTTGGAATAATTTTTTCGGGTGACAGGTCCCCTTTAACCTTTTAAATGCCACAGATCGTAGAATCTACGTTCTGTGGCAAAGGTACTTGAAATGCCACAGAACGTAGATTCTACGTTCTGCAGCATTTCCTGGTTCAGGAGCGGAGGAGCGGCTGTTAGAGCCGTTCGCTCCGTTCCTGCTCGATCCCCTGCCCCTAGGCAACGAGCAGAGCAGGGGATCGAGTGGCCCCTGGGGCGCGATCGCCCAGGGGCCCAAAAACAGCAGCAGGCACGTGTTACTTACGTGTCCTGCTGCTGCAGCCTGCACCGGATCGACGATCTCCGCCCCCACAGCACACAGACAGGAACCACGAGGCAGATGTCTTCCAGAGGCTCTTCCTGATCGCCTGCAACAGTCTCCAGCGACTTTTTCAGGTTAGTGCAACAATTACACACACCAACACACTTACACACACTTACACATACATTTTTGGGGATTGGGGGGGTCACTTACACTCACACTCACTGCACTTACACACATGTGCACACGCACACACGCGCACATAACATGTAATTTACCATTTGTACACACGCACATACATGGCATTGTGGCTTTTTTTTTCTTATCGCATCGTTTCTTTTTTTGGATGAAAAAAATGTTTTATTGCCATTACGCATAGCGTATTCGCTAACCGTACTGTGCAATACCTTTTGTATGTTATTTCGGTGATTATATTGCAATTTTGGGTATTTTGGTGCATTTTTAGCCATTTTATTGAATTTTTAGCCATTTTATTGCATTTTCAGCTCTGCATATGTTGTGTTCACTTGTTTCTAGCCGTAGAACCTGTTTGGCCCATCTAAAATATTCAAACTGTGATTCTGACGGCCGATAACACTAGTCTGGAAAAAAAACATTGATTTTTGTGGTTTTATTGGATTTTTTTGCATTTCACCCTTTACTGCCTTATTTTGTTTTGCCTTGTAAATTTTATCTACTATATATCCATTTGGGGGTCTCTGTGCGCCACATAGTTTGGTATATCTATGCATATTGGGCATCAAAGTGTTCAGTAGACCTCTGGCGTTCATATTTAGGATGTTTTATGCTGATACGTTACGAAATGTGGGGCATATAATGGGGAAAATTCAAGCTTTCTGACAATTTTCAGAAATTTGATAAAAACCGTTATGTTCAGCATTGCTTTGCAGTTTGGCAGTTTGCAGTAGAAACACTTATTTACCCATATTGGATTCGTCAGAATGTGTACTTTCTGAAAATATATGGTTTTCTGGGGTCTCTGTACTGTTAGGGGGTCTAATGTCGCATAATACACACACCAGGTGCTTATATTGCAGCAGCCAGCGCGTCAGCTGTGAAAATGTATATACACTATTGTCATTTGGGGGTCTCTGTGCACCACATAGTTTGGTATATCTATGCATATTGGGCATCAAAGTGTTCAGTAGACCTCTGGCGTTCATATTTAGGATGTTTTATGCTGATACGTTACGAAATGTGGGGCATATAATGGGGTAAAATTCAATCTTTCTGACAATTTTCAGAAATTTGATAAAAACCATTATGTTCAGCATTGCTTTGCAGTTTGGCAGTTTGCAGTAGAAACACATATTTACCCATATTGGATTCGTCAGAATGTGTACTTTCTGAAAATATATGGCTTTCTGGGGTCTCTGTACTGTTAGGTGGTCTAATGTCGCATATTACACACACCAGGTGCTTATATTGCAGCAGCCAGCGCGTCAGCCGTGAGAATGTATATACACTATTGTCATTTGGTGGTCTCTGTGCGCCGCATAGTTTGGTATATCTATGCATATTGGGCATCAAAGTGTTCAGTAGACCCCTGGCGTTCATATTTAGGATGTTTTATGCTGATAAGTTACGAAATGTGGGGCATATAATGGGGTAAAATTCAAGCTTTCTGACGATTTTCAAAAATTTGATAAAAACCGTTATGTTCAGCATTGCTTTGCAGTTTGGCAGTTTGCAGTAGAAACACACATTTACCCATATTGGATTCGTCAGAATGTGTACTTTCTGAAAATATATGGTTTTCTGGGGTCTCTGTACTGTTAGGGGGGTCTAATGTCGCATAATACACACACCAGGTGCTTATATTGCAGCAGCCAGCGCGTCAGCCGTGAAAATGTATATACACTATTGTCATTTGGGGGTCTCTGTGCGCCACATAGTTTGGTATATCTATGCATATTGGGCATCAAAGTGTTCAGTAGACCCCTGGCGTTCATATTTAGGATGTTTTATGCTGATAAGTTACGAAATGTGGGGCATATAATGGGGTAAAATTCAAGCTTTGTGACGATTTTCAGAAATTTGATAAAAACGGTTACGTTCAGCATTGATTTGCAGTCTGGCAGTTTGCAGTAGAAACACTTATTTAACCATATTGGATTCGTCAGAATGTGTACTTTCTGAAAATATATGGTTTTCTGGGGTCTCTGTACTTTTAGGGGGGTCTAATGTCGCATAATACACACACCAGGTGCTTATATTGCAGCAGCCAGCGCGTCAGCCGTGAAAATGTATATACACTATTGTCATTTGGGGGTCTCTGTGCGCCACATAGTTTAGTATATCTATGCATATTGGGCATCAAAGTGTTCAGTAGACCCCTGGTGTTCATATTTAGGATGTTTTATGCTGATACGTTACGAAATGTGTGGCATATAATGGAGTAAAATTCAAGCTTTCTGACAATTTTCAGAAATTTGATAAAAACCGTTATGTTCAGCATTGCTTTGCAGTTTGGCAGTTTGCAGTAGAAACACTTATTTACCCATATTGGATTCGTCAGAATGTGTACTTTCTGAAAATATATGGTTTTCTGGGGTCTCTGTACTGTTAGGGGGGTCTAATGTTGCATAATACACACACCAGGTGCTTATATTGCAGCTGCCAGTGCGTCAGCCGTGAAAATGTATATACACTATTGTCATTTGGGGGTCTCTGTGCGCCACATAGTTTGGTATATCTATGCATACTGGGCATCAAAGTGTTCAGTAGACCCCTGGCGTTCATATTTAGGATGTTTTATGCTGATAAGTTACGAAATGTGGGGCATATAATGGGGTAAAATTCAAGCTTTGTGACGATTTTCAGAAATTTGATAAAAACCGTTACGTTCAGCATTGCTTTGCAGTTTGGCAGTTTGCAGTAGGAACACATATTTACCCATATTGGATTCGTCAGAATGTGTACTTTCTGAAAATATATGGTTTTCTGGGGTCTCTGTACTGTTAGGGGGGTCTAATGTCGCATATTACACACACCAGGTGCTCATATTGCAGCAGCCAGCGCGCGTCAGCCGTGAAAATGTATATACACTATTGTCATTTGGGGGTCTCTGTGCGCCACATAGTTTGGTATATCTATGCATATTGGGCATCAAAGTGTTTAGTAGACCCCTGGCGTTCATATTTAGGATGTTTTATGCTGATAAGTTACGAAATGTGGGGCATATAATGGGGTAAAATTCAAGCTTTGTGACGATTTTCAGAAATTTGATAAAAACCGTTACGTTCAGCATTGCTTTGCAGTTTGGCAGTTTGCAGTAGGAACACATATTTACCCATATTGGATTCGTCAGAATGTGTACTTTCTGAAAATATATGGTTTTCTGGGGTCTCTGTACTGTTAGGGGGTCTAATGTCGCATATTACACACACCAGGTGCTCATATTGCAGCAGCCAGCGCGCGTCAGCCGTGAAAATGTATATACACTATTGTCATTTGGGGGTCTCTGTGCGCCACATAGTTTGGTTTATCTATGCATATTGGGCATCAAAGTGTTTAGTAGACCCCTGGCGTTCATATTTAGGATGTTTTATGCTGATAAGTTACGAAATGTGGGGCATATAATGGGGTAAAATTCAAGCTTTGTGACAATTTTCAGAAATTTGATAAAAACCGTTATGTTCAGCATTGCTTTGCAGTTTGGCAGTTTGCAGTAGAAACACTTATTTACCCATATTGGATTCGTCAGAATGTGTACTTTCTGAAAATATATGGTTTTCTGGGGTCTCTGTACTGTTAGGTGGTCTAATGTCGCATAATACACACACCGAGTGGTTATATTGCAGCAGCCAGCGCGTCAGCCGTGAAAATGTCTATACATATTGTCATTTGGGGGTCTCTGTGCGCCACATAGTTTGGTATATCTATGCATACTGGGCATCAAAGTGTTCAGTAGACCCCTGGCGTTCATATTTAGGATGTTTTATGCTGATAAGTTACGAAATGTGGGGCATATAATGGGGTAAAATTCAAGCTTTGTGACGATTTTCAGAAATTTGATAAAAACCGTTACGTTCAGCATTGCTTTGCAGTTTGGCAGTTTGCAGTAGGAACACATATTTACCCATATTGGATTCGTCAGAATGTGTACTTTCTGAAAATATATGGTTTTCTGGGGTCTCTGTACTGTTAGGGGGGTCTAATGTCGCATATTACACACACCAGGTGCTCATATTGCAGCAGCCAGCGCGCGTCAGCCGTGAAAATGTATATACACTATTGTCATTTGGGGGTCTCTGTGCGCCACATAGTTTGGTATATCTATGCATATTGGGCATCAGTGTTTAGTAGACCCCTGGCGTTCATATTTAGGATGTTTTATGCTGATAAGTTACGAAATGTGGGGCATATAATGGGGTAAAATTCAAGCTTTGTGACGATTTTCAGAAATTTGATAAAAACCGTTACGTTCAGCATTGCTTTGCAGTTTGGCAGTTTGCAGTAGGAACACATATTTACCCATATTGGATTCGTCAGAATGTGTACTTTCTGAAAATATATGGTTTTCTGGGGTCTCTGTACTGTTAGGGGGTCTAATGTCGCATAATACACACACCGAGTGGTTATATTGCAGCAGCCAGCGCGTCAGCCGTGAAAATGTCTATACATATTGTCATTTGGGGGTCTCTGTGCGCCACATAGTTTGGTATATCTATGCATATTGGGCATCAAACTGTTTAGTAGACCCCTATGTTTATATTTAGGATGCTTTATGCTGGTAATGATACATGGACAATACGATGCTGGAAAGTTGAAGCTTTGAGGCAATTTCCAGATATTTCACCAAAACCGCCAAATTTGGCAAAGCCTTGCGACTCAGTAGTTTGGAGCAGAAAGGCATGGGTACCCATTTTAGATTCCGTAGAATGTGTACTTTCCAAAAATATATGGGTTTGGGGGGTAAACATATATTTCTGTGTTTTTACCCCACAAAAATGCAGTCAATTTGTTGATCTTTCATTAGCTGAAGTTACCCACAGGACTATTTGTATGCGCTAACTTCATTTTGGGGCCTCTAAATGCCAGATACTTTGGTAAACCTATGAACAATGGCCACCAAACTGTTCGGAGGAACCCTGGCAATCATATTTAGGGTGCTTTTTCTTGGTGCATAACGATACATTGGTGATATGGTGCTGAGAAGTTGAAGCTTTGAGGCAATTTTCAGATATTTCACCAAAACCGACAATTGTGGGAAAGCCTTGCGACTCAGTAGTTTGGAGCAGAAAGGCATGGGTACCCATTTTAGATTCTGTAGAATGTGTACTTTCCAAAATATATGGGTTTTGGGGGGTAAACATATATTTCTGTGTTTTTACCCCACAAAAATGCAGCCAATGTGTTGATTTTTCATTAGCTGAAGTTACCCACGGGACTGTTTGTATGCGCTAACTTCATTTTGGGGCCTCTAAATGCCAGATACTTTGGTAAACTTATGAACAATGGCCACCAAAATGTTCAGAGGAACCCTGGCAATCATATTTAGGGTGCTTTTTCTTAGTACGTAATGACACATGGGTGATATGGTACTGGGAAGTTGAAGCTTTGAGGCAATTTTCAGATATTTCACCAAAACCGACAACTTTGGGAAAGCCTGGCGACTCAGTAGTTTGGAGCAATAAGGCATGGGTACCCATTTTAGATTCTGTAGAATGTGTACTTTCCAAAAATGTATGTGTTTGGGGGGTAAACATATATTTCTGTGTTTTTACCCCACAAAAATGCAGTCAATGTGTTGATCTTTCATTAGCTGAAGTTACCCACAGGACTATTTCTATGCACTAACTTCATTTTGGGGCCTCTAAATGCCAGATACTTTGGTAAACCTATGAACAATGGCCACCAAACTGTTCGGAGGAACCCTGGCAATCATATTTAGGGTGCTTTTTCTTGGTGCATAACGATACATGGGTGATATGGTGCTGAGAAGTTGAAGCTTTGAGGCAATTTTCAGATATTTCACCAAAACCGACAATTGTGGCAAAGCCTTGCGACTCAGTAGTTTGGAGCAGAAAGGCATGGGTACCCATTTTAGATTCAGTAGAATGTGTACTTTCCAAAAATATATGGGTTTGGGGGGTAAACATATATTTCTGTGTTTTTACCCCACAAAAAATGCAGTCAATGTGTTGATTTCTCAGTAGCTGAAGTAAAGTCCTGATCAATTTGGATGTGCTAACTTCATATTGGTGTCTCTAAATGCCAGATACTTTGGTAAACCTATGCATAATGGGTATCAAACTGTTCAGTGGACCCCTGGCAATCATATTTCAGGTGCTTTTTCTTGGTACCTAATATAGTTTGGGATATGCGGAGCAGCAAAATAAAACCTTTGAAATGATTTTTCAGAATTTTGAATTTTTTTTTGAAAAACCGCTATTTTCAGACAAGCTTTTATGTTTGGTAGTTGGGAGTAGAGAGACATAGTTACCCATTTTGTAATCGGCAGAATGTGTACTTTTCAAAAATGTATGGTTTTCTGGGGTAAACCTACGGTTTCAGGATTTTTTGCCTTGGAATCTAAAGCATGCTGTTTTCTGCCTTAGTGCTTTCAAAATTCGGTAATATACTGCCGGGAGTTTTTGCTGTACAGAAATCCTAAATCTCCCTAAAACTATACATATCTGGTATTGGCACGTTCGAGAGACATAAGGCTTTCCAAATCAGTTGGATTTTCATCCCTAAAATGAAATATTTTTCTGGTATAAATTGATATACGATGAAAAATGGTAATTTTTCATTTTTTTTTTGGTATTTAGCACTATAAATTTTTTTGCACAGGTGGAAATACATGAAAACTCAGGCAGATTTAGAAAGCTCAGTTTCTACCGAAAAAAACAATGTATAGTTTTCCTAGGTAAACTATAGGTTTCCCCTCAGAAAATGCCCCTAAAGTGAGAGAGCACAAAATGTTTCAAAAACGGCTGGCATTTTGCGTAACCAAAATGTGAAATTCTGCTGGCACTTAAAGGGTTAAGGGGTTCCAGAACTTGAATGTTCAATATTTATAAAACATTTGAAAAACCTGAATGTAAAATGTTGGCATCTAAAGGTTTGCAAGTTCATGTAGAAGTCAATTGGAGTTGTCCTAGGTAATATTTCCAGCAATTTATTTTTGAATTTTTAAAGACCCATTGAAAATGATGAGTAAAATACAAATCCAATGTATCAAAGGTGTAGGAAAGTCCTTTTTACTTGGGGCTGCTAAGTCCATGGTGCTCGCTGGAAGAATCACGGGCCTGTGCAGGTTTTCTCCTGATGGGAACACTGGCCTGGGGTGTTAGGTAAGTAAATGCTTTCACTTGTGGGTGCCTAACTTTTGGCAACCCCAAGTACAAAAGGACTTTCATTCTCCTTGAAGGCATGTTTTCAAGGATTTGATAATGTTTTTTCCATTACATTTTTTTAATGAGCAAACATTCTAGTTTGATCAGTTTTTGAGTTTATTTGAATTTAAAAAAAAAATTACAAATTAGAATTTTGATAAATAGGCTCCAAATAGGCTCAGTGAAGTGAAGAATACTGCATGTTTATTCAGCAGTTTCTTAGATGCAGCTTTTCAATGTTAGTATTCATATTCAAGTTTAAACTCATGAAATAAGAGGCATATTCATTTGTTTTTCTATTGTTTGTGCAGTGGAAAAAACTAGCACGCTGCAATATTATCTAACATTACTAACATTTCAAGTGTTGGCAAATTGTATACAATTTCATCATGTTTGTATGCATTGTACAGTGAATTATTTGGGGGAAGTTTGATATCTGCATTAGAAAACTGTTTCATTAGGAGAAAGCAAATAGAAAACCAGTGAAAAGCAAATAAAAGCTTTTTGGATAAAGAGCAAAATGTACAGTATTTTAGAACAATATACTATCCAAAGCTTATATCTGTTTTGCAGAAAAAAAAGTACAATTTGCTTTTGCTCAGTGTTTTTAAAAGGAAGGAAAATGGCATTTCTTGGAAACTTCTGCAAGTGCTTGTCAATAAAGTGATTTCTTTATACAATTTTTGATAAGAACGGGAAATTGTGTGTCAGGATTACTTTTTTTCCAGAGCATACTCCTTATGGGAATTAAAACCGCACACAGGAGGAGCCAGTACCTTCAGTCTATGTACAAAAGGAACATAATGATGATTCCCTCTTATTATACAGGCAACATCATGCTTATCTGATATCACACCATTTTTTTTATTTATCCTTTAAACGTTTTTGTTAAAGTGTTTTTTGTGGGTATTCTTTTGTGAAAGCACAATGCTTCGTTTTTGCTGTGTGTGCTATATCTGTTCATGGTTGTGTTTGCTCAGTGGTCCTTATACAGTATGTTGCCTGATATTATTGGACAGTGGTTATTTGATAACCCTTCTTAATTAGCCTCTATACTTATTTTGTGTTTTCCCATGTTCTGGGGAAGTATGAAGAACTACATGTATAATTCCTTTCCATCTAGCACAGGGATCCCCAACCAGTAGCTTGTGAGCAACATGTTGCTCCCCAACCCCTTGGATGTTGCTTTCAGGGTCCTCAAATCAGGTGCTTATTTTTGAATTCCTGGCTTGAAAGACAGTTTTAATTGCATAAAAACTAAGAATAGTGCCAAGTAGAGCCTGTTGTAGGCTGCCAGTACACATAGGGGCTACCAAATAGCCAATCTCAGCCCTTATTTGGCACTCCAAGGGACTTTTTCATGCTTGTGTTGCTCCCCGACTCTTTCTACGTTTGAATGTGGCTCACAGGTAAAAAAAAGGTTGGGATCCCTGATCTAGCATCTACAGTTAGGCCCATAAATCTTTGGACAACTTTTTTTCTAATTTTGGTTCCGTACAGTACAACAATGAATTTGAAATAAAACAACTCAGATGCAGTTAAACTGCAGACTTTCAGCTTTAATTCAGTGGGATGAACAAAAAGATTCATAAAAATGTGAGAAACAAAAGCCTTTTTTAACACTATCACTTCATTTTAGGGTCTCAAAAGAAACTGTGTTACACCTATATAAAGTTAGGCCCATAAATCTTTGGACAGAGACAACTTTGTAATAAACAACATTTTTCTCTTCTGTAATTGGGGGTTTGTACAGTTCAAAGTGGATTTGAATTGAATTTTCCATAACTGAAAAATATCCCAGACTTTGTTGTAGCATTCACAAAGAAACACCGTACAACATTGCTGCCATTGATATTCCTGTGTAAAAATGCCAGTTCATTAACAGGAACATACACAGCCAAAAACAAGTTTTGCCATTGCACTTTACACCTCTGAAAACAAAACAATATGTTTTTTGAACGTCTTTACTATAAAATTCCCCAAAACCTTGTTTGTGTCAATTTCCTTCCCAAGCTGTGCAGTAGAACTGGTATGTTCAGAAAGTCCGCCAAGTACTGAAAGAAAACTCAAGTTCATCCTTTTTTTCTCTGTAAAAGGGCAGAGCTGTGATACATGGGCAGATTAGAGCTGCCGATATCAGCCCATGTCTGGGTGCTTCCGACAGGTCTCCACTGATCGATATTGGGCCAAAAATAGTCCAGATATCGATCAAGCAGGTTTTATTTTACCTATGATCCAGGACCACATTGGCTAGTTGATGTTGTCCTTTGACCTGTCTGCTCCCATTTAATTTGTTTTAAAACTATTGTTTGACCTAGGACTGAACAATTGGATTAACCCGATATTGCCCTGCCGTTGGTGGGCATGTCGGGGAAAGATCCTCTTGTTTGGCGACCTTGCCAAAGGAGCGGATCTTATCATGTACAGGCACCTTTACTTGGCAAGGTGCAAAAGCACACATACGGAGACCAGGGAGGATATATGGGTTGCTCCATTAAAAGTATAATTTTGAAAGTTAACAATCTAGATTTAAATGAGATGCCATAAATTATGTATAATTGCCTTCATGATGTAGGAACTTTTTTAAAAAAAAAAAAAAAATGACATTTCTTGATGACAGTACCTAAATTAGAAGTATTAAAGGTATTGGTACTGTGATTAAAAACAAATACTGAAATAAGAAAATGCTTTCAGGTTTATATTTTCTTGATTTCCTTTCTGATACAGTCTGTAAATAAATGGATAAATAGTGCTTTATTACTTTCGCTTAGTGCAGGTGGCCTCGGGAGAGTCTCTGTTCTTGTTAATTAAAACTTATTATGTAACATGTTAATCAAGAAGCTTTCTTTTGTACTGGATTTATCAATAAAAGGGTTTATCAAAATGAATTTATCAAAGTAAAGAGTAAATGAACACAAAATAAAGTAAATCATGTGTATTATAAATACTCTTACTTTTAAGGTGTTATTTACTGTAGTACTGAATTTTGGATATTCAACTGTAAGCCCATACACACAATGGGTTAAAAGATATCTGCCTTTCCATCAATGGCAGCTGTGAAGGTGCAAGCCTGGACAAAAGCCATCCTGCCATAAAATAATCCTTGCAGCTACAGTAATGTCAATATCAAAGAAATGCAAATAACTGGACACACTGGTATGGTTGCAGGGATAGCAAGAGTTCCCAAAGGGAATGACACTCTGCTGGATACCTGGAGCATTGGATTTTGGGATTTCTTTCACAGTGCATCCTAACTTGATTTCACTCCCTTGTCTATCTAAGAATAGATGAATTATCTCCAAAAACAGCGAACATCGACCTGATTGGCTGGGACTGTCTTTTGGGTGTGGCTGTCCTGGGAAAAGGGTAGTATGCATGTACATATAAAGAGCATTTGTAAATACTTTGTTAGTTAGGCACTTTCCACTCCCTTCCATTACACCTTTCCCAATCACTTTCTTCCTCCCTCCATCTTAGTAAGTTCCCTTTTTATGTTATACCTTTTAGTTCCTTTGTAAATAAATACCACTTATTTAAAGATCAGCCTGTCTCGAGTCATTAACCTGGCTTAGCCTGGCACCCCAAAATAGAGCAGATCCAACATTTACTAAACCTCTAATCTGTTTTAATTTTTTTTTCACGATTTATTATAACCTGATGCTGCAAAATGCCAGAAAAAAGGCTAAGAAGTACCCCCCTTAGACTCTTAGGGTAGAACTGCTCTGTCATCTCTAATATTGTATAACTTCTGGTCACATTTTGGCAAACCGAGTAGCATTGCAAATGTCTTGTTGTAGACCGTTCCTACTCTGTTGCTTAAATAATGGGGATACCCTCCCAAATATGTAAAGTAATTAAGCACCAAAACATACAAAAGAACCACAATATTGTTTCCAGAAGAGCTGCTTATTTGACACATTATGAGGGTAATTTATTAAATTCCAAATTTATCTCATATTTTATCTAAAAAAAGCATGCTCAAACTCCCATGCCCAACTTTAGCTTATTTATTAATAAAAAAAAACCTTGATTTAATCCGATCAAGGAAAAACTCTATAAAATTGAGCGAAACTCAAAAAATGTTCTGTCTTTTTTCCCAAATTGCTCTAATTTTTCGAGTTTTTGCCTGTAAACCCCGAAAAAGTTAGATTTTTGGACTAAACACAGAGCAGACCACAAAAACTTCAAATTGAGATAGGTGCCTCTCCCATTGACTTCTACAGGACCTCGACATGTCTCAGATTTGGGCTATTTGCAGCATCAGGTATAATAAATCTCAGAAAATTCAAGATTTTTTTTCTCAAAAAATTAGTTTAATAGTGAAAATCTTGAATTTCTCGAGTTTTTAACATTCGGATTTTAATAGCTAGCCCCCATGTGTCTTATAGGACCAGTAACACTAAAATCTGTAAGGCAGTTCTATGCATATTAATTATTATAAGTAGGTTTACACCATGTCCTTTCTGTGATTTACTAACCTTTCATCCATTGATGGTATATCTGATTTAATCTAAATTTACTAATCCAGATTAAATATCCCATATCATTTCAGTTTAAAGTTCTCTAACCATGGATCCCGTGTTCGTCTGTACTGAATTAAATTATTTTGTATAAAGGTGGCCATACACGGGCCGATAAAAGCTGCCGACAGACCGAGTCGGCAGCTTATTGGCCCGTGTGTGGGGGCCCCCGACGGGCTTCCCCGATCGAGATCTGGCCGAAAGTCGGCCAGATCTCGATCGGATGGGGTTAAAAATCCCGTCGGATCGCGGCCGCATCTGTTCGTTGATGCGGTCCTGCGATCCGACCGCCCGTTTGCGAACGTGAAGGATCCGATCGTTGGGCCCTAGGGCCCACGATCGGATCAGCCCGATATTGCCCACCTCAAGGTGGGCATATCGGAGGGAGATCCGCTCGTTTGGCGACATCGCCAAACGAGCGGATCTATCCGTGTATGGCCACCTTTAGACAGGTAATTTCTTCTAATTTCCTAGTCTCTTCTACTAACTTTATCCATTCACTTTTAATAGGGGGGCTTTCTTTCTTCCACCTCTTAGGGATCAATGCAAGTGCTGCACTATATAGGTGTAGGGTGAGTTTATCACTATCCCTCCTGTTTTTTTTAATCCATCTGGAATAGAATCAACGGTATATCCGTATGTTGGTAACTAGTCCCCATTACTTGAGTAATAATCTTATATATTTGTTCCCAATATGTGGACATAGCTGGGCATGTAACCCACATATGTTTAAAAGAGCCCACATCAGATACACTTCTCCAGCAAGTTGTAAATAATTAATGCAGTCTTTCAGGGACATAGTACCATCTAGTAGTGAAATCAGGATTAAGCAGCAGTGGTTGTAAAATTGGGAGGGTAGAAATTAATTTATATACCTTTTTATAATTATGCCGGGGGCAACCATTTTAAACTGAGTAGATACTTACATAGCAGACATCAGACAAGGTTTGTAGATTTATTTATTTTTTACTTAAAGGTATTCTGTCATGATTTTTATGATGTATTTTTTTTATTTCTAAATTACATTATTTACACTGCAAATAATTTACTCTACAATATCAAATTTCATTCCTGAACCAGCAAGTGTATTTTTTTGTTGTTATATTGGTGTGTATCCAATAATGTAGTGAACAACACCTTTTAGTAGAGTTAAAATGCCTTTCTTTCAAAATGGCTCAGACCAAACACTGCAACGTTTCAAGCCGTTCCCTGGCTTTTTTTTTTCAAGCTAACACACACGGTTATCTTTTGTTAGGGAGCTGCTATCTGGTTACCTTCACATTGTTCTGTTGTTAGTCTGCTGGGGGAGGGGGGGGTGATGTCACTCCAACTTGCAGTACAGTAGTAAAGAGTAACTGAAGTTTTTCAGAGCACAAGTCACATGACTTGGGGCAGCTGGGAAACTGACAATATGTCTAGTCCTAGGTCAGATTTTAAAATTAGATATAAAAAACAAAAATGTGTTTGTTCTTTTGAGAATTTCTATTTCAGTGCAGAATTCTGCTGGAACAGCACTATTACCTGATGCATTTTGATTTTTTTCCCCATGACAGTATCCCTTTAACCAGAGAAATAAACAGGTTTAAATATCATGCATGCATTCCCATGAAACGAAAACCTATTTATGATATATTTTTATGCGGTATAGAAAACAACCACAATATACCACACTCATAAATCGCCTTAGTCCCACCATAAGTTCCAGAGCAATGTTAAAATTCAGAAGATTAGCATCTACTGTATGACTGCAGAAGAAAGAGGGGAAAATGTATATAGTGTAGTCATTTAAATTCATTATTTTGTAGAAGTAAAATTAGTGTATAACGGTGCTCAACGTCAATGCTAGTGCTTGTCTGTGTCTTACACCTTACCTGTTTTTTTTTTTTTTCTAGTTTACTTGACATGACTGTCATCTATTAGGGTTGTAAGTACCCACCATAACAATTTATGGATCTGTGAAACACTGTTTTTGTGTATCTTGAGTGTAGGAAATGGATTGCACATTCTGCTTCGAAGTAATTTTTTGGGTACTTCCACCATCAAATAGGCCAAATTCGACTTCGATTCGAATTGAAAATACTTTGAATATTCGACCATTCGAAAGTACTGTCTCTTTAAAATACTTCGACACTTCGCCACCTTAAACCTGCCGAATTGCTATGTTAGCCTATGGGGACCTCCTAGAACCTATAGCCAACATTTGGCTATGTTTTTAGAAGTCAAAGTTTTTTTTTTTTTTTTTTTTGAAAATTGTTCAATCGATTTCTACGATCGATCGAACGATTTTACTTTGACCGAATATAGACCTGTCCGATCAAAAAAAGCTTCGAATATCGAAGTAATGCAATTCAATGGTCGAATTTCAAAGTTTTTTTCACTTCGAAATTCGACCCTTAGTAAATGTGCTCCTAAATGTCATGTTTTAACTCTTCACCTAACTCTTAGGGCACATTATTATGCTTCATATAGCTACTAAATATAGATAATGGAATTGGTGTTCTCCATCTTTTTTACATATTTAATCTTTCTGCCCATTTTTAGCATCAGTTGCAAGAGGCTAATGGTAGGTGCATTGGCCAGACTGCATAATGCAGGCATACTATCCACCAGAATTCTGCATTGAAATCTGTTTTTTAAAAGAGCAAAGAGATTTTTTAAATATTTAATTTTGAAATCTGACATGGGGCTAGATATGCAAAAAAAAATCAAAGTTATGGGAAAAAAGGTATCGGTACTGGCCTCTGATATGTCCGTTTCCCAGGTACCCTCAGTCATGTTACTTGTGTTCTGATAAACTTCAGTTGCTCTTTACTGCTGTGGTGCCCCATATTAAAATATAATCTATGTAGACTTTAACTCCTTCAACCTCTTCCAAGAGTTGCTGCATTGTTCTGTGAAAAATCTCTGATACTGAACTTAATCCAAAAGGCAGATGTTTGAACTGATACCTTCCAAAGGTGTATTAAAGGTACACGATTTTCTGCTTCTCTTAATGAGAGGAATCTGCCAAAATCCATTTGAGACATCTAGGATTGTAAATAATTTTGCATTTGCCATTTTACCCAGAATTCCATTTTGGGTGGGAATATGAAAATGTTCTCTCCTTATGTCCTCATTTAAAATTCTTTGGTATCCAAGCACAATCTCAGGGACCCATTTTTTTTCTCTACAATGACTAAGGAATGTAACGAAGCTGAAGATTCATTGATAGGCTCAATTACATATAGCTCCCTTTTGTCTTTCTCTCAATGCCACTGGCACATGCCTTATGTCTTGTACATCTGGTTTTGCATCAGCTTTTAATGAAATGTCATATGTAACTGGCAGCTTTCCAAGACCTGTAAAACATCCATGTTCACTTAGCAATATATCTATGTTGCTTTGTTGTGATTCTTTCACAACAAATAATTTGTTTACCAGTCTCAACTGTTTGTGCACCTAATAGGGGACAGTAATTACCAGAGACTACTGGAAATTCATGCTTGATTGCCTTGCCCTTGTAAGTAAAGGTGGCCCTAGACGTAACAATTATGATCTTTCTTGGAAAAGATCTTTCCAAGAAAGATCGTTCGTTTCAATACACACGTGTAGAGCTGAATCGTCAGCTATACAGATAGAGACAATTATATCTGTATCTGACGATTCAGCACAAACAATGGCCGATGTTTGGGTGCCTTCAAAGGCGCCCGATCAATATTTTCCATCCAGCCCAATCGACGAGCCGACCGATATCCAAGTCTTCTGCCGATCTGTTGGCACTTTTCCCGCTATACACGCACCGAATATCATACGAAAATTATTTTTGTATGCTATTATCTATGGTCTATGGCGTGAGTGTGCGTTTTTCTACTGATGGGATTTCAGACTCATTGAATGCCTTAAAAACTGATGTTTTACTTTTTAGTTTTGCTTTAATTTTTCGGTTTCTCCATATTTTTTATGTGATAATGTTCGTTTCGGCCCCAGTGTCCACTTTATACTTAAAGTGATACTGACACTAAAAAATTAATTTTAGCATATGAATGTACATTAAATGTTACCTATAGGTCATGTTGATCATTTTTTGCTGAGAGGTTTGTTTTTGTATATAATTGTTAGTTGAAGTTCCTAAGCCTGACTCTCTGACACTCTGACTTTGCCAACCTGACTGTCCCATCTCAGCCTGTTAGTTACAGTTTCTAATGCTAACGGACTCCTGCTGCACAAATATGGCAGCCCCCTCATACAGGAAAATGGGGGATCAGACAGGTAATGTAAAAACATCATGCAAATACTTTATGGCAAAGTTAGAAGTAGCTTGCAAAGTTATTATAATAGATGTAAAAAAAAGTTTAATTTCAGGTGTCAGTATCTCTTTAATCAGGGGACCATTTGTATCAATGTCTATGTCCCATCTTTTTTCACTTCTGTATATTTTACGGAGTGATATTTGCCACAAGCCTTGCACTGTTAACCAAAAGCCGGGCAATTGTTAAGCGAATAAGTGTTGCCACAATTATTACAGACTTTGTGTTTGGTAAATTTTGCATTCGTTTTCCCTTTGCCTTTCTTAAAATCAGATTTACTTGTGTGAGCCCTTGTTGTGCCTGAGGATGTGGCAACGCTGCTCACTTGAGAAATCTTCTCTTCACCTCTTATTCCTGTTAACACTTTGAGTTCAGCTGCTTGACAAATTCGTATAGCTTTTTCCAATGTAAGATCATGTTCCCTTAAAAATCTTTCTTGCACTTTTTGATCATTACATCCAATTACAAGTCTGTCTCTGATTAATGAATCTCTCAGCTGAGCAAAGTTACATGTTCTGCTTTTCAGCTTGAGGTCTGTTATGTATTCCTCTATGCTTTCAATAGGAGACTGCACTCTGGAGTTAAAGATACATCTCCCATATGTCTCATTCTCCTTAGGGGTGCAGTAATTTTCAAATTTTCCCATAACCACTTTAAAATAATCATATTTTCCAAGTTGAAATGAATTAAATATTTGCAATGCTTCTTCCCCTGCTATTGTTAGCAAAAGGGCCACTTTGTGCACACTGGGCAGTGTTCTAGTGTTGGTAGCTTTCATGTATAATAACAGTCTCTGCTTGAATATTTTCCATGCTTCTTCAATATTTCCCACAAACTTAACTAGAGCAGGTGGATGTAAACTGTCTGTCCTTATCTGTGCAGGGACGGCTACAATCCCAGGTGAAGAGTGGCCTGCTGCATCCTCTGTACCTCTTGCAGGTTCTGCCATGGTTCAGGCTCTGTCTGCTGAGTGGATCCACTCCTGCTACCATGTGTTGTACTTCTTAATAATGAGATTCTGGGGCTTGCAAAAGCAACTTATTTGCTCAAATGCAGGGCGTGAGAGATGCATGGCTCTCTGTCTGTTCAGCTCACTCCGGTCTGCTTCTGAACTGGCCCACCTTGCTGCTTCTTTGTCCTAACAAACTTTATTAACATCAAAATTATCAACACAGGCACCTCCGTTGTTAAGTTACAGAAGTGCAAGACTCAAGGTTGTAGGTTGTAGTGGGCAACACAATAGAAGTTGGAGAGAGTGTGCAAGGATGATGGTGTTTAGGTTTATTGTTTTTCTGTGGTTTAGATATGTATTAAATGTTTAATGCAAGCTAGTGCAGTATGTGTAGTTTATTCTAGCCTGTGTAACCATTTATGGGTCATATTTATAAAGGTGTTGTGTAAAAAGCAGGAAAGAATTATCATTTGCATCACTGCGTTTTGGTCATCCATTCACCTTCTAATAATACACATGTTTATAAAGCATTATATGCTAAGCCAAAGAAGGAGACAGCACTTCCGGTAAAAAGAGAGACAGATTTATTGCAGTATCCTGCACTGGTGATACCAGTATCAGGATACTGCAATAAATCTGCCACTCTTTTTACCGGAAGTGGCGTCTCCTTCTTTGGTTTGGCGAATTTACACAGTGGGGACGCTGTGGACAGAGCACCCAGGAAAGAGCATAGCAGCAGCCCTATTGGATAAAGAGCCTGGAGCAGTTCCTTTGGCTGAGGAACGAAATATAAAGCATAATAGCAGCACGGAATCCAAGTAATATTTAAGTGACTCTGACACTCGCTTTTTAAGTGTAAGAAACTCATGTTACCTTTAAATAGAGAACAAATGAACACCGGCCAGGTTATTGTTATATTCTTATCTCTTTGTTCACATGCAATGTTAAGACACTGCCTGAAGCTACTCCTCTTGTATTCCCCACAACAGCAGGTATCTCTTATGTTGTGATTGATATCAGAGTATGCCACGCACTGATGGAGCCACACTGGCATACTCTGTCAGTCACAACAAAAGAACCACCTGCTGCCACTGGCTGAAGATATTTCTAATGGTACAATTATGAAACTGCCTGCCAAAGCATTTTTTGGACTCTGTATACTGTGTGTGTGTGTGTTATAAGAGAACAATAATCAGAACTGCATGGATAGTTTGTAATTCATTTACAAAAGCAGTCAAGGATGAGCTCTGTCTTGACTTAGTTACTTGAGTTTTCAGCACTGGTATAAGTCTGAAACAAACTTTTTCCAGTTTTTGTGACTTAGGAGTGTGTCTGGAGTATCACATCAGTTTAGTAGTCAAGTCCTCAGTAGTTCATTAAAGGAACAGTAACGTCAAAAAATAAAAGTGTTTTAAAATACTGTAATAAAGTTGGAATAAACAGCTTCAAAGCAGTATTTTCAAACTGCATGTGTTTCTTTTATTAGCAGTGCAAAACACTACATGTTTTGGGTACAACCCTTTTTCAAGTGTATGAAAAGGGTTGTACCTGAAACATGTAGTGTTTTTTTTTTTTTATCTTATACCTTTTGGGAGTGTGACACAGGCTCCTAGGAATTCACAGCGATACACTTTTTGAACTTATATGCTGGAACAAGCAATTTGTCTTACTAAAAGTGTTTTAAAGTAATAAAAATATAATGCAGTGTTGCCCTGCACTGGTAAAACTGCTGTTTGCTTAAGAAACACTACTATTGTTTATATAAATGAGCTGCTGTATAGCAATGGGGGCAGCCATTCAAAGGAGAAAAGGCTCAGGTTACACAGGAGATAGCAAATAAGCTCTGTCTGTCTAATGGTGTTATCTGTTATCCATTTGTTAACCTGTGCCATTGCTCCACAGCAGCTTGTTTATATGAACTATAGTAGTGTTTCTGAAGCAAACAGATCAGATTTACCAGTGCAGGGCAACACTACATGATATTTTTATTACTTTAAAAGACTTACATTTTTTGGTGTTACTGTTCCTTTAAAATTAGCATCAGATGTTTGACTTTTATGGAATGATCTTTCATTTTGTATTCTGCACTTGTGTTTTTTATTAGGAAGACATGAATTTAAATGAAGAGAAGAAAGCACCATTGCGAGAAAAAGACTTTGCCACAAAAAAGGAGATGGTCCTGCAGTATATAAGCACTGCTTCAAAAGCTGTACGTATTATAAATTACTTCTGTTTTATTTTTTTTATTTTATAAACAAAGTAGAGTTACCAGATCATTTGAAAAATTATTGCAAGTTGGCACAACTGATTGCCGAGTGGTTACATCCAGTGCTGGAATTTGGGTGGGATGCGGCAGGATGGCATCACACTACTTATTTTTTTTTTCTAAAGTGCATACCGTCAGGCAGGATGTTACCATTCAGAATACTGGAGCTTTTTTTTTTTTTCTCTCCGGAGCAGGTGGAGCAGTGGAAGGAGGGACTGTTTTTAATAAAAAAAAAAAAAAAAAAAGCTTAACCTTGTCCTGGGAATAAGAAATCTTTCCCAAAGCCAAATCTCGATCTGTCAGTGCCCCTGGAATAACTTCTTTACAGAGCAGCCGGTAACAGTGCGCACATTGTGGGAGGATTGTCCTACGTCAGCGCCTCTAGCTCTTGTCTCGCGCATGCACTGTATTGGGAGAAATATTTCCTTGGCGCCCTTGATCCTATTTCTTATGGGGGGGGGTCCCTTTCCTAGCAGATGTATTAGAGCTCACTCAAATAAGTGATTCCAGTACAAACAAAATCTAAAAATAACTGCCTTTTGCACAAATCCTGCATATAGAGAGACAGGGTTTCTGGTGACTTTAATACAGTGAGCTCTAATACATCTTCTAGGCAAAAGGAGCCACCCTATAAGATATATTGGATCTAACTGTCAATGATTATCTGACACCCAACTGCTGCATGAAGAGAAACTGAGAGAGGAATAGTGAAGATTAACTTGATTTAAGAAACCGTACAGAATATTTAATTAGATTTAAGATATGACGGCAGTGTTGCTTGCATAGTTGAAAGAATTAAGAGTTCATTGAGCATTCTTTGTTTTGACTTTGATATACTGGTATGAGACCTATTATCCAGACTGCTCGGAACCTGGGGTATTCCAGATAATGGATCTTTCTGTAATTTGGATCACCATACATGAAGGGGCGCATTTAATAATCAAATTTCGTTTTTTTTTTTTAAAAATATATAAAAATTAGATTTTCCTTTTTTTTTTTTTTAAAAGCTCTAAAAAACTTTGTAAAAGTAAAAGTTGTTGAGATCCTATAGAAGTCAATGAGAGCTGTGCTGATCCTGTTTTAAATAGGGAGGCACTGAATCCAGGATTCGGTTTTGGATTCTGTCAGGATTTGTTTTTCTCAGCAGGATTCGGCCGAACTGAATCTGAATCCTAATTTGCATATGCAAATTAGAGGTGGGGAGGTAAATCGCATGACTTTTTGTCACAAAACAAGGAAGTAAAAAATGTTTTCCCCTTCCCACTACTATTTTGAACATGCAAATTAGCATTCGGGGGTTCGGCCAAATCCAAAAGAGTAGATCGGTGCATCCATAATTTTAAATCAATTCAAACTTTTAGAGGTTTTTTGTATTTTTTTTTTTTTTGTTAGGATTTGTCAGAAAAGCTCGAATTTTTTAGAGGTATTCATATTTTTTAAGCACATTTTCTAGCCCACTTTTTTTTATTCTGAATTTTTAATAGACATTTATGGTTTTGGAGAAAGCGAGTTTAGTCGTAGTTTCAAAAACCTCAAAAAATAATAATGTACAACCTTTGATTAATAAGCCTACATGTCTGCTAAAAAATAATTGAAATATTAATTAAACCCAACAGGCTTATTTTGCCTCCAATAAGTATTTATTATATCTAGCTTGGGATATTATACAAGGTACGGTTATATTATTACAAAGAAAAAGGAAATCAAACATTTTCATTATTTGGATAGAATAGAGTCTATGGCAGATGGCCTGTAATTTGGAGCTTTCTAGATAACAGGTTTACATATAACTGATCTCATACCTGTATTTTCATGTGTTTTTTAAGTCTGATCTGAGCAGTCTTAAAAACTATTAGGCTAATGCAACTAGGCATTTTCTGAGGTGTAGTCGTATATTAATGTTAGACATATATTTCCATCTTAATATGTGGCCTAGAGATTACTGAAAAAAATCTGTACCAATTTCATCAACTAGTCAGATGTGAAGTTCATTTATATTCTATGTTGCATCAAGGTCATATCAAAATCTTGTATAATTGTGTAACAAGGCTAGTCTGTTCCAAATTTTAGGCTAATGAACTGACACATTCAGATGGATGACAGTCTGTGACGTGTTCTCTGTTCATTGAGAGATTCTGCTGAATGTTCACAATTATTTTTTTAAATAGATTTTGCATTGTGCACAGTTCAAAACTTCAAAACTTTGTAACTTTTGCACACTAGCAAAAACTTTGCAGTAGTGATTAAAAATCCAGCATAGCCTACAAGTATTTACTGATTATGATCAGAATATGATCAACTGTACGGAATGCACTGCAGCAAGGATTTCGTTCAGGAATAGGGCAGATTTCAGCACTGCTTGAAGAAATTGGGTTATCCAAATTGGTTCACCCGAAGCCACACAACTTTGTAACAATTTTTATTCACAAATGCTGCAAGTTTTTTTTTTTTTCTAAAAAGGTAAATTAGGTTTCAGATGCGTTTTTGTGTTTTCAACAAATATTTTTCGGGGGATAATGTGTTTGGCCAAATGCCAAATTTAATGGCATTGGTGCTTTGTTACAATGTTCCCTCTAAAGTTTGCGCTTATGCATCCACACACAGCGCACATAACATTGTGCTGCGCACAAAGAATTTTGTGTGAAAACACAACATTTGTATTAATTCTGACCTGAGCACACAGTTTTTAAAAACTGTGCATAAAAGTTTTTTTTGCGCAAATAGCTGTGAAGGAATCAGGCAACATTGCATTTCTATAAACAAAACATTGCATCATTTGTCAACCTTAGCTGTGTGTGTCACATGATTAGTCTGTGTGTCGCTGTGACTTTATCCGACATTTCAATCTCTTACCTTATTTCCGTCGCATGCGATTTGTCGCAGCGCATCGGATCACGCCGAAAACGTCAGTGTAGTCCTACCCTGTATGTGTGGATTGATCATTCAGTTTCTGATTACAATTAGAACAATTACAAATAGAACATCCACCACCCTGATGGAGTCCAAAGAGAGACTATCTTAGGGCTAATAAGTGCCTCCCTCCCAAGGGCATACTATCCTGGGACTTCCTGAACTGTCGGGGGTCATTAACTCTTTAAGCCCCCTACATAACATCTGTGGTATTTCTTTATATGGGCTTCTCACATAATCAAAAATCCCATTTCTAACAGTAAACAAAGTCTTTGAGTGTAGTGTGTTTTGATAGGGTGCAGTAATACAAATCAATGAAAACAGCAGCATTCCAGTTACTTTGTAAAAGTGAAAACTTCAAGGGGCAGATTTATCAAGGGTTGAATTGAAAATAAGAATTTTAAGTTTGCTTAAGTTTATTATAGTGTAATTCGACTAGGGAATAGTCCAAATTCGATTTAAATTTAAAAAAAAAATCGAAATTCGATTTTGAAATGTATCATTTGAATAGTGAAATTCGAATTTCGACTATTCGCCATCTAAAACCTGCTGAATTTGTGTTTTAGGCTATGGGGGACCTCCTACAATCAATTTGGAGCTTTTCAATCTATTTTTAGAAACTCCCATAAACTCGAAACTCGACCCTTGATAAATCTGCTCCTATGTGCAAAAGATTCGGGCCTTACTCCAGCCTTTTATCTAGCCCTCATAAGGGCTGGTGTAAGGCCTAACTGTCAATGATCTGACACCCAACTGCTGCATGAGGACAGAATGAAGAGAAACAGAAGCTGAGAGAAGGATAGTGAACATAAACGTGTTTCCTTTAGAAACAATGCAGAATATTTAATTGATCGTATTTAGAAAGTTTCTTATTTCAATATGAAAACGTGTATTAAATTTTTTTTCTCGATAGTTCCCCTTTAAAAATACCGTGATATATCTGAGCTTCCGGTCTACTGAAACAAGGCAATGGGACGACATTTACTCTGCAAGATCTAACATGCAGCGCTCAACATCTTCTCCTAGCCTGGACTTTGCTCAAACCAGACGTCAATTGTTACTCCTGTATGGAGGTTTTTCAGCTTCCCTGTTTCTTGCGTCAGATTGATTTATCTCTGTAGCACGCTGGAGTCTTTGCTGCTCTTACAAAAATAAATTACAAAAGGAGAAACACTGCCCACATGCACCCTCTCTCAGTACTTAAATTAAATTGAAGACAAAGATATATTACAAAACCGCAACATGCACCCTCGGTACAGCAGTAACAATGAACTTCCTGTTTGCACAGTCCAGGCTAGGAGGAGATGTTGAGTGCCGCATGTTGGATCTTGCAGAGTGAATGTTGCTCCATCGCCTTGTTTCGGTAGACCGGAAGCTCCATCCATATCACAGTATTTTTAATAAAGCATTGCGAATAGTAAACTTTGTGCAGGACAGAGCTTATTTCAGTGCAGGGTAAAATATATTTTTTACTAAACATTTTTGAGTGTTACAGTTCCTTTTGGTTAAATTTCCACTTTCACAGAGTAACCGGAATGTTGCTTTTTTAATTGATTAGTAAACAGTCATTGGCATTATTTTCAGTGAAGTTATGTTGAAAGCTAAAAAAAGTATAATCTTATAAACGATTTTTTTAGTACAGTTTATACATGCTTATTCTTGAGTATAATGGCCAACTATAATTTTGCTTACCACTAATCTGAATCTCTACTTGTTAAAGTAGATATTATTAAAAATTTCTCTAATTTGCAGAGTTTATTCTTGCTTTGCATCCCATTTATGTTCGCACACATCTTGTTCAGCATCTCGATTGATGTAGTTGGCACAATGGCTTCCTATAAGTGTTGCACATAGCGCAGCTGGTACAGCTATCCAACTTGCTTCTTCCTCTGGGAAAAGTGCTCAGCAGTTTGTTCTCTATATAAATTGCTTTTCTTTTTTTTATGGAAGTTGCAGCATGAAACCACTTGAGGGATTTTAAACCAATCACTAAGAATCTAAATATACTGCAGATGTTGTTTCAATTAAGAAAGTCTGATGAGTGTAACATTTTCAATATATTAGAATTTGAAATTATACTTTAAAATTATGTATTTAACCCTTATTAAAGTAGTCGGATATGTTTTAGAAATTTCTGTAATCAATAGAAAGGCTAATCGTTATAAATTATTGCACCAGTAATCAAATTATTTGTCTTTTTAAAGAATAACATAATACATACTGTAATTTATAAGGCTATTAGGAGTGGACAAGTTTATATAGGTAATGGGATTCAAAACAAAATGGCACCTAAATCCATTGCTAGACAACCCTCAGTGTAGAAATGTGCAAAAGTGGCCACATATTGTAAACACCAAACAAGCATCTTGTAAAAACCAAAATGCATCTACCTCTGAGTATTTATACACTGAAGACAAGAATTAAAGGTAGAGGGAAACAAAAGAGAGGAATATACTGCAGCAAAACACATACCTGACATCTCCCAAATATGCCTAAATATGTTTGCCAACCACTGTGGCACGCTTGGTGTGTAAGTTTCGAGCATAAGAAACAAGACTGTGAATGTGCACCAAATTTCTATACTTTGCCTGTAGTATCATGTGGTTGCACTGTGTTTCTCTGAATTGACCAAATGAACCGGCCTTAAGCTCAAGTGGGTAGTGCTACTATGTTACATTGCCAAACACATATCATAGATAGGCCATCTTTCTCAGGCCAAAGCCTGTCAAAATGGTAGATCAGGAGTAGACTGAGCTCCTAAAGCGCTCGATAGCTCCCCAACTAGTGATGGGCGAATTTGTCGCCAGCGTTAATTCGCGATCGGCACAATTGACGTCAGCAACAGTTCCAATGCCGGCGACATTTGACTTGCATTAAAGTCAATGGATGTCCGTTTAAATGTCTCTGGCGTTGAAATTTTCGCTGGCGTCGGAATTGTTGCTGGCGTCCACAAACTTTGACGCCGGCAAATTTTTGCAGCAATTTCACAAATTTATACGCCAGCATCGAAACTCGGAAATTCGGCGCAAATTCATGCCTGGCGAATAAATTCACCCATCACTACTCCCAACTGTAAGGATGTTGCAATTTTTTACCACTGTCATCACGTGTTCAGTATCTGACCTAACCAATATGGTTTATCTAGTGTAGCATATCGTGGCCTGTACATTGGTTAATCGACCTGTACCCACCTTACATGGTACAAGTGGACCATAGCGAATACTTTGTCTCTTATTGGCATGCCTTGTGTAATTAGAGCAAGCATTTGTAGGTAGATTTTGGTCAATTGATATTGATTGCTATAATGCCCTAGAGAAAAGTGTAACACAAACCCACAGAGAGGAAACAAAGTAAAGCTTGAGGGCAAGGTCACACGGGCTGTTTTAGGGTGCATTTTTAAAAGTGCGCATTTGTGCGTAAATACGTTATATGCGTAATAGGCTACATTTTGCATGTAAATTGCTTTTCCCGTTTGGCTTTTTTTTATAATAAATAATAATAAACAGTTCTGTAAATGAAATATTGCAGTTGTGTTGGGTACTAGTCCATATTAATCACTAAAATCAGAGACTGAAGGAGTGGCTAGAGGGCAATTGACCTGTCACTGGATGAACTTTTATCAACTCTTATTTTTTCATTTGGGAAAAACCCATCTTATAATGTGTTGAAGCTAATGTATCTGCCTATACAACTGCTGCTGTGAGATGGAGCATCCTTTTTTCTAATCTCAGTGGATGCCCTTGTGTCCTCTGGAAGCATCTACTAGTGAATAAAGTATCAACAAATTATATGGTCCCGTTATATGTTTATACATAGTTAACTTGGCAAGCCATTCTTCATCACTAAGACTTTCCATACCCTTTACCAGCTTAGTTGCCCTTATTTGGACTCTTTCTATAATAACACTTTTGAGCACTGGAGACAAAAACTGCATTGCATGTTCTAGATGGGGCCTTACCAGTGCACTATAAAGCTTCTCGCAATCCTAAACCACTTTTCAAAATCATGTTTGTTTATCTAAAATTGTGAGTTTATTATCTAGAAGTATCACTAGGTTCTTCTTCGTCAAGGATTTTCTTAACCATGTCCCATTAAGGTTATAAATGGCTTATGTATTTTTACATCCTAGGTGCATGACCTTACTGCCCTTATGGGCTGCATATTTTTTTTTTGTCATCTGCAAACTTTTATATATTGCTGATATAGACAACCCCATAATAATTTATGGATACATTAAAGTGGACCCAATAAAGAACTCTGCAGAAATTCTATTCCAAGTAAAGCATGTACCACTGACGTAGCCAGTCCTCCATGTTATAAATGTGTACAATTTTATATGGGCCTCAGCTTTTGAAATTACACGTTTTGAAATCTTAAATTACTTGTTCCTGTTCAAAATGTAAAGTACGAAGGTGCTGTTGTGGATATTTGCAAGAAAAACGTGAAAATATTTCCTATCAATGTGAATTCCAACAGATCAAGTTGAGTTTCATTGGGGACAGAATTTGTCAGATCGTGTTTGTGCCCTTTTATGTGTCTACCATAGACTTAATTTTATCCAAATAATTCATATTTTAAAAATTGATTTTTCTCTGTAGTAATAAAAAACTACCTTGTACTTGATTCAAACTAAGATATAATTAATCCTTATTGGAAGCACAACCAGCCTATTGTTTTTTTTTTTAACATGTTTACATGATTTTATAGTAGACTTGAAGATAGGTATGAAGATCCAAATTACAGAAAGATCTGTTATTTGGAAAAGCCCTGGTCCCAAGCCTTATGCATTACAGGTCCCATACCTGTACCATCTTTTGTAGTCGTCAACTGCTGTACCTTGCACAGTTTGGTTTGTTTGAACTCAGTCAAGTCATGTTTGTGTTTATTCAGCCATTCAGATTTGTCAATTTTAATTTTCTTTAAATATCTATCCTTTGTCTTTTGGTAGAAAAGTGCCAGTTTCAGAGCTTGTGCTGGTTTCCTATTCAACTAAATGGCGGTGTCAGGTCCTATGCTCAGTAAGCATTGGTATAGTTTAAAAAATGTTGAAAAGGAGCATTAAATCAGATAGCTGAGAATAGCTAGACCAGCATTCTAAATAAGTGAAATTGTCGCTTACATAATATAATACATTTCCATGTTTTCTGTAAAAGTGTCTGCTTTATCGATGTAGATTGTTAGCTGTCAACTGCTCCACATTAGGATGAAAGTCTTAACTTTATAAACCAGTTTGTATCAAACATCTCACTCTTTAAGAAAGTGATGTTTTACAAAGTGAGGCTCCTATTCTGTTCTTCCCTTATGTTATGACATCTGCTCTAACAGTGTAAATTAAAATGACATGCAAGATCTGCTGAGATCACCTGGAGCCATTAAATTTTGCCAAGAAAATTTTCTGAATACAGCTTTGTTAAATGGTTTTGAAGCAGCTGCACAGTTAAAATGTATGTGTTGGAGGACATTTCTGTTTCTATTCACTAATATGATAATGAATGCTCTGGAGAGAACAATCTTTTATGTTGGTTCTATTACAATTGCAAGTAACATTCTATGAACTTCAAATTTTATTGTTGATAAGTTACATTTTCTTTAAGTCGCCATAATAGTCTTACTGCATTAGAAACTATACCTTAAAAAAGACAGGTGGGAAGAGGGATGTGCTTTATATATATTTTAAATATAATTAATTTAAAATATGTACAATAACTTTGACATCTAAATTAAATTGGGTGTAAATTGATGAATTTTTCAGGTAAAATGCATGACTCCTAGCAATGTTGAGAAATATAAAAAATACATCTGCACTGACCCATTCTTTCTCAAGGCTCATTTGTCCTATTAGTGTTTTGCAGCTTGTGTTGGTTTATGGGAATAACAGAAATTTATACTGTAATTTTTATAAAAGGAGAAAAGTGTTTTTTTTCTTTTTATTAGAAATCTATACTGTCCAAAGCAGGCAAGTCATCATAAAGAGGATATATAAAAATATACTTTTTACTGTTTTTGTGTATTTTTGCCTTTCAGGTGCCCTGTGAAATCTGTTCCATTGTTTCAACATTGGGTCTGCACTCTTAGGTTTTTTTTCTGTAACATTACTGCACTCTTTTCTCCTTAAAAAGGCAATGGGACCAAAATGTGATTTAAAGACATCTATCTGTGAGGGCCAACCGGCTCAGATGAGTAGGAGTAGGGACCAAGGAGGAAGCTGCACACAATGAATCTAATAAGTGGTATCTAAAGGGTTAAGGCAAGTTCGTTGTCGTATACAGGCAAAGAGATCAGGGCAGGTAGCAACCAAGGTTGTCGGGAGGGGTCAAGAAGGTCAGGAACTGGAAATCCTTCAGAGAATAATTTTAACGCACCAGGAACATTCTAAAGTATGACCTGTACTTGGGCATTGAACCCAAGTCCTCTGCATCTATTTTGAAAATATATCCTGTGGAAAGTCATTGTTATGAGCAAATTCTGCAGAAGGGAGAAGGTTGGACCAGTCATTCTGGCACGAAGAGACACATGGCATCTTAGTAATTGTTTTTTGAGCTTGGTTTGCCCATTTGGCAGCTCCAATCAATTGAGGGTGATAAGCTGAGAGATGCCGAGGGATATGCATAAGGAACGCCAGAATTTGGAAATAGATTGGGAAACTCTGTCAGATACAATCTCTGCTGGAAATACATGAAGGCGAAAGGCGAAAGATAAAGAGATAGGAATTAAATTCTTAATCTTACTGAAGTGGTCAATTACCACCCATATGACTGTGTTACCACAGTCATATGGGTGGAATATCAATTATCAATTGTAGAATAGAGTGTCGAAGCTCAGGAGGAACATACGCCATGCCAATAGGAGTGTCAGAAGGTGCAGATGACTGAGCTATTTTAATTTGGGAAGCAAACTGTGGTAGCAAAGAAGCTACCTGGCAGTGAGAATAATAAGATCATTATCACATTGACAATCCCCAGGGAAGACACTGCTTTCTTATTCCTGGAGCCAGGACGATATGTTATGACAAAATTAGACTGAGAGAAGTAGAGTGCCCACCAGGCCTGCTGGGTATTCAGCCTTTTGAGAGCTTGGATATACTCTAGATCAGTGATCCCCAACCAGAGACTCGCAAGTAACATGTTGCTTATCAATCCTTTGGATGTTGCTCCCAGTGGCCTCAAAGCAGGTGCTTATTTTTGTATTCCTGGCTTGGAGGCAAGTTTGGTTGCATAAAAACCTTGTCTACCACCAAGTTGAGCCTCCTGTAGGCTGCTGCCAGTCCACATAGGGGCTACAAAATAGCCAACCACAGCCCATATTTAGTGTCACCAGGTACATTTTGTTTGCTTGTGCTGCTCTTCAACGTTCTTTACATTTGAAAGTGGCTCAAGGTTACAAAAGTTTGGGGGCCCCTGCTCTAGATTTTTATTGTTCGTTAGCGTAATATTGGAATGTATTGCACCTTCCAGAAGGTGTCACCACTCCTCTAAGACTAACTTGATGGCGAGTAAATATCAGTTTCCAATTTAGTAGATCTGTTCTGCCCAGGGAGATTTTTTTTTTAGAAATGTAGCCACTTGAATGTGACTTCTGTCAGATACTTATCATTGAGAGAAATGGCTCCCACTCTCTGACCCCGCCTCGTGAGCATGCGCGGTTTGCCGCTCGCACTGCAAAACATTGCGCCGCACATGCACAAGTCGACTCGGCAGAGCAAAAGATAACTGCCAAGCATTGAGGGCATAAGATCCGGAACTGGGGTAAGAGGCAGAAGAGGTTCTACCTACCCCTAGACAGACAGAATTATATTTTGGGAATTGTGATAAACGCAGGTTGTCTCACTACGCTGCTGCTAGAGTTGAGAAACTCGCCACAGGCGCAGCAGCCAGCAAGTTATCGGGTCAGCAAAAAGCTGCTACTGTTAACTTTGAGAGCCAAAATCACTATTTTTGAATCAGAATGTAGTAATTACACTCTCCATAATAATCATGCGCCCCCCCCCCCATGACCCATGTAGGGAGACAAGACGGCTTCATTGGAAAGTCCACCTCAGGCGGCCAGATGCGGCAAATTACCCCTAGAAAACATAGACACGATCTGAAACCACCCTTTGAGTGCTTTCTGCCCCAAAGCTGGCTGCAGTGTGGGTTGTATTGACCTTTTTACCCCAGTGGAGAAAACCGGTTGGGTGCCTTTAGGTTAAAGAGTAAGTTACCATTGGTTTCTAAGAACAGCCATTGTAACATCAGTGCATTGCTTCCTTTGCTGCTGGTTGGCTAAATACCTATAGTAATGAGCTTTTGCTTTCTGTGGAAAGGATTTGCCAGAGCAGGTAAAAATTACATTACAAGTCGCAAGTTTGTTAATATTCCTTATTTATATGTCCCTGACACATTGCACAACAGTGTACAGAGACATTCTTTGTTATTCACAATTCCTACACTTTTGGGTCTTTTTACCATTATGCAATACATTTGTGTATGATAAGCCAGACAAGCACGCAGCCCTTTCCTTCTAAATGTAAAAATAGCAATTTTTCTTGTATTTTAAGTGCTATTATGTGTAATATTGATAGGAAAAAGCATAATTCCACAGAATGTTTATTTAATAAAGGGCATTGTTGAAAAATAAAACGCTTAAATCATTTTATTCAATTTCTTACTAAGCATAGAAGAGAACAGATCATGCTGTCTTACCCTATTCCAATTATTTTCTGCAAAAACTTTACTTTTTTTTTATTAGATTGACTTCTGGAAACTAGCAGTCAGTTGTTCTGGAAGTTTCCAGTCATTTTCAGCATACTGATATATTCATCTGAACTATCAAGCCTTCTCTTTCTTGCTGTTGAGTATAAATATCAGTACTTGTAATTCCAGACCCTAGGTACATACAAAGTTTTCCATATAACAGCTTTGTGGTTTGTGCCTGAATATTTTATTTCTGTAGAATGAAAATATGTGTGTAACTATATTTTATTTATATACTGCCAAAAGTAAATGCAGTGCATCACACAATGCTCAATAAAGAGGAATAATACATACTATGACACCAGGGAGAGAATCTCTTATGTACTCATGTACATGCCCATTGATTTTCAGAATATAATTCTGTGCTGCTAATTTGTTAATCTTATATCAAATGTGGTTTAACTATTCTTCTGTATATTCTTTAGAAGTAGTAGCTTTATCATGGAAAGATTTGCAGTCAGCAGTATATTATAAAAAGTCTATGAAGGTATTTTCAGTATAAAGTCAATATACTCTGTATAAAATATTGTATGGCAATGTTTGTTGTGTAAAATGTTTATGGTGTATAGAGTACAATTAAATACATTATTCCATCCCCCTGTTACTCACTTGTCTGCATCAATATTATATTACTTTGGAGAAAGCATTAATACTTTTTGCAAAATCGAGGCAATATCACCTATTGGCTTTTTTCTTGTATTGCAATATTTTAGATGATTCTTTAAAAAAAAAAATTTTTGCAATAATTTTAAGTGCTGCAAATGTAATTATTATAAGTGATGATGAAAGGCAAATTTAAAGGATATGGACGGACACATTTAAAGCTCTTTCAGCTTTCTAGGCAAACATATGAGGTGTCTGTCTGGTCGTTGCATTTTTTCCTAGAAAATGGTTTCTACTGTATCACATAACATTATGGTTTTATTGCTGCACCAATGATTTGTTATGATTTGCACACACAATTCCCTTGTGTTCTGCAATGCTATGCGGCAAATCCAATGACAAGATACCATCAGGTTATCAAAAAAAATGATTCTTTACCTGTTGAGATTTTACAAGAGGAAAAGGGCTCTAGTAAATTTCATCCTGTATTCCCAATTTGTTTCACTTCGATTTTAAATACCACTTCAAGGGGAGCTGGATTTTGTGTTTCACAAATCCATTAAATGATAGTGATATTTTATAAATCTATTTCACAAAAAAGATACAAAGTCTATTTTGAAGTTCTTTTTTCTTATTTTTTTTTACTGCTGCAAACAACTTGGTTTTGCGGTGTTAAAACGGTTAGGTTGAGGGGGCATATGCCAGTTAGTTTCCTTGTCTAATAATCTCCTTCTAGCAGGAGTAAGCCATTTGGAATATCCAGCTGCCAATTGGCATTGAGCTGTTGACATGTTATGAGACAATATTTTAGTATTTTGTTATCACAAAAAATGAAGTTTAAACCTATTAGGTAGGTTGATAATTTTAGACAGAATATTTTCACACTTCTGAATTTGGTGAACAGAACATATGTAGAGCAGTGCCATATCAAGTAGCAGTAGTACTAATTTTTGTTTAATGTATTGTTCAAGCACCAAGTTTCTGATTTATGATACAGTAACACCGTGCTATGAAGACAGCATACACAGTGGATATGCACTTGGAAGACTTGATAAACCCAAGAGATAATGGAATTGGTATGATAGAATTACTGGGAAATTTCGCATGAATTATATCATGTTACATGACAGGAAATATAACTTGAAATCTTGTAGCAGTTGTTGAATCTTATTTCCAGTTCTGCATATATCCAACAAGTAATTTAATATGGTTTTCTAGGTTAATCTGATTGTGGGGCTGCCTGCAGCCTTTATTATGCATTCTGGCATATTGCATTCTATTTTAATCTTGAGGAAGATCTAACATTTGAGACAATGTTTTAGAAGCTAATTGAACACACTCTGCTGAAAATAAAAAAAAAAGAACATTATGTGATGACAACCAATTTAGATTTATTATATGAGGGAGAATAGAGGTAACTCATTGAAATTTCTTTATTATAATATTGGATTGTTTATTATTCATACCCATTCATGTGTGAGTAGTCTGCCATATTTACACAATGTCTGCCCAATTTAGGGACTATTGGTGTCTTCTCTATGCCAGCTTTTGGATGGATTGACAAATACCTGCTTCAGAACTATTTGCACGTGTTTACAGTTGTTTGGCATTTGTTTAAAAATAATTTAGATATACAACTCTATGCTATAAAAAAAAATTGACAAAAAAGTGAATGAACAAGCAGATGAGCTGTATTCAAAAGTAAGATGTTGTTCTTCATTCATTCAGGACACTCATTGGAAATATTTACATTCATGGATGGGATTTCTTACCTTGGAACCTGATATTCGGAAAGATTTACTTAAACTCTAGGGAGATTGTAATTTTCCTGTAATTTATAGCAATTTTTTTTACATAACAGCAACAACAACACAGTACTGTGTACTTGAGCTTAACCAAGCTGTGTAATCCATATTGGTTGCAAAACAGTTCTATTGGGTTTATTGAATGTTTCTTTATTTTTTATTTTTGGATGAACACATTTAAAGCTCTTTCAGCTTTCTAGGCAAATGTATGAGGTGTTCTCCCTTGGGAATTCACTTTGGATGTTGGCTACTGGGCATGCTCAGTTCTTTTCAACTCTGATTACTAAACACACCCTCCAGTCTAGCAGCTAATGAAGAGATGGCATTTCTAGTGCCCCTAGAAACTCTGCTCTAGCTGTTTGCTCATATTATTTCTCTTAACCTCCTGTCTTGAGCTCAACTTAAATATTACAGTGCTTAGTCCAAGTAGAACTTTTTATTAAAAGCAAGTGTACTGTTTGCAGATAGAAATTTCATTGATGATGTGTCATAGGGAAATGGACGTTTGGCAAAAGTTGCAATTTGTTTTAGGAAAATGTGATGGCACTGCTAACAGAGGGGTATAAATGCAGTAAGGATGCACCAAATCCCAGAATCCTTCATGAAAGATAAAGAACCAAATCCTAATTTAAATATGCAAATTAGGGCCAGGTAGGGGAAAACTGGGGAAAACGCCTGACTTTTATTATGACGTAGACAGTGATATTCTGAGACAATGTGCAGCTGGTCTCAAAGGGGACTTGTCACCCACACATGAAAAGCTGCATAATAAAAGTCCTTTGCAAATTAAACATGAAAACCAAATATCTTTTTATTATATATACATCCATACCTGTTATAAAGGTATTAAATTAAAAATCTGAGCTGTCAATCATATATTGCCTGTCCCACCTATACTGGCGGGGCAGTCCATTTCTTTTACTTTCCATTCAGCACTTGTATCATGTCATTTCCTTCCTCTCTTTCCCCCTCCCTCCCCATGGTCTTTAATTGTTTAGCCTAATAATATGTATATATGTATATATATATATATATATATATATATATATATATATATATATATATATATATATATATATATATATATATATATATATATATATATATATATATATATATATATATATATATATATATATATATATATATATTATGCTTATTGCATCCATTATGTGCTTACATATTTTGAGAACCTCTTAAGAAATTATTCAACATGTGAAATTGCTCCCATAAAGGAATCAATGTCTTGTTTGCAGGACGTACAATTGCTTAGTGCTCTATTTTTTTTTTTTAATCTTGCTGCAGGGGAGTCTCAAGAGCAGCAGACAGATCTCACCACAGGAATTCATTCATGAACTGAAATCAGGGGCATCCGATGAAAGACTTGTCTCCTACTTAGACTCCCTTCGTGTTTCTTTGACCAGCAATCCTGTCAGGTATTGTATTAGACTTTCATGTATCACAGAAATTACTAGAAGTAACAAGTTATATTTGTTCCTTATGATTAAATATTGCAACATGTTCAAAGACACATGATAATTACTGTCAAAGTGCAAGTCTCTGCTGTAATATATAGCCAACTGTTATCTTAACCTGAAATAAATGAAAATATTTGAATATTTTAAAAATACATGATTGTTTTTTTTGTTTAACTAGACCTAAAACGGCAAGCAAAATATTGGTTCTGCACAATTCTTAATTTACTATATTGGAAGATTAATAAAAAAAGAGTACATTTATTATGTATATTTTACTAAATGGAAAAAGATGCACCCAGCTGGGACCAATGATCAGATCATACACAGAGTCTTGTTGGACAAGGATGTGGTTCTTGTTCAGTGGAGTTTTCAAACCTGTCCGATTGATATCCTGCTTCATTAAAAATAACGCTGCATAAAGCTGAGCTGAACTAAACTGGAAATAAAATAATTTTTTTTACATAAACATACAAAATTCCACAGATTAAAAGGAAACTATGACAATTCATCTGCCTTTCAGGTACCATTTTCAAACCACCCTTACATGCATCTCCTCCCTCACCTTGTTCCATAATGATGTGAGTTTCTAGGACTGGTAGTTCTCCCTCTGCTTTCCAGATAATCTGACCACCACTTTCAGTCCCAGAATCCATCACTTTACAATGGAACAAGGTAAGGAAAGCGTTGAATGACTGGGAGTCATAAGGGCAGTTAGTAAATATTTATTGCAAGTCAGTAGAAGTCTTGTTTTTTTTCCTAATTTGTGGACTTGTATGTTTATATAAAAAAAAGTTCAATATATCTTTTATCTGGAGATCATTAATTTGGTCCCTTTTGAAGGACCAGTAAATTAAAACCAGTGCCCTCTACAAATAAGTTCTGTAGAATACAGTGATACGCTGTATTTGTCTTCACAATGCAGTTTGAACACTTGTTTCTTTTTTTGTGAATGTTGTGCTGTAAATCATTGCTAACAAATGCTAAAAAAGGGAAATATGACCATATTATGCTTTTTATTTATTTTTTAATATTCATATTGACTTGTACGTACTCCTTTAGTTGTTGTAGACTACTTGCTGTGAGATAATGGGCCCCTGTAATAGTAATTTATTGATAAAAAGTTATCTCAAAAATACAAAGGAATGAGACTGCATATTGTCTCCCGCACACTAAATGGCTAATTTGTAGAAAGCATTTTTGGTGACAGCATGACATAAAATGAATGTCTTATTTACTTTCATGTTCTGTTCAGTACAAATTGCTGCCAATATTTGTTTTTGTATACCATGCATTGTGACCAAAGTTATGGACGAATTCAAGCCAAAATAAATACTGCTTTTACTTATTAATATTTCATAAGCACAATATTGATGAGGAATCTGCTTGTATTCTGACCTTTGGTTTTTATTTTTAATTAAATTGCCGTGTGTGTCTGTATATGTGTGTGTATATATATATATGTATATATATATATATATATATATATATATATATATATATATATATATATATATATATATATATATATATATATATATATATATATATATTTCATAAAATGGGCAGTACTCTGCTTCTGAACATCACCCAGTTGCACAGTTAATATTTGGTATAGTTTCAAGAAGAACTAGCAACACAGGGTTATTTATAATTTATAAAAGTGAAAAAAGTGTTTTTTGTAAGGCATGCATAGCCAACGTAACATTTCGGTACCTGCTGGGCCTTGAGAAAGGTCCCAGCAGGGACCGAAAGGTTACGTTGGCTATGCATGCCTTACCAAATACACCTTTTTCACTGTTATAAACCATTACCTCACCCCAAAACAATGTGGCTTGATGCACTAATTTATATACCCACCCCATCTCTGGGCAGGGCAAGCATGAGTATATAAGTAAGCACCACATCATCAGTAGTGGGACTTGGACAATGTAGAGAGGCCAGAGAAGGGCTGGGCTGGGGACTTTTTTGTGAATCCTCCTCTGGGGGGCAACTGGCTGGCCTGAATTGAACCGTCCCCATACATCACTACATCTGACAGAAGCTATTAATGAGTGAAGTGCGATCTGTAATTTACTTAAAGGACAAGTCAAGTGATGTCTTAGGCTTCCCCACCAGTTAATATAATCACTGATCTTAGCTACTGGTTCCATGCTCCTGTCCGTTAAAAAGTACATTGACCTTCAGCACCACCAGAATTTCCTAATTCCCCAGCATCCTGTTCACTGTTCTGGATAACCACATATCCTTTTTTTTTAAACTCTAAAATGACTTAACAGCCCCCTAGAATAACATACTTTAGTCCCTGCGTTCAGTTTGATGGGGTTTCTGAATAACAAATTGAACTCTACAGCTCTTTTCACCTGCTTCCTGCTTTAACGTGAAGCCCCGCCTCTTCTCTCTGAGCCTGCTGCATGTGACATTAACAGAAGCAGGCGCCATTGTGCACGAGCAGCTTTTTATTTTTTTTCAGTGCTTGTTGCTGTGTGTCTGGACTGTGCAGTTCACAGAGATTGTGAGTAGAAATATCTATAGTAGCTATGCTCCTTATACTTAACAGTGCAAATCCAGGCACATTCCCAACTAAAGCAGTAGTTTGTACATTTTGACACTTCCTCTGTATCAAGTGGCATGATGCAAGAGGCAGAGAGGAGCTACAACATGATTAAAAGGGATGCCTCATCCAAAAAAAATATTCAAAATCCTATTTTATCACATTAGTCAAGCAAAATAAACTTTAATTACACTATATAAATTATTAGAATCTTGCTTCCTTCAGTCTGGGAATTCATAATTATAGCAAGCAGGCAGAAGCCATTTTGTGCACACTGTTTTTAATGCAAGCCTTGCATCATCTAAGAATCTTGTTTATGCACCAGAATGGGGGACCCAATATCCATCCCCATGCCCTGGCTACACAATTAAATGATGAAGAGAACGGGGGAATATGTGAAGAGCAGTGACATCTACGAAGTGCTGAATGGAAAGTGATAGTAATTGTCTGCACCGCCTCTATGCCCAGGGCATAGAGGAGTGGCAGACAATATTTGATTGACAGCTGAGATTTTTGAACGAGCTTACAACAGCTATGAATGCTTTAATAAAAAATAGAAATTGGATTTCATGTTTAAATTGGAAAGGACTTTTATTATACAGATTTCTGTGTCTGGGTATATGTTGATAAATGCAAGGTTATGCACTTTGGCAAAAATAATATAAATGCAAGTTATACACTAAATGGCAGTGTGTTGGGAGTTTCCTTAAATGAGAAGGATCTAGGGGTCTTTGTAGATAACAAGTTGTCTAATTCTGGGCAGTGTCATTCTGTGGCTACTAAAGCAAATAAAGTTCTGTCTTGCATAAAAAAGGGCATTAATTCAAGGGATGAAAACATAATTATGCCTCTTTATAGGTCCCTGGTGAGGCCTCATCTGGAGTATGCAGTGCAGTTTTGGACTCCAGTCCTTAAGAGGGATATAAATGATCTGGAGAGAGTGCAGAGACGTGCAACTAAATTGGTTAGAGGGACGGAAGACTTAAATTATGAGGGTAGACTGTCAAGGTTGGGGTTGTTTTCTCTGGAAAAAAGGCGCTTGCGAGGGGACATGATTACACTTTACAAGTACATTAGAGGACATTATAGACAAATGGCAGGGGACCTTTTTACCCATAAAGTGGATCATCGTACCAGAGGCCACCCCTTTAGACTAGAAGAAAAGAACTTTCATTTGAAGCAACGTAGGGGGTTCTTCACAGTCAGGACAGTGAGGTTGTGGAATGCACTGCCGGGTGATGTTGTGATGGCTGATTCAGTTAATGCCTTTAAGAATGGCTTAGATGATTTTTTGGACAGACATAATATCAAAGGCTATTGTGATACTAAACTCTGTAGTTAGTATAGGTATGGGTATGTAGAATTTAATTAAAAGTAGGGAGGGGTGTGTGTATGGATGCTGGGTTTTCATTTGGAGGGGTTGAACTTGATGGACTTTGTCTTTTTTCAACCCAATTTAACTATGTAACTAACTATGTAACTATGTAACTATGGGTGACAGGTCCACTTTAAGGAATTGTCCTGTCTAGCAGTCAGCTTCCTTCAGCCTGTGCAATTACAGCATCTGCACGCACCCGGGAAGAGAATAGAGATGGGTGCCTTGCTTTCTCCTCTAGCCCATGATGTATAGAGGAGGGCAGAGACTCCTGCTGCTTTGGAGAATGACTTTAAATATGGAGTCTATGTTAGGGAAACTGAGCAGAATCGCTTACTATAAATAAACATACGAGGTATTGGATTACTTCAGTTTTTCCCCATTGTTTTAAACATATGGGGCTGTAATAATGTGGGTATATTTCTTTAGTTAAAGGTTTATATCTCCTTTAAACCTGCATTGCTAAAATGCTCCCATGCCCCACCTAGTGGTAGATATGAAAACCACACTCAATAGTCTGACTAACCCAAGTCACGACTCCTTCAGTTACATTGAGTAGGAGAAACAATAACCTGTCTGAAAGTTGTTCCATTGTGTAGTGCTGGCTCTTAACCGGACAAAATGACCTAGGATGGCTGCCTAAGACACCAGTTTTATAACTAAAAAAAAAAAAAAATACATTTGTTGGTTCAAGAGTAACATTTTAGATGGTACAGTTTAGTAATAAAAACTATACCATAAAAATCATGACAGAATCATTCTCTGAAATTAGGTTGCAGGTTACTCTGGGAAAGAAATTGTTAATATGCATATTTTTAGGATTCTTTATTGCTGTTTGTTTTATGAAGGTGTTCTACATTAAACTGTCTTAACATTTTTATGGAGACAGAATCTTTCCAGCTGATCATGATAAACTAGGTGGTTGTGCTGGCATTTATTATTTGATTTATCAGTTATTTTTCTTTTAATTTGCAGAACAGCTGTTCCAGAAAATAACATGTAACAGAGTTGATCTTTTGCGTTCTTAAGGGCATATGGTGCTTTATATCATGTTAGATAAAATTAAAAAGACAAAGTGGACAGCTGTGTTGTATGGGCCACTTAAGTTCCCCCTTTTATTTTTGTGTTGAAATATTTAAAAAAATTTAAAGTAATATACATTAAATAAAGCATATGATAAAATAAGCTTTCTGTATAAACCGGAAAATAATTTGTTCAGGGCATTATATCTGTCCTTGCATTGTAGAATAAATTGAAGCCTTTCAAGCATATTTATAGTAATATTTTATCACCTTATGGCAGTGGGGTCAGCCTTCCTTCTCCTGGAGCTTTGGCCAGGGGTCTAATATCTTGTGGAATAACTACTTTGCTGATAAATTATTGTATCCTTTGTATTTACAGTCATGAAAAAGTTCGGGAACCCCTCTTTGCAGTTTTGTTTATCATTGGTTGAGCTTTCAAAGTAGCAACTTCATTTTAATATATAACATGCCTTATAGAAACAGTAGTATTTCAGCAGTGACATACAGTTTATTGGATTAACAGAAAATATGAAATATGCATCATAACAAAATTAGACGGGTACATAAATTTGGGCACCCCAACAGAGATATTACATCAATACTTAGTTGAGCCTCTTTTTGCAAATGTAACAGCCTCTAGATGCCTCCTATAGCCTTTGATGAGTGTCTAGATTCTAATGGTGGTATTTTTAACCATTCATACATACAAAATCTCTCCAGTTCAGTTAAATTTGATGGCTGCCGAGCATGGACAGCCTGCTTTAAATCATCCCATAGATTTTCAATGATATTCAAGTTGGGGAACTGTGACGGCCATTCCAGAATATTGTACTTCTCCCTCTGCACAAATGCCTTTGTAAATTTCCAAGTGTGTTAAGGGTCATTGTCTTGTTGAAAAATCCAACCTCTTCAACTTTGTGACTGATGCCTGAACATTATCCTGAAGAATTTGTTGATATTGGGTTGAATTCATCTGACCCTCGACTTTAACAAGGGCCCCAGTCCCTGAACTAGCCACATAGCCCAACAGCATGATGGAACCTCCACCTAAATTTGACAGGTAGCAGGTGTTTTTCTTGGAATGCAGGCTTCTTCTTCCGCCATGGACAACGCTTTTTGTTATGACCATATAACTAAATTTTTGTCTCATCAGTTCAAAGCACTTTGTTCCAAAATGACCGTGGCTTGTCTAAATGAGCTTTAGCATATAACAAACGACTGTTTGTGGCGTGAGTGCAGAAAGGGCTTCTTTCTCATCACCCTGCCATACAGATGTTCTTTGTGCAAATTGCTCTGAATTGTAGAACAATGTACAGATACACCATCTGCAGCAAGATGTTCTTGTAGGTCTTTGGAAGTGATCTTTGGGTTGTCTGTAATCATTCTCACAATCCTCTGCATATGCCGCTCCTGTATTTTTCTCGGTCTGCCAGACCTGGGTTTTACAGCAACTGTGACTGTGCCCTTCCATTTCCTGATTACATTCCTTACAGTTGAAACAGACAGTTCCTCTGAGATAGCTTTTTGTAGGCTCCCCTTAAACCATGATACTGAACAATCTTTGTTTTCAGATCTTTTCTAAATTGCTTTGAGGATCCCATCCTCTTCAGAGGAGAGTCACAACTGCAATTGGTCACCTTAAATACCTTTTTTCATGATTGGACACACCTGCCTATGAAGGTCAAGGCTTAACAAGCTAATCTATCTGATTTGGTGTTGCCAGTAATCAGTATTGAGTAGTTACATGCATTCAAATTAGCAAAATTACAAGGCTACCCAAATTTTTGCACAGCCAGGTTTTCACATTTGATTTAATTTCATATAACTGAATACTGTTTCATTAAAAAATCTTTGTTCAGAAAACACCCCAGTACTCCCCCCAGATGTTCCTGACAAATTAAAAACATGCCCCCCTGTGCTGCTTACAATTTTAAAATCCCTCCTACATTTATGCACTAGGGTTAATTGACCTGCCTGTGTGTCTTTGGGAGGAAACCAAAGTACCCTAAGGAAGCACATTTGGAGGACATACATACACTTTGCAAAGAGTGCCCAGGCCAGAACCAAACGCATAACTTATGCACTGCAAAGCAGACATACTACCCACTGAAGTTTTTAACTTATTGCAATAAAAATGACTGACAAATATTGATTGGTTTTATAGAATTGGGTAGGGTTAATGGGCTAGTTAAATGTAACAAATAAATATTTATTAATAATGTAATGCATGACCTCAAAAGGGTTATGTGTCACCAGTCTCTGATAATATATTTGTAAAACACACACGTGCTATATTTGCTTTTCCATTAAATAATTGATTAGACTATTTTTCAAATATGTCATAGACCAAACAGACTGTTTGAATTAACATAAACATTTTATGTCTACACCAAAGAGAATTTTTCATATATCCAAGAGTTACTGATTCTTTATTTTCCTATGCCAGGATTATTTTGTTAAACAGTCTTTTTTTGGATATCTAAGCATCTTAAAAGAATGGATGAAATAGGTCTTTTTAATAGTACGGTGTTGCTTCTCTGACAAAATAACAGATTCAATGCCTTTAACCTGAAGGTCAGATTTAATATAATATCAAAAACCAATTTCCACTAGTCTATGTGAGTCATTTATCACCTACATTTAATACAATTATAGTCTCTATCACACTTTTATTTGCACCTATTCTTGCTCTGGTTATTAGGGTCTCTGAAGTTATAGATCCAGGGATTAAGTAGAGTGAAGTACAGCAGTCTTAAATGTAATGGTGATTTCTTTGTTAAAACTAAAGTCACCAAAAAATAGCTTTCTTCTTCTGTGATAGTATTTTCATTTGGATTGTGGCTTCTTAGAGTGCAAAAATGAAGACGTTGGCTTAACCTCATTGATTATCCATGTAGGTGTTTTCATGTGATAATCACCCATGCCAAAATTGCTTCCCTCTGGTGGCAATGGTAAGCAAGTTACAAAATGTTGCAGGTGTATTCACCATCACATATAGTGGTGATCAACAACATTAGTGTTATGTAACCTGGAGGTTTATGGGAATAAACATCAACGTAGACATCTATAATACAAATATTATTTTTTTGTTTGTTGCTTTACCATTGTTTTAGTAGAAATACTTACTCTTTTTTTTTTTTCCCGCACTGACCAAACCGTAGATGATTATATGTCGGATGTTTTAAATATACCCCTATTATTTGCAAGTACAGGTATGGGATCTGTTGTCCAGAAACCAGTTATCCAGAAAGCTCAGACTTAGATAAAATGGAACCTATGGGAGTCAGCCATCCCCTAAGTTGTTAAAAATGATTAGCTTTTTATTATAATAATAGAACAGTACCTTTTACTTGATGCATGGACAAATGCAGTCAGCATTGTGTTTGTAGGGGAAGTTCTCTGTGCCAAAAGGAGAAAATTGTGTGTTGAGTGTTGGTATCTAGTGGTATCTCTTTCATTTCCCCAGAATACTGGGGTGTTTTCTGAACAAAGATTTTTTAGTGAAACAGTATTCAGTTGTATGAAATTAAATCAAATGTGAAAAACTGGCGCTGCAAAGATTTGGGTACCCTTGTAATTTTGCTAATTTGAATGTATGTAACTGCTCATTACTGATTACTGGCAACACCAAATTGGTTGGATTAGCTCATTAAGCCTTGAATTAATAGGCAGGTGTATCCAATCATGAGAAAAGGTATTTATGGTGGCCAATTGCAAATTGTGCATATGTTTGACTCTCCTCTGAAGAGTGACAGCATGGGAGCCTCAAAGCATCTCTCAAAAGATCTGAAAACAAAGATTCAGTATCATGGCTTAGGGGAAGGCTACAAAAGCTATCTCAGGGGTTTAAACTGTCCATTTCAACTGTAAGGAATGTAATCAGGAAATGGGAGGCCACAGGCACAGTTGCTGTAAAACCCAGGTCTGGTCGGCCAAGAAAAATACAGCATCCGCTCATACAGAGGATTGTGAGAATGGTTACAGACAACCCAAAGATTACCTCCAAAGACCTGCAAGAACATCTTTCTGCAGATGTTGTATCTGTACAATTCTGCGCAATTTGCACAAAGAACATATTTATGGCAGGGTGATGAGAAAAAAGCCCTTTCTGTATTCACGCCACAAACAGTCACTTGTTATGCAAAAGCTCATTTAGACAAGCCACAGTCATTGTGGAACAAAGTGCTTTGGACTGATGAGACAAAAATTTAGTTATTTGGTCATAACAAAAAGAGCTTTGTATTGCATGAGAAGAACACCGCATTCCAAGAAAAACACCTGCTACCTACTGTCAAATTTGGTGGAGGTTCCATCATGCTGTGGGGCTGTGTGGCTAGTTCAGGGACTGGTACCCTTTTTAAAGTCTAAGGTCGGATGAATTCAACCCAATATCAACAAATTCTTCAGGATAATGTTCAAGCATCAGTCACGATTAAGTTACGCAGAGGTTGGATATCCCAACAAAACAATGACCCAAAATACACTTGGAAATCTACAAAGGCATTTGCAGAGTGAGAAGTTCTGGAATGGCCGTTGCAGTCCCCCGACTTTTAATACCATCGAAAATCTATGGGATGTTTTGTAGCAGGCAGCCATCAAATTTAATTGAACTGGAGAGATTTTTTTATGGACGAATGGTCAAAAATACCGCCATCCAGAATCCAAACACTCATCAAAGGCTATAGGAGGAGTCTAGAGGCTGTTACATTTGCAAAAGGAGGCTCAACTAAGTATTGATGTAATATCTCTGTTGGGGTGCCCAAATGTATGCACCTGTCTAATTTTGTTATATTACATAGTGCATATTTTCCAATGACTGCATATAAAGGCTGTGAAATATAATAGTTATTATTATTCTTTATGCAGCACTAAGGTAGCCATTTCCATCCGTGCCTCTCTGTGATCATGTACTCCTGTAGTAACTCATATATTTCATCTAAAATCTTTGTTTATCTAACTATTTCCGTTTTCAGTTGTTGTATTGTACTTGATGTTGTGTTATGCTTTTCCCTGCATGTTCTCATAAACCACTCTCTAAAAGCACTACTGATGGCTCTTCAGTATGTCTAGCAACATTGTCAAGAAGTGTGAAGAAGAGATTTGAAATTCTGTGCATATATCAAGCACCCCTTGGGAAAGTAGTTCATCCTGCTGTAGGAAAAAAAACAAATTAATTTAAGCTCAGTGTAGGTACCTAGCCTTTTCAAACAAATTGAATTGAGGTAAAGGCCTTTTTGCTGCACCTTGAAATTCACACTGACATACATGCTTGAATTTGATTATGAAATGCTTGAAGGCATACAGCTTGTTCATTATTAAACTACGGAAACAGAATGGCAATACCGAAATATGTGATTTTCCAAAGTGTATTTCTTCAATATATTTTTGATTTGCTATTTAAAACTAAACATCTGTAGAGAACCAAATTATATGTTTTCTCAAATCTTCTGAGTGATGTGATTTCTCTTTGTTTAAGAGGCAGGTTATAGTTATTTCTTTTCCTTATGTTTAATGTTTTCGCATTAAAATGCAGTAGAGAAGTACTCTAGTTTGCAGAAGTATCTACAGTTTGTTTTAGGTATAACTTTTATACATATAATCTTTATACATAATAAAAGAACTGTCTATGTTTAATAGTTATTACACCTCCTCCAAAGAGCAAACAATAAGTCCTAAGCCTGAGTGCAGTCCATGCTTGTATACAACGGGGCACAGTAGAAATCTGCACTCATAGATAAGACTTATTATGAATCCAACAGCTTTATCTAGTCTAGCCTTTGTCACAGTCCTAGAGTGCAATAAGCAAATCCGTTAAATTTCTGGAAAAGCACTAGACAAGTAGACAAATGCACCAAAATGAACAAATTCAAAAACAGAAAATAAAGATAAGTTAAACATTGTGCATGAGATACAAGTCCAACTAATTGACACAAGTGTAACAACTGATACAAAACTAGAAATATAACAAAATTAACACAGGCAGATTTATCAGTTTTCAAATTTGATGAAAACACGACAAAACACAACTTTTTGATGCAACTGTATTTTTAGTCACATACAAGGCATTTCACATTGCGCCATTCATTTTCAATGAGGCTTAAAATATAGAATGTTTAATAAACTGGCGGGGGGGATAGAAATATAAAGTTGCTTGAGACAATTTATTCTGACTTTTATTGAAACTCTCTTTTTACTTGTTGAGTTTTTCTGCATTTTTTTTTCTGTGATCAACTGTGGTTTTTAAAGGACAAGTCTACCCCGGAATCTTAAAAGTTTAGCCTACCTATATACATTTAAGACGCACCTCCTATTCAGCTGAATGTGTAGTGGCTTTCCTGTAGCAATATTCTGCATTTAAACATTTCAGCAAGGAGTATAAGGCACCATAATGTCTCGTTCACACTCACAGATCAAGACCGTGATTCTGTGCATAACTTGGTATCCAGGAATAGAGCATATTGCATAAAGATGCAAGTAGAACAGTCCTTTCATTTCACTTCAATTGTGCGCAATAGATCCCATAAAACACTGGAGCATCCAGGGTAAACAAGTGGGGGCATATTAGTGCATGTGCAGATGGAGCTTGATGGCCATCTTTCCTACATTGTTAAAAGGCAATATGGCGGCCGCAGTTCTACCTGGGGAGAGTTTTGATGCTAAAGTAAACATTATTTGGAGAAAAATCATTGATTAGGAAGAGGATAAGGGGGTCTAAAAGTGGCCATAGAGGTAACAATTAAGATCTTTCTTGGAAAAGATCTTTCCAGCAAAGATTGTTTGTTTCAATACACACGTGTAGAGCTGAATAGTCCGATATACAGGTAGAAACAATAGAATTCTACCTGTATTTGACGATTTAGCACTAACAATGGCCGATGTTTGTGTGCCTTCAAAGGCACCTGATCAAAATTTTCCATCCAGCCCTATCGACGAGCCAACCAATATCCAAGTCTTCTGCTGATATCGGTTGGCTCTTTTCCCACCATACACGCACCGAATATCATGCGAAAATTAGTTTCTTATGCTATTATCTGTGCTTCTATGTCCACCTTAACAGATAGAGAAACGCTGTAAAGATATTTAAATATCCTTTAAAGATATTTGTCCTTTTTTTGCTGTTTTCTTGGTAAAAATCTCAATTTCTGATTAATCTGCCCTCTTGTAATTAATGGCTCATTAAAATTTAGCTTCATTTTCTGAATTGCATGGGCTGAGCCAGAGAAGGAAAGAGGAGCCTGCAATTTTAGTGCTGGTGAAAGGAGCAGAGGCACAGAAAGGAGCAGCAGTCCCAGAAAACTATATTGGCAGACAGGGTTAAGTTTAAAGTCTAGCTGATTAAATCTATAGCTTGACTTTGAATTCCCTGAAGCTGCCCACTGCAGTGCTGTTTTAGCCTGATGGTAAAGAAGCTCTGTTTGTCACAGATGCTAAAGACAAACTGTGGCCAGAAAAATAAAGCTTGTGTAAAAAATTATGGTCTGAAATTTTGCACTAGTTCTACAAGTGCTTATTTTCCTGTTGTTTGATATACTGTTTTTTTTCCCTCCACAGCTGGGTTGAAAGCTTCGGACATGATGGATTAGGATTGTTACTTGATATTTTGGAAAGGATGGTGAATGGAAAAAGGTATGTTCTTCTCTTCGCCTGGTGGATATTTGACTATACTAGAATATTACTGTCCATAGACTATGTTTTTGCCTCATATCTATATTAAAAAAGAGGCTATTCGAAATAAAGTTTAAAGCTGAACACATTAAGAAGGTTATTAACTAATGAATGCAAAGTGTTGTCCTTCTCATAATAAAAGAAAGAGAGGGATCATTTCCAGAGCTTAGTTTTTGTTTTCAAATTAGAACTGTCCATCCTAAGGGTAAAGAGCAGGAGGTAGTTATTGTAAAAATGAATTCATAAACCAAATCCAATCAAGAGAAAAGTTAAATGTAAAATATAAATATGTTACCCTATTAAGGAATTGCGCATACACTGCTCTAAAGAGGTTTACACAGAAATAGCTGAAAGCCGTGTCCTCATATTTTTTCTGTACCTTTACTTTTTGCTGACAAAATGTATTTGTTTTATCTGAACAGATCAAAACAAATCTTTTCAGTGTTAGGCTAATGTCAACCACAGAATTTTCTCAGCCTGTGAAAGATGCTGAAATGACCTGCTGCAGCTCCCTGCCTGAAAACAGTGTTTGGGAGTAGCTCCTACGTGTGATTGTACACTGTCCGTTTTCTGCCAGAAACCTGTCTGGGTCTGTTGCAGGCCATATCTGTTTTTGTCTCTGTTGGTTTTTTTCTAATGACCAGGAAAAAACGATGATATTACGAATGATATTAGCCGTAATATGTTCAATCAGAATATATCACGCTAAATAATACAGCTCCTCTAACATTTATTTTATGCTTGTGTTACTGGACACAGGTTTCCTTAAAGATTTGATGAATATTCTCTAAATTAAAAGACCATATTTTTTCTTTCTACATTATCTGCTTTAGACTGGATGCTTTGAATTGCCAGTTAGCACATTAAACAAACCAGTATACTCTATAAATGCATTTAGGTATACAGGGCAAATAAAAGTTATCGATGAGTGGTGATGAACAATAGACTTGGTTAAGAATTGACCCCTGTCCCTCTCAAATCTGAATAGTTATGGATGACATCTCTTAGTGTTGGGATTCAATGTTGATGGCTTCCATCTTGAGTCCTTCACAATAGGCATACAGACATTATTGGCTGTATTCGGGACCATTTTGCTCTATCACCAGAATTGACATGGCCTTTGCCTCGGTCTCTCTGCATACAAGGGCTGTATGTCCATCTACAACTGACCCATTGGTCAATATTGAATGTTAAGATTAAACCCCTAGAGATTGCAAGTATCTGAAGTCCTAACCATGCATAATGGGTGACTTCAATTATCTAGATATTGACTGGGGTAATGGGGTTGCCAAGACAGAAAAAGCTAGTAGGTTTGTAAATATGCTGAATGACAACCTACTAGGAATAACTCTTTTGGACCATGTAATAACTAATAATACTGAACTCATCTCTAGCATTTGTGTGGGTGAGCATTTTGGGAATATTGATCATAACATGGTCTCCTTTGAGATTCTGTTGCAGAAGCAATTCTATAAGGGAGTGACTAAAACACTAAATTTCAGACAAGCAAACTTTGACAGTATAAGGGCATCTCTGCAACATATTAAGTGGGAAATGCTTTTCATGGGGTTAACACAGAGCAAAAATGGGAAGTCTTTAAAATGCTGCTTAATAAATATACATGTCAGTGTGTTCCCCTTGTAAGCAAGGAACGTTGTTGCAAAGCAAAACCTTTTTGGTTCAATAGAAGTGTTAAGGTGGCCATAGACGCAAAGTTCCGCTTGTTTGACAACATCGCCAAACGAGCGGATATTTCCCTGATATGCCATTAATGAGCATGGCTATATCGGGGGTAATCTGATTGATCGGCCGTATGGCCAAACTATCTGATTACGATGCGCAATGGGCTCCGGCGGGATCGGTCAGGTCAAAATCAACCCGGACGGAAGATGTAGGCACACGCCACACACTATCCGAAAATCCTCGATTCGTACAATAGGATCTGTGTGTCTATGGCTACCTTTAGTGTTGAGATGGATAAGAAAAGACATTCTCTTAAGGCTTTCGAGTTACCTGAGATAGCCAAATCATTGTTTTGGAGGCCATTAAATCATGCAAAAAAGCTATCAAGCAAGCTAATATCGATTTGGAAAAGTATATTGCAGCAAGCAGTAAAAAGAATCCAAAATTATTTTTTAAATATTTAATTTGTGAAAAAATGAAGCAGGAAGGGGTGGGATGTTTAATATCAGAGGGGGTCAGCTGGTTGATCAAAACAAAAACAATAAAAAGCTCAGGTTCTGAACTCATATTTTTCATCTGTCTACACAAATGAGGAACCAGTTAATGAAGGTTTCCTTCTTAATAGTACCAATTCTAGTAATACAACTAATAATGCATGGTTCACACATAAGGAAATTCAAAAGAGACTAGAACATGTTAAGATAAATAAAGGTCCGGTGTCAGATGGTATTCATCCCAGGGTACTTAGCGAGCTTAGCGCTGTGATTGCCAAACCTCTTTACTTAATTTTTTCAGGATTCATTGAGGTCTGGCATAGTGCGTTAATAAATAAGATACTGGACTTCATAGCAAATCATAATACTATGAGTTTGTGCCAGCATGGTTTTATGCGTAATAGATCTTGGCAAAGTAACTTAATTTCTTTTTATGTGAAGGTAAGCAGGGACCTCAATTCTGGGATGGCAGTGGATGTGATTTACTTAGACTTTGCTTAAGTATTTGATACAGTGCCACACAGAATGTTACTGGTTAAATTAAGGAATGTTGGCCTGGAACATAGTATTTGTACCTGGATAGAGAACTGGCTAAAAGATATACTCCAAAGAGTGGTGGTAAATGGAACATTTTCTAATTGGACCAGTGTTGTTAGTGGTGTACCGCAGGGCTCTGTACTAGGTCCCTTTAAATTATTTATTTAGATCAAATTGGGAGCAGAAGTAGTAAATACTATTAATAAGCATGTTGGAGACCTCTAGTGACCAAAAAGAGGCAAAACCACAATCTCAATAATTTCTCCAAAACATGCTATTCAATAAAAAAATATATTTTATTCACATCAGTAGTTAAAAAACATGTATAGTAATCCCTCTAACGCCTAACGCGTTTCATGCTTACCCAGCACTTAGTCATAGGCAGAATCCCTTTAAATTATTTGCCTTCTGACTTTTTCTAACTTTCAAACAGAGTACCAACAACCTTGTTAAAGGAGAACTAAACCCTAAAAATGAATAGTGCTAAAAATGCCATGTTTATATACTGCACTTATTGCACCAGCCTTAAGTTTCAGCATCTCAATAGCAGCAATGATCCAGGACTTCAAACTTGTCACAGGGGGGTCACCATCTAGGAAAGTGTCTTCGACACCCACATGCTCGGTGGGCTCTGAGCAGCTGATGAAAAGCTAAGCTTAGGGGTCATCACAAATTATCAAGCAAAAAATGAAGTTGATCTGTAATATAAGCTGATATTACACGACTGATTAATAAATTCTGATGCTAATTTCACTGGTTTCTGTCCTGCGATGTAGTAATTATCCATATTAATTACTAATCAGCCTTATATTGTGACATTTATATTCTATGTGTACTGTATATTGTGAGTGGGTCCCTAAGCTCAGTAACTGACAGCACCATGGAACATGTGCAGTGGATCAGCAGAAAAGAAGATGGTGAGCTACTGGGGCATCTTTGGAGACACAGATCTTTACTGCTAAAGGACTGTGGTTGCCTGTGACTGTACAGAAGCACAAAACATAATGTACACCATTTCGAGCCTACTTCTTTAGTTTAACTTCCCTTGTTCCTTGCTTTTGTCACTGTAATTCTGGTGAGGTACTCCATGTAACATATCTTAAGAGGATTCAACTTCCTGGGTTTAAAGTAAAGGTTTTAAGGGTACCAATTTGCTTGTTAACCTCAGACCCTGGACCAGATCTCCATTCTGGGGTAATATTCTATCACCACGCACTTGTACACTCTGAGTGGTACGCAGAAGGGTAAACAGAATTTTACTCTACTTTACGTTACACTACTTTATAATTTTACACACTGCCCAGGGATCCCTTGCAGCTACCTTTGTGTTTTTCAGCGAATAGGCTATGAGGTTAACTATTATAAACACTGGTGAGGTGCTTAACAAATCCCTTCTCTTTTGACAAAGCATTGACCTGATACAGGTCTGCCATCAAAGCAATACCATTATGCACAAAGGTTTTAAGAATTTTAACTTTAATGGGAATAGTAGTTAAAGTCTAACATGAGCTTCAGCTCATAGAGATAAAAAAAAAGCTTTTCTAAATAGGATGAATTCAAAATGATGTGCCTTTTACTATTCAGCAACCCACCCCCATCAACAATATGTCTCTCTTCATGCAGGAGTCACTGTCAGATTTTCGTTGACAGTTAGGTCTAATACATTATTTGGGGGAGCGGCCACGAAGATTTATTGAGGATGGAACTATCTGTTCTAAATAAAAACACATTTCAACACAAATCTTGCAAAAAGAGAGTGAAACAGTTTGTTTCAATATATCTTCTAGACAAATAAAGCCCCCCATTACAAATGTTTTAGGCATAAGCCTCATAACAGAGTAACAGACATGAAAAACTTGTTGTATTAGCTCTAGTATAGGTCAATCTAAAAACAACTGGACTTGCTGAGTAATCAATGAAGACGTTTCACTACTCATCCGAGCAGCTTCTTCAGTTCAACTGACTGGTGTGGGAAGTTCTCGGCATATAAACTCTTCCACTAATCCATTTACAATGGCACATTGTAACTCTTCAAAGAGGTGACATCTGAAGAAATTCACAGAGGTGTTGATTCTGTGTAGTTGTGATAGGATTATCCAATGTGTCATGCAACTCCTAGATACAAGTGTTAATTGTGAGAGTTGCATGAATGGATGTGTGAAGTGTTCTGAATCCGCCGGGGTACGGATGTTAGAACAGCATTGTATGTAGCAGACAGGTGGTGTCTGCTACATACTCTCACAAGTAACACCTGTATCTAGGAGTTGCATCCTATCACAACTACACAGAATCAACACCTCTGTGAATTTCTTCAGATGTCACCTCTTTGAAGAGTTACAATGTGCCATTGTAAATGGATTAGTGGAAGAGTTTATATGCCGAGAATTTCCCACACCAGTCAGTTGAACTGAAGAAGCTGCTCGGATGAGTAGTGAAACGTCTTCATTGATTACTCAGCAAGTCCAGTTGTTTTTAGATTGACCTATACTAGATATACTATGACCTGGATGAATGAAAATCTTCATAGTCAATTTGTTGTATTAGCATTTAACTGTAACTCTAAGAATAGTAGAGTATGTAATACTCATCCTAATTAACCATTAGACGGGTCTTCCAGAAGCATCCAGAAAAGAAAATAGGCTTGCTCCACAAATGACATCCTTACCAGCCTTCGTACTGTTCCCCGTTAACTGTCACCTAAGGTACATGATTTTCTAAAGCAATGGCAGATATAATTAAATAAATGTATTTTATGCAAGTCTCTGGGCACTAGTGGTATTCTTAACAGCTGCTTTATAATGAACTTAGTCACTTGGCTCAAAATGATAAGCTGCCTATGTGCAGGCATGTTACATGAAGAGGTAGTTCACCTTTAAGTTAACATTTAGTATGTTATAGAATGGCATACTCTTAGCAACATTTCAATTGGGCTGAATTTTATTTTAGTTTCTGAATTATTTGCACCAATTTACCAATTTCCACCTCTTAAATGGGGTTAATACTTTTATTAGTTAGTCTATATATTCCCCTTTCTATTCATATTCTAGGCTCTCATTTAAGCTGCTGTCTGGTTGTTAGGTAAATCAGGCCCTACAGTAGCTGCTGAAATTGCGAAGTAGAGAGCTGATAAACAAAAACGCTACTTAATTCAAAAAACACAAAAATAAAAATATGAAGACTAAAAACATTTTCATAATATCCCTGTCTGCATCATACTTAAAGTGAAGTTAAAATTGAACTACGCCTTTTAAGAAATGTTTTAAGAAGATTACTGAAATTACCTGATTTTTAGAATTTGTACAGTTTTTACTACTATCATGATATCTAATGAAAGGAAGTTGTTGCCAAGACCAAAACACCACATATTTCTCTTCCATATAAATGAATAATAAAAAAGCAGAAAATACATTTTGCATATAGTGGTCAGACTGGTGTAATCTTCTTGCTGAGCTGCACTGGGGTCCTGCTCCTGAAAAAGTTGTACTGCGAGACTGGTTTGGAGGACATATACATTCCACCTCTGTTAGCCGTATGAGAAAATTGTTGCTTGCTGCTTTCAAAAACTAAATTTCTTCCTATAGAAAAAACATTAGCACTTCAGTTCAAAATGCTTTCAATGCAAAACTCAAAGGCTTATATTTGTTAAATCTTTTTAAAAACTTCTGATTTTTGTATCTCCTTTTGTATAGTGTCCTATTACTATTCTTTCTTAATAAGCACAGACGATTTACTGGTATTAAACAGCTTGGTTTAATAGCCAAACTGTGTTTTTCTGCTCACGTTATTAGCTTTGCCATCCGGAGAACTGAAACTTTCCTACTGAGCCCGATAGTCCTAAAAGTGAGGATAAAATTGTTTTTAAAAATATATGGTTTTAGCCTTTTCATCACTCATACTTTAAATGCTTTCCTCTCCCTGTTTTTTTCCTGAATAAGTCCCAAAGTGACCAATTGCAGAAGGTTTGGCTGGTTTTGCTTCAGACTTCCGTAATCCTTTAAATCTCAGCTACAATTTCTAAAACCTATCTTTGACCTAACACTCCTGTTTCAGATTGTGCAGAGACTTGAGAACGTTATATGTAAAATAAATTCCTCAGCTGGAAAAATGTGCAGCTTTCTTATATTATTATGTTAACATCTTGTTAGCAGTGCTGCCTTAGAGAGTTGCAATCCAGGGGTTGACAATAGCTAGGGCACTATCTGCAAAATGTATTATTATTATTACCTTTTATTTATATAGTGTTGAGATATTCCACAGTGCTTTACTGAGAATATACATTATTCACATTGGTCCCTGCCCCAGTGAAGCTTGTGACCTAAGGTCCCTATCATATTTACATACACACTACAGGCAATTTTATCAGGAGCCAATTAACCTGCACATATGTTTTTGGAGTGCCCAGAGAAAACCAAGCTCTAGTTGTACTCTGCAGCAAAGCCACTTTAGCATCACTTTGGTATGCTAGAGATAGACAACACATCTGTCGTCAACAATAAGTGGGTACTGGGTGGAAAAAAATAGTTTCAGTATTCAAGTACAGCGTAAGATAAGGATGCTTCAGTTTCCCAAGCAGCAAGCATGTGGTATTGGGGGGAAATACACATTGGGTAATATGAGTGCACTTGCTGACACGTCATTCTAAAACATTTTGGAAAATCAGAAATGCTCTGTTCACATCCTAACCTAAAACATATAAACCTGTCAATAATATGTCCAGGACAGTATCCAATAAGGTAATTCAGTACCTATGATATTAGCCCACAACTTGCACTCACACTGAGAGGTGTAGATATAGGCAACACTGGATTGGTGCCTGATTGTAAGTGTTCCTTAGAAGTTCCAGGATGATCATCTGTCTGTTCTGAAGATGAATAGTTTGCTTTCTTCCTTCTAAAATGTAGACGCAGGGCATTGCAAAAATGATTGAAGGAAAATGTTTATCAAAAACATTAATAACCCCTTATGGATTTTAATCATAGTTACATTGTTAAGGTGGTTGACCAAAGACAATCAACTAATTATTGAACTACCTATGCTACTTCAAATGAAAGGTCTATTCCTGTAGTTTAAATGGGGTGGCCTCTGGTGTATTGATCCTTTTTGTGAGAAAAACATCACATCATATTGGGAACCTATACAGAGGCAAAATTATGTTTTCATCCTTTAATGCCCTTTTTACACAAAACAGGACTTATTTGCTCTAGTAGCCACACGATGACACTGTCTGGAATTAGACAACATATCTACAAACATCCCAAGATCTTTCTCAGTTAAGGGAACTCCCAACACACTACAATTGAGTGTATAACTGACATTTATATTATTTCTCCTAAAATGCATTTTTCATTGGACCTAATTTTCCAGTTGCTGCCCAGTTTTACAATTTAGTCAAATCACTTTGCAGCATCCTGCATAGAACCTATAGTTCCGCACAATTTTGTATCATCATCATCATCATCATCAAAAATAGAAACAGTACTTACAATGCCCTCCTCCAGGTCATTAATAAACAAACAAAAAAAAAACCAAAGGACCAAGGACACAGCCCTGTGGTACTTCCATAACAACACTGGTCCAGTTAGAAAATGTTCCATTTACCACCACGGTAATCTATTCTTCAGCCATTTTTCTATCCAAGTACTAATTCTAGGCCAATACTCCTTAATTTAACCATTAACCTTCTGTGTGGGGCTTTATAAAAAGCTTTAACAAAGTCTAAGCAGATCACATTCACTGCCTTCCCGAGTCATGGTTCTTGCTCAGCCCACCCAATAATTTGTCTACCTGATCAACCACCAGCACCACAAAGACTGCAAACTTTTCGGTTGTAGCGATCCGGACAACAGATTAACCTATCCACTTTCCAAATAATTTATTCCCCTATACCCACAATCTGTTTAAGCCTGGCTTTGTTTTCCTCGCCACCACTACTAGAAAAACTGGTCTCCCGGCTGTTGGAAAGATCAGCCTCATCTAAAACGGAGTTCACACTCCCATCTTTTTCACACAATATGGCAATTTTGTTGGAATGCACAAATCCTTGAGTAGCCAACACTAGATTTTGTAACCCAGCTGACTGCCTCATCATCCTGCAGCTGTTTGCCTCCACCCACACTATCTGACCCGGCTTGGTCCTGCACTTGAGCATGAGACTCTTCTTAAGTTTGTCAATTGACTGCATTGTTGAATTTAGTTGCTGTAGGGCTCTAATATGAACCTCTAAAGTGGCAATTTGCTCACATCTGCCACATAGACAGGCAGAGAGTCAGACCTTCAATCTTGCTGGCACTCATTATAGTTACAGTGAAAAAAACAGGAAACAATAATTAGAATATATAGCAAACATTTTATCCTATTAACTAATTTTTGTTTGAAACTCCTGTGTTTTTAACTCCACTTACAAAGTCCCAACTAACTTCTGTGTTTGTAACTCCACTTGGAGAGTCCCCACTTAAAGAGCACTCGCGTAAAGAACAAGTGTCACTGGAGTTGCAGGGGTTCTATACGGTCTGTTCAGGTGCAACTAATCAAACCCCACCAGCCTCAACGTGAGGAATATTTAACTTCAAAGTAAAGCAGTTTCTGGCAAACTTTCTGTAAGCACAATAGCACACCAAATTTTGGTCTTTAGCACCTAAGACAGAAAAAAACTTTTTAAAAAAATTAAACCACAGTAGTTAAACCTGCAAATATTTCTTTTAAATAACATTTGATAAAAAAAATAAAAAAAAATACTTTCAGGGGAACTACTGTCATTCGCTGTCATTACATTTTTCAACTGGTTATAGAGAAACATTTATCATAGGGTGGTGTTCTAATGAAGCTGACATTATTAAAATGCTAAAAAGACACCAGAAAATAATTTCGTAATACAATCTTAAAGGAGAGCTGTTGTGTGATTGGAAGTAAATCACAGTAAAAGCTTGTGTTAAAATAAATAATTTCTTCAATATGATTATTTGTTTTCTTACCATTTTTAAGTTAAGGGACTATTTTACAGTGTCTCCAAACCTTCCCTACCATCCTGCTGCCAACTTGCCAAGACTTACTTAATTTGATGGACAGGTAACTTCAAGTCTGCTAGCCAATAATGGGAGTGCTTGCCTTGACCAGTAGCTACACCTCTCTCATTCTGGGCTAGATTTATCTCCTGACATCATCAGTGAGGGACCTCTGTGCCTTAAAAACTGCTGCCAAAATGTGCCTCATTCAATTTCTCTCACTTATTGCTTATGACTCAAGGAGGTCATCAAACAATAGCTGTCATTTAAGAGCATCTGGAAAGATCAGCAAAAGATAATTTAAAGAAATAACCAAGCAGACCTAAGCCCCCCGACCCAAATAAAATAAAGCAAGATGTTTAGGTTGGAGTTCTTATTTTTATCCTCTCCAATTAGATGACTTGTTTAGTCTTGCATATTGTAATCAGAGAAAATATGTTCAGTTGTTGACAAATGTGCCTTATTGTATGAAAATATGCAATTGTCTCGAAGCTAATCAGATTAATTATCCCTTCTTTTAAATTCTATTTAGAACTGAAAAAATAGAAAAAAGGATTCAACACAAAGCCATTCAGTGCATTAAGGCATTCATGAACAATAAGGTAATTCAATTTGTTCTATAGTGTGCATTTTTTCAAAGTATATAGCTTTTTATATTACTTAATAATATACTTCATACCTCTATTCTATTCTTTTGAAGAAAAATGCATATACGTATTTCTTTAAATGCTTAAAAGATGTGCTTACCGTTAATAAGCTTTTTCAAATTTTTTTTGTTCAGGTTTATTTTTAATATGCAAAAACTAAGTAGTTATAATAAAAAAGATTCTCATTGACTAATCTTGGGTATGGTGAGATTAGTCAATATAATGAAAAAAAGTAACCTGTCTTTTTTTTCCCCACTTTGATCGACTGGATTGTCCCTGTAGCCTTACTGATATCTGTATGTTCGGGAAAAGTATGCACAAGCCTATGCTGTTGCATTGGTCAAGAGGGGCCAAGTTCTCAAGAGTCTATTTGCATCATAAAGAGAAACTTCACCCAAAATGTTTTTGCATAATTAATGAAAATTTAATTTTGACCAGCTTTCCAATTTACATTCATTATAAAAAAAACATATATTTAAATGGTTTTAAAGTTAATTAAATGTTATTGCAATTGAAAGCCATATTTATTTAACCATTTCTCTTCTATGCGCTTTTACCCGGGTTTTACTCTGTTCAGACCTTTTACATATAAATACATTTTCTTATATTATGCAAAAAAAAATCAAGCAATACATCTTTCCTCTTAACTAAGTGTCTAATGTGGCAATATGTCACCACGCTTTAGGTAGAAAACCTGTAATGCTATTGAATTCATCCATCTACCATTAATACATATTGCCTGTGATGGTGCAAAATAGTCATGGGAATAATTGCTGATAAATTGGTATTTGTACCATGCACTTTTGCTATAGGTGATGCATGGCACAGCTATGCCTTTTTTTTAATAGTGATATAGTTTCATGGGCACTGATATGCTTGTTTTCGTAGTAATTCCTGTTACATGATTCAGTTCCTGCTTTTGTTTATTTCAGTATGGATTGGAAAGAATCCTGGGAGAAGAAAGAAGTCTATCCTTATTGGCTAAAGCCATGGACCCTAAGCAGGCTAACATGATGACTGATGTTGTGAAATTATTATCTGCCATATGCATTGTCGGGGAGGAAAATACGTAAGTATTCAAAATACTTAACTTAAGCTGATGTTTTCAAGAAGAGAAGAAAGCATAAAATGAGAATATATCTGTTAAACCTGAAAAAATCTGTGTGTTTGTAAGTACATATGTTTAAAAGTATCCAGACACCTAACATCTCATTCCAAACCAAGGGTATTAGTATGAAGTTGGTGCTATAGCAGTCTCTACTACAATAATGTTTTTATTGTTATTGGCAGTTTAGCTTCTGATGACCCATAAAAACCTCATGCTCCCTACAAACATCTTGTTCTAGCAATTCTTCCTGAGACAGGTTGTATCTTAGCAGTGAGTGATACAGCTCAGGACATGTTTTAGACAGTGTTTAGGTGCTGTTTTCTAAATAATTTGCATATATGTGCATAAATATACACCCATAGATTTGGACAATTTTCATTTAAGCCACATCTCTAGTAATATGAATGTATGGTCTTTTAGTGAGTTTGGTTATTGATGAGATGCATTTGGTATGCGTCCGATATTCTTACTGGTTCTAACAGTATCATTTTCAAGGTTTTTTTTCTAATGGTTACAAGTTAATGTGTTCTCATCAATAACAATTACAGTGTAATTGCTTTCCCTCATCTGGGAGATATGCAACCATCACATGGTAAGATGTTTTCTCTGAAAAGTGAATTAATTATGTCTTGTTTGGTACTGTATCTCTTACAGGACAGAAGTACACTGTTAACATGCAATAAATATTTCTTCTCACTTCTGTTGGAAAGTGAATTGGGATTTCTTCCTTTCTTTGTTCCTAACCATCTGCTTCGGTTGATTTAATTAGATTTAGTGAATTTATGAAGAATACTGAAACAAGATGATAACAAACAATGCTGTCATCATAAACTTTGCTATGTCCTTGCAGCAATCTGCTAAGTTACACTTTTTTAGTGTTCCAAATTGATTTGGAATTTTCTGTTGGTTGTTTGTTACAATGACGTTTTTATCACCCAGCAAGATGTATTTTGTTTCCTTCTAGTCTTGAAAAAGTTTTGGAAGCCATAACTGCTGCTGCAGAAGAAAGGGGAATTATCAGATTTAGCCCAATCGTTGGAGGTCTGCATCATAATTTGATCCAGCTACAGGTTTGTTTAATGTTACTTATTTATTCATGACCAAATATGTTTTTGATTAAAGCACAGCTAATATCCATGTTCTTTAAATATTGTTATACAATAATCTGAGTTGTTGGTATCCCTAAAAGCTGAGAATTGTAGCCAGTACACTATTCTACAGCTTCATAACTTGTGACTGCTAACCTTTTACTCACTTTAGTGGACTACCAAAATTTGGGGAAAAAAAGCTATACATTTTTTGAAATCCTTATTATTAAATCCTATTCTATTTTAGTAGCTATATTTTCTGTATGAATAGCTGTACTTAAAAAGTAATAATAACATTTAATGTTTATTTATAATTAGCAGTTTTTCTTTTATTAAAGTAATACTAACATTCACATGTGTACAGGAAAATCCTTTCATTATCACTGAAAAGCCAACTGACACTATCTTTATAGTCTATACCTTGCTAACCCCATGTCCCTCTATTATATGTCAGCCAGTGACGCTTTGGGGGTTATTTATCAAAGTCCGAATTTATCTAAATATTTTCTGCTACATACTCCGATCAAATCCGATCAGATTTATACTTTTAATTGTTATTACATTTTCCAGAAAATTTGCTTTGTGGAAAAAAAACAAAAAACGATTTTCACGATTTTTTCAGATTTTCTCATCGGATTTTCACGAATTTCACTTTTTTTTGTGGAATTTCTCAGGGTTTAATAAATTCCAAAAAAATAGTGATTTTTTAAAGGTCAGATTTTATTTAAAAAAAAATAAATCAAATTTTTTGTGATTTTTGCATTCAGAGTTTAGTAAATAAACCCCTTTAAGTTCTACTGCAGCAGTGACTATCAATTTAGGAATGGGAAACTTAACTTAATGTGGTGTTTACAATGGCCTGTAGGTGTCACTGTGCACAAGAGTTATACTGTGTATACATAGTACTTTCTATACTGCTTAAAGCTTTAGAGTTGAAGCTACTGTTGAAGTGTTATGGCTGCATGAACCTGCTAATAAAGCACTGTTATACTCTACTCCTCCTCGGCTACCAAAATATAAAATGGTGATGAGATGTCTCTTCTAGCTCTGCAACAGCCTGCACCTTTACTCCCAAACCAGGTCCAGACTGAGAATTAAAATAGGCTCTGGCATTTTAGGTACACAGAGGCCCCAACAGCCCTCACAGAGGCCCCAACAGCCCCCACAGACAACAGCCCCCACAGAGGCCCCAACAGCCCCCACAGAGGCCCCAAACAGCCCCCACCAGCCCACTAAATACTGACTTTCTATGGTACCTTATAGCAGCCCCTCTGGCATTTGCCAGAACTCACAGATTGCCAGTCCGGGCCTGTCCCAAACCCTAGTGAGCCTACCATACCTTTTACTGCTTGGATCCGTATGTTTGAAAATTACATTATTGCTGCTGACCAAGGGGAGATTTCTGCTGCTAGAACGCGTGCTTTACTTATTCACTGCCTGGGAGCAGAGGGCAGCGTATATTCTCTATACATTACCTGATGAGACTTATGAAACTGCTCTTACTGCTATAAAGAACTTTTTCGTGCCAATCGTTAATGTGGTTGCTGAAAGATATAAATTCCGCCAATGTGGACAACATAATGGCGAATCCACAGAACAATTTGTAGCAGCTTTGAGAGAGCTGGTTGTTAACTATGAATTTGGGAATCTAACAGATGAAATGCTAAGAGACCAAATAGTGGAAAAAACAAACTCCCCTCGCATTAGAAAGAGGCTGCTCCTAGAGCATGATTTAACCCTTGCAAAGGCTATTACAGTTGCTAGCTAAATTGAAACAGCGGTGGCTGAGGCTAAAACTCTGTCAGGGAACTGCTGGGAATGTACAGACTGTGAAATCAGCACTGTGGCCTAATAATGCACAGTCACAGGCAAAATACAGTGCTAAGGAAAGGAATTCACTGCAAAACCGAGCAGCAAAGACAAATTAAAAATACTGCTTCCGCTGTGGTTCAATACAACACACTGCAAATTATGATACATGTCCTGCAAAAGCTGTACAGTGCCGCAAATGCAAAAAAGTAGGACATTTTGCTAAGATCTGCCGTAGTTCTGCTAAAGATGTTCATGAAGTCACTGCTTCAAATGTTAAGGTATTAAGTGTGGATAAAGCCGATGCGTTTATTCCAGACAAGTTTATATGCACTGTCAATGTCAATACTGCTTCTGCTGACAAGGGCCACTCCATTAACTTGATGCTTGATACAGGTTCAGCTGTTTCTATACTACCAAAGGATGTTTTCTTGAAATACTTTGCAAAATATCCACTTGTTGCACCTGCCCTGAGACTGGTCAGTTACTTAATGGATCCAATCCCTGTGCTTGGTTGCTTGCCAGTGACTGTACAATTTGAATCAGATACTGCTATATGTGATTGTTACATTGTGAATAAAGCTGGCCATAGACGCAAAGATCCAATCGTACGAATCGTGGATTCGTACGATTTTCGGACCATGTGTGGAGAGACCCGACATTTTTCGTCCGTCGGAGATCGGTAGTTTGGTCGATCGGACAGGTTAGAAAATTTCTGTCGCCTGCCGATAATATCTCTGCGTGTATTGCCGATCGTACGATTTTCAGAGGGAGACTGTCACTAGTGTTGTCAGACATAAGTATCGTACGATTGCTGTCAGGGGCAGAACATTGGGTGATCTGTTCTTATTTGATCGGAATGGTAAAGACTTTGATCTGAATGGTTAGTGGAGGGTCGGGAGATGGGAAAGTCCGATCGTACGTTGATTCGTACGATCGGATCTTTGCGTCTATGGCCAGCTTAAGGGTACTGCTATACTTGGTAGGGATCTCTTTGCTGCATTAAACCTACAATTAGTTGATGGTATCATTACTACAGCACCAGTGCCTTCCATACAGCCTTTGTCTAAAATTTCACCACAAAGCAACACTTCACTGGGCTGTACAAAGAACTTTGTACACCAAGTTAAGTTGAAACCATATGTAAAACCAGTATGCCAGAAATTGAAGTGATTGCCCTTCTCTATAAGGAGACTGTCTCACAGGAACTAAAGAAACTGGTAGAGCAAGTTGTGATTGAAAAATCAGAATCCTCAGAATGGGGCTCACCAATTGTTGTAACAATGAAGAAAACTGGAGGTATTGTGTTGATCTCGGTGAACCTAATAAAGCAGTTGTTATGGATAATCATCCCTTGCCACACATAGAGGAAATATTTTCAGATCTCAGAGAAGCAAAATTCCTTTCTACCCTGGATCTTCAGACTGCTTATCTTCAAGTTTTACTGCACGAGGAAAGCAGAGACACCCACGATGGTTAGTTTCGGTTCAAGCATGTACCTTATGGACTGGCTTCAGCACCAAGATGTCTTCTATAATCCATGACATACCTGGCGTAGAATGCTACCTGGATGATCTAATTGTTTACGTTCCAACTATGGATCTTCATGACAAGTACTGTACCTGAAAAATTTTCTGAAATGCATTGATTCTGCAGGGCTGAAACTGAACCTTTCCAAATGCCACTTCAGACAAACTCAGCTGTCATTTCTGGGTCATATCATTTGTTGTTATATTTGTACCTCTATGACCTCGTACGTAAAGCAAAACCACGAAATAGTGCAAGTTCAAATACAATGAGGTAGTTTATTGTGTCCAAAATACAAGACAATAGGTTTTGCCTGGGGAAACAGTCGTGTGTCACCTGGGTGGTACCTGAATGCTTTCCAAGGATACTCCCATATAACATAAGTTTATATACCCATTTTGATGTCATAGATGGGGGTGATAACAAATGTGAGTATGCCAATACCATACATAGTCTGACTCCTCCTTGTACAATTAATGTCTAAATGATTTACTTAGTCTTACATGTTAACAAAGGAATGTGGTAACATACTGTGCCTAGCTCCAACGGTCCACAGCCTCGCAATCAGCTATCGGCTAACCAAGGCCATTGTGGTATTTCAAGTAATTTGAGCAGCACTTCAGCAAGAAGGGGCCCCAACAGACAGACTGGCGTTATGCTGACACTCTGGAATTTAAGAAACAGAGTGATGATCTTTTGTTTGTATGGCCTAGTATAAGCTATATGATTGACCATTGTCCACAGTAGACCATTAATCCATCCTGCCTTGGGCCTTATAGCGTTATGGCGTCGTAGGGAGCGGGGGTGACAAATATCAACCCTCTGACACTAGCCATTCGTCCGTCATAGGAATTGGACCGTTCCCGATATATTTTTATAATAACACATTTCACAAGATGGATTACTGCCTAACCCTGACCATGTCAACGCTGTTACACAAGCACCTACTCCATCTGATTTCCAGACCTTACGAGCTTTCTTAGGTCTTACTTCATGGTTTTCCAAGTTTATTCCCAACTATGCTTCAGTTGTGGAGCCACTTAGAGCACTACTACGTGGAACTTTAAGTCTGGTGTGGTTCAGAGACTTTGAAATAGTGTAAAGGCTAATCGTGAACAGTCCAGCGCTAGCTTTATTTTATCCTGTACTACCCACTATGGTTACTACAGATGCTTCAGGCTATGGTGTTGGTGCAGTTCTCACACAGATCCATGCTTAGCATACAGAGAAAACATTTGCATCCAGAACACTTGCAGAGGCAGAGCGTAAGTATTCAACTGTTGAAAAAGAAGCTCTAGCATGTGTTTGGGCAACAGAAAAATGGAGAACCTAGCAATGGGGTAGAGAATTTACTTTAGGAACTGATCATAGCCCTTTAACTACACTGCTTACAAAAAAGGGACTAGGAAGAGCTGGAATGTGTATAGCTAGATGGTTAGCAAGGCTACTGAATTTCAACTACAAAATGCAATACAAACCAGATTTGAAAATGTTACTGCTGATTGTTTGTCACATTTAACTTTACCTGCAGCTTCTGATACACTAGATGAGGACATTAAAGTTGTAGCATTGACTGATTTACTATCATCTACGGTTACAGCTGCTGATTTTAAGCAAGCTTGCCTCACATGTCCAATTCAAGTAAAACTACGTGACATCTTACAAAGCAAATGGCCAAATGCTGAGAAGAAACTCAGTCCTGATCTTCAACCTTACTACAGGATTAGACATGAAGTGTCCTTCGTAGTTGGCTATGTTGTCCGTGGAGCTCACCGTTTACTGGTACCAGAGACCTTGCGAGAAAAGCTAATACAACTTGCTCAGGAGAGTCATCAAGGAATTGTATGTACAAAACAAAGACTAGGAGAACTATACTGGTGGCCAGCAATGGATTTGTTACTAGTCAGAATCATGACAAAACAGCTGTCACACATACACCACCACTTCAGCCAGTACCATTCCCTTATTCCGCATGGGAAAAACTTGCTATTGGTATTGTGGGTCCTTTTACAGATGCTCCTATAGACTGTAGATTTGCTATAGACTATTACAGTAAATGGCCCGAAATTGCATTTGTTTCTCATATAACATCAGCTACAGTAATAACATTTTTGTCTACAGTCTTCAGCAGAGAAGGTAATCCGAAGGAGTTAATATCAGACAACAGACCACAGTTTGTTTCATCTGAGTTTGACTTCTTTCTGAGAGAGAGGAATATTGTGCATCGGAAATCTTCAATGTATTACCCGTAAGCAAATGGAGAAATTGAGCGATTCAACAGAAGTCTGAAAGAAGCACTACTGACAGCAAATCTTACTGGGAAATCTTGGAAAGCGTTTACAACAGAGTTCCTACATAACTACAGAGCAACATGCCATGCAACAACCCAATCATCTCCAGCTGAATTATTACATGGCAGACAGATGCGCACTAAGTTACATGTTGCAGACATCAACCTTCCACAAAATACTGTGCCTACAAAATCATCTACTGCTGACATTGTCAAACGTCAACAAGCCAAATGCAAGGCTTGGTGCAAGAGAAGTACACTTTCAGCCTGGATCTTTAGTCAGAATTAAGAAACCAGGAATACTGAAACAAGGACAATCTAAATTTACTACACCACTTGAAGTGAGACGCCAGCAAGGACCATACACTTATGAACTGTCTGATGGACGCATATGGAATGCAAGTTTTCTTGCACCTGTTAGATATGACTTTGGAGAAGCTCCATTTGATGAAGGACATTGTCCTACTCCTGATTCCAACTGCAATAGACCTGAAGAAAGTGAACCTATAAGGCATACTGAGAGAATCAGAAAACTACCTGCATGGACAAAGGACTATGTGATGTGAATAATGTATAATATTGCTTTAAGATGCTATTGTTTATTACAATTGACCACATGCTTTCCTACTATAGGGGGAATATGTGGTGTTTACAATGGCCTGTAGGTGTTACTCTGTACATTCTGTGACCTGTCCACCAGGTGTATTACGTCATACTGGTAATTCTAGACTAATCCATTTAGCATGACCTCTGCCACAAGCAGCAACATTAAAATAGAGGTAAAATAAGAAAATACTCCTCTTATGCCCCTTTTTGTTAGAAATAACAGCAAGGACTTTCCACTAAGCTTTCCCCTAGATGGGCACCCCCCATCAGATGGGGCTATACTAGACGAACTAAACAGTTTGGCCCATTAGAGTTAACCTAAACACGCATTCCCTATAGATGAAGGGAATATGAATCCCTTTCTGAGGCCTTGTCTGGGGGTGGTAAACAGATGAACAGCGTCTTATGATCAAGGTTCTATTGGAAATAATTCACAGACCGCACTTAGTACACTAAGCATGCTTTATCAACAGTGAGATTCGTAAAACAATCAAGAATGCATCAATCATCAATAAATCAGCAAAACAATCAAGAATGCATCAATCATCAATAAATCCGCAAAAAATCAAGAATGCATTATTATCTCCACCAAGCGGCTGGAAGATCCCGTTTCAGTCTGCAGAGAGGTCTCAAGCGGGAATCAAAGGCCCTGGGCAGTGTACTCCACAGGAGAGATCTCCGCCACAAAATAGAGACCCCCCCAGTTTTATATGCTCAAAAACAATGAGCTCATACATTAAACCACTTGGTCAACAACATATCTTGCTTCTCATGTGCTCATCAGGAGCTGGCCATGCTTCCAACAAGCACATACAAAGCAGAGATCTTGTCGTTTATTCGTATTTGAGTACAAATTGCGCCGGCTATAATGAAAGGAAGCTTCTATGATTTCTTTCATAACTTAGAAACTTATTCGGAAGTAATAGAAGTCATAAATATATTAGGAACAAATATGAGTATTAGGTCATCGACTAATTAAGTTCAATAGTTTCTCTCATACAAAGCTTCCTTATACAGGATTATAGGTTATAAAGCGGTCTTGCATACCGTATTGGGTTTAGCAGTTATATGATTCTTTGTCTTATATTTCTATCAAAGTATTACCATAAGCCAGCATTGATAAGATATTTGTCTTTGTTTGTTTTATCAAAGTCTTATATTTGCATCAAAGTATTACCATGAGCCATTATTGATAAAACTCATCTCATTACAACGGGAGAAGGGCAGAAAGAAATGCCAGCTTGCTTGCATCTAAAAACTATAAAAGAGCAGGCGATAGTATGCTCACAGAGAGTCTGCAATATCTAACCCACTCAGAACAACTTATCAGGACCAACACGAAAGAGAAAGTGTCAGCATCAATACTACATAAAATGGAAAAAAAAAAAAAAACACAATCTTAGTTATCACTTCATCACTTTTGTGATGAAAGCTTGAAATGGCTTTTGGTGAATGCTGGTGTCTTACTTAGGTTGGGACACTTGAGCATCAAGCATCAGTGATTCATAAATTCTGAAGGTTGTGCAAAGGTGCGATGGATCTGTGTACATGCCCTGAAATTACTAAAACTTGGTCAGAGGTTATGAGGCTTCCCATGGGTCTCTAAGATCAGTATTTTAACAATAGGACTTCCCTTTGCAGTGCACTGCTGTTAATGGTTTAAAAACGCTAAGCATTTTAGGTGACTGCATTTAAAGAGCATTCCAGTTGTATGGCCAGTTTCTTTCAATTTAAAGGAGTGCTATCTTTGTGTTCCATTAGTTCTGGTGTCTATACTCCCGTATTGTATCTGTAATATTTTGTTACACTAAGCCCACTGCCATTTGAAGTATTGACAAACTTTAGCAACTGCTATAACTGTAACTGCATGCTAGTATATGTAACCCCATATTGGCCACCTCCAGTGCCATAGGATATACACCATTAATTTCTTACCATCCACAGGTCCTTTGCTAATTGAAACAAATTGAACTTTATATAAGAAGAAAAATGCAGAGTAATTATGCAATTTACATATCAATGACCCACTACCCTGGGGAACCCTTGTGCAGTCCAATGCTGGCACATCCTTACCAGACAAAGTCCCACACTCCACTCCTGGTGGACAAAGAGTATATAATTAATAATGAATGGAGGGCACACCAAAAACGTTCAATTCAAATTAGTGAGAGGTGCAGAAACAAATGTTACCCCCTACCTCAGGTAACCCATATCACTGATTCATTTGCATGTTTGCACACTCAAAACAAAAAAAATTTGGCAAAAAGGGTGGTTTAAAAATCAATTTTTACTCTTTGTTCCAGAAAAACATTTTACACAGACAATGCCTTACAAAACATGGCATAATTTTAGCAGGGGTGAGCATGGCAGGAGAGCCATGGCAGATTTAACAACTTAAGTCCATCAAGTTAAAGTACAGAAGTTTAAGTACAACATATAGAGTTAGACAGAGTTAAGAACTTACATATATGGATACCTGCTGAACTGCATCTCTCCTTCTCATCTCTTCCAGGTATGTCTAATTCCTGCTAATTGAACTTACTGCTCCTAGCTTTCTGCATCTCACCATCCAACTCTACTGCAAATCTTTGTATTACCATTGCCAATTATTCAATTGTGGGGTATGTCTAATTCCTGCTAATTGAACTTACTGCTCCTAGCTTTCTGCATCTCACCATCCAACTCTGCTGCAAATCTTTGTATTACCATTGCCAATTATTCAATTGTGGGGTATGTCTAATTCCTGCTAATTGAACTTACTGCTCCTAGCTTTCTGCATCTCACCATCCAACTCTGCTGCAAATCTTTGTATTACCATTGCCAATTATTCAATTGTGGGGTATGTCTAATTCCTGCTAATTGAACTTACTGCTCCTAGCTTTCTGCATCTCACCATCCAACTCTGCTGCAAATCTTTGTATTACCATTGCCAATTATTCAATTGTGGGGTATGTCTAATTCCTGCTAATTGAACTTACTGCTCCTAGCTTTCTGCATCTCACCATCCAACTCTGCTGCAAATCTTTGTATTACCATTGCCAATTATTCAATTGTGGGGTATGTCTAATTCCTGCTAATTGAACTTACTGCTCCTAGCTTTCTGCATCTCACCATCCAACTCTGCTGCAAATCTTTGTATTACCATTGCCAATTATTCAATTGTGGGGTATGTCTAATTCCTGCTAATTGAACTTACTGCTCCTAGCTTTCTGCATCTCACCATCCAACTCTGCTGCAAATCTTTGTATTACCATTGCCAATTATTCAATTGTGGGGTAGGTGTTAAAATGCATCAGTTAACATTTATCTAGCAATTTGTTGCTTGCTTTAGTGAATAGTTTGGTATGTCCATTTTATTGCTATCGATGTCTGTTAGATGACCAGACTCAGAGATTCTTCTGTCTTTAACTTGTCTTAATTAATCAATTGCTGGCCCTCACCCATGTGACCCTCTTGCTGTATATCAGGACATTCATTCTAGGGGAAGCATAGCAGGGGTGAGCATGGCAGGAGAGCCATGGCAGATTTAACAACTTAAGTCCATCAAGTTAAAGTACAGAAGTTTAAGTACAACATAAAGAGTTAGACAGAGTTGGACAACAGTTGGATCAGAGTTGAATTGGAATCTCCAAGCAAACATTGGACATCACTGCTCATCAATTCTTCTATCAACAAGATAAGCCGGATTATACTGTCTAACTATGTTTAATTTGATTGCTTTCTTTTTCTCTCTCTCCTCTATACTTCTGCATATATCCTCTGCACTCCAACATCCATCAAACTATCCTGAAATTGAAATCTCCTCTTCACTGCTCCCATCACCCTCTCTCAATCTAAGCACACTATCTTGTATTGTTAAATCTATTATCCCCTCTCATTCCATCAAACAATACACTGCTCGCACTGTCAAATCTAGGTCACACCTTGTCTCACTCTCATTATTACTGTTACTTGCAGCTGGGGACGTCTCCCCAAACCCTGGTCCAACTCACTCATTTGTACCCTCACTTATTCCTACTCTCAGGCATTCAACAAGGTCTTTTCCAGTCTCTCAGACTTTACGTACTATTAATATTGCAAACCTAATTCACATAAAACCAGCACCCTCCATACCTTTCTCATGTGCCCTCTGGAATGCACGGTCAATCTGCAATAAACTAACAGCAGTCCATGACCTCTTTATAGCTAAATCCCTTCACCTTCTTGCAATCACTGAAACATGGCTCTCACCCTCAGACACTGCTTCACCTGCTGCCCTCTGCTATGGAGGCTTCTCACTTACTCACACTCCTAGACCGGATGGCCGTCATGGCGGTGGGGTGGGATTTCTTCTCTCTCCCAAATGCAGGTTTCAAAATCTAACTACACCGTCTTCTCTCTCCTTCACTTCTTTTGAAGTCCACAGCATACGTTTGTTTTCTCCAATCTCTCTGCGTGTTGCTGTCATATATCGCCCCCCAGGTCCCTACTCCACCTTCTTGGATAACTTTGCTGCCTGGCTTCCATACTTTCTCTCCAGTGAGACACCTGCTCTCATTTTAGGGGACTTCAACATCCCCATTGACAACTCTGCTTCTGCTGCCACCTCTAAACTTCTCTCTCTAACAGCTTCATTTGGTCTCTCTCAGTGGACCGACTCACCTACCCACATCGAGGGTCATGCTCTTGACCTTATATTCTGCCACTCATGCTGCCCATCCAACTTAATAAACTCTCCCTACCCTCTGTCTGACCATCATCTACTCTCCTTTCAGATACTGCTTTCACCTGCACCTTCACAACCATCTCTCTCTACCCATACGTACAGAAACCTTAATGCTTTTGAACCACAACAATTATCAACAGTATCAGCACAATCCATATCTCATATTAATACTCTCTCCTGTCCCAATATGGCAGCTTCTCTCTACAACGATGCCCTTTCAACAGCACTTGACTCCCTTGCACCTTCTACCACCCGTCACAGCCGGCCAGCTAAACCCCAACCCTGGCACACTAGTGTAACACGGTACCTCAGAAGATGTAGTAGATCAGCTGAGCGACGATGGAGAAAGTCACGAACTGATCCTGATTTCATCCACTTCAAATTCATGCTCTCTTGCTATAACCGAGCTCTATCATTAGCCAAAGAACAATACTTCTCTTATCTAATATCTACTATGTCCTCCAAACCACAGCAGCTGTTTGCCACATTTAACTCACTCCTATGCCCCCCTCTACCTCCTCCACCTATTAATGTTACTGCCCAAGACCTTGCTCATTTCTTTAATGAAAAAATCGATCTTATTAGGCTGAGCATACCGTCCGACAACAATCTCAGACCAACGTGCAGTCCACTCACATCTACTTTGCACTCCTTCACCCCTGCAACTCTAGAGGAAGTCAGCAAACTTCTAGCCAGCTCAAAACCCACCACCTGCTCCCTTGACCCCATACCCTCTCGCCTTCTCCACCCAATCTCTGATACACTCTCTCCTGCACTTACCCACCTATTCAATCTTTCACTCTCTACTGGTACCTTTCCATCATTATACAAACAAGCACTAATCACTCCTATCCTCAAAAAACCTTCCCTTGATCCCAGCTCTCCCACTAACTATCGACCGGTCTCCCTTCTTCCATTCGCCTCCAAATTACTAGAAAGGCTTGTTTATAAACGCCTGATCCAGCATCTCACTCACAACTCCCTCCTCGACCCCTTGCAATCTGGCTTCCGCCCATCACACTCGACTGAAACTGCCCTCACCAAAGTAACCAATGATCTTCTATTGGCAAAGTCTAAAGGTCATTATTCCATTCTAATTCTACTAGATCTCTCTGCAGCCTTTGACACAGTTGACCACACACTCCTCCTTGACATTCTACACTCAGCTGGCATTCGGGACACTGCTCTTTCATGGTTTACATCTTATCTGTCTGACCGTTCCTTTAAAGTTTCCTTCTCTAACTCTACTTCTACTACTTTCCCACTCTCTGTTGGAGTTCCTCAAGGCTCTGTTCTTGGCCCCCTGCTGTTCTCGCTCTATACAACTTCACTAGGAAAACTCATTCAGTCATTTGGACTTCAGTATCACCTTTATGCTGATGACACCCAACTCTACTTGTCTACTCCTGATCTTTCTAATTCTGTCCTTTCCCAAGTCACAGACTGTCTTTCTGCTGTCTCCTCCTGGATGTCACAGCGCCACCTGAAACTGAACCTTTCTAAAACAGAACTCATCATATTTCCTCCAAGATCTTCCCCTGTCCCTCAGATATCACTCACCGTAAACAACACCACCTTTCATTCCACCACACAGGCACGCTGCCTAGGAGTAATCTTAGACTCTCATCTGTCTTTTTCACCACACATTCAAACACTTGCAAAATCTTGCCGTATTCAACTGCGCAACATTGCTCGAATACGACCCTATCTCAGTTCAGAATCAACTAAAACACTGATTCAGTCTCTCATCATCTCCCGCCTTGATTACTGCAACTTACTCCTCACAGGTATTCCAACAAGTCACCTTTCACAACTCCAATCTGTTCTAAACGCGGCCGCTAGACTCATTCATCTAGCTCGCCGCTCAACATCAGCTGCTCCCATTTGTATGTCCCTTCACTGGCTCCCAATCTCTTCTAGAATCAAATTCAAATTACTTACACTCACATTCAAGGCCCTTAATAATGAAACCCCTCCCTATATTTCATCCCTAATCTCCAAATACACTCCTTCACGAAACCTACGCTCTGCTTCTGATCTCCGCCTCACTTCTCCTCTGGTCACTTCTGCCCATTCTCGTCTACAAGACTTCTCTCGGGCTTCTGCTTTTCTCTGGAACTCTCTGCCACAAGCTGTCAGACTTTCTCCTTCCTTCCAAACTTTCAAGCGCTCCTTAAAGACCCATCTGTTTAAAGAGGCCTATTCGTTGTACCTTAATTAATCATTGCTGTATCAAAAATGACAAAGTGTTTATATAATCCTAATGTCTCAACTGTACCCTAACCTTTTAGTTTGTAAACCCCATTGTACTCTGTAATCCTTGTCTGTTAACCACCATTTATTCCCTGTTTGCTATAACTGCAGTAAAGCACTGCGTATCTTGACAGCGCTATATAAATAAATGATGATGATGATGATGATGATGATAATTTTGACAATATTAAAAAGTAGCATAGAATATCAACCACCCATTAGTTATATGCAGCAAGCAAGAAATCAGCAAGGGAGCGGATACACCTACCAGAAAAATGAGAATGGCCCCAACGTTTCGGCACCAAGGCCTTTGTCAAGGGGATTCTGATGCTTACCAAGTTCACTAGAGGTATAAATACCCTGTTCAATCACCAGCTGGACGCTTCGTTCGCGCGCTACCTACACTGCCGGTATACGTGACGTCACTTCCGCCTACGTCACTTCCGCCGATGAGTCATCAGGCTTGGTGACGTGACGCTATACTGCGCGTATTCAAGGAGGAGGCACACGCATTTGTTTGTACTGTTACTAGGCAACTTCCTCTACTTGTGCCATTATTTGTTTACATTCAGGGATGGAGCATGCGCACCAGTTAGCCTCGTTGCTAAACAACTTCCTATATCTGTGACCCTATTGTTTACATTACCCCAAACATATACACAAATATAGCGTCCAGAAAATTTACAGATCAGAGAAGGAACCAAATATATCTTATAGCAATACAGTTCATATGGCTTTGAAAAGTGCAATAGTGCAAAGGTGTGAGCAGTGTTCCATATCATATAATATTATTAAAAAACTAAAAACATATATATAAATCATGTGACATCTCATATCGTTTTTTCAATTTCATCTAATAGCCATATCCAAAAGTGAAACTTTTAAGTTTAAAAATAATATATACTTCATTATATGTTAAAACCTCAAACGTATACCCCGTGTATCATAAACACATATTTAAATACATCAAATGTGCAATTATATCAAGTGATTCCTTGATCTTTCATATGCTTAGGAAAGATCAATTTGACATATACCCCATGACTCGCTTCATGTTTGATGATTCTACATATATATAAAGTGCAATATAATTAAAGTGACAGTGCCCATTTTACTTATATAATGATAAATACTTCATGCCATATTTTACAAAAATTCATGTCATATTTTACAAAAATTGACATCCATATATAGAGGAATTATTTTCAACTGATATTGTCCCATAAGATCTGTAAAGATAGTGACATAAAGAAAAATTAAAACATAATTAAGAACATCAGACAACAAATAATGTATACTGATTTCACACCACAGGCTGAGGTCATTAAACTCTAAACAAAGTATCTCAAAGGAAAATATTTCCCAGCAGAAATATCTATTATCACTTCCAATTCACAGAAAAAATTATTATATATCTCTGGTATCAGAAAAATAGGGACAATTCCCTATCTTCGTTAAGTCCATTAGGGGAAAGGGCCTACAGCTTATATATCCACCTCAGCTCCCGCTGTTTAAGTAATGTTTCTCTATTTCCACCCCGAGTTGGCCTTTTCACTTTTTCAATCCCCATGAATCTTAGTTGATTTACTTGATGGTGCGCTTCCATAAAGTGTCTAGCTAGGGGAGATGCAACTTTCCCCAATCTCACATCGCTTCTATGTTCCCCAATCCTGATGGTTAGGGGCCTGGTAGTCTCACCTATGTAGATTTTGCCACAGGGGCACTTCACCATATATACAACATGACAGTTCATATAGTCCATCACATCAAAGCCCCTACCGGTCATCGGATGATAAAACTTATCCGTTCGCACCACAAAGTTGCAATTGACACAGTGCCCACATCTATACATTCCTTTGGTATTACTCAACCAGGTACCTTGTTTCCTTTGGGGTTCGCTTAAGGCATGGACCAATTGATCCTTCAGATTGGATGCTCTCTTATATGCCATCATTGGGGGTTCAGCTACCCATGGTTCCAGTTTACGATCCATCTGCAATAAATGCCAATGGCGATTTATGACACCTTTCACAAACCCTGACTGCCTCGAATACGTGGTAACAAAGGGTAATCTTTCTGATTTTTTACAAGTTTTTTTAGATAAGAGGGTGCTTCTCGGTATCGCCTTCACTTTTTCCTTAGTATCTTCCAACAAATCGGTTTCATAACCCCTGCTAGAAAAGTGGGCCAACATTTCCTCAGACCTTTCGTCAAAATTGGCTTCCTCACTAACAATACGTTTAACTCGTAAGAGTTGACTGTATGGTAACCCCCTAATCGTAGAGGGTGGATGGAAGCTGTTAGGGTCCAAGTAAGTGACCCTATCGGTCGGTTTTCTATAAATGTCGGTCGTCAATTTCCCCTCAGTCAATCCGACTGTCACATCTAGGAAATGTATCTGTTTTTTATCATATTCAAGGGTGAATTTGATTGTTGGGATTCTAGAATTCAGGTATTCAGCAAACATTAGTAATGTACTCTCAGATCCCTGCCAAATGAAAAATAAATCGTCTATGTAGCGGAGCCACATCAATGTATAGGGCCAAAACTCCAGATTGTTATATACAAAAGTATCCTCAAAGTGTGCCATAAATAAATTAGCATAAGCAGGAGCGACATTTGACCCCATTGATGTGCCTTGGCTCTGTTCGTAGAATTTGCCCTCAAAAAGAAAATAATTCTTCTTGAGGACCCATCCCAGGAATTGTAAAAGTAAGTCCATCACCCCATCAGGTCATTCCAGGTTTCCCATTACAGCTGTGACAACCTAAATTCCCTGTTCATGGGGAATGGAGGTATACAAAGAGGAAACATCCATTGTGCAGAGGAATACATCTTTTTCAATCAACTCAATCTCAGTTAGTTTATTAATGAAATGTGTGGTGTCCTTTACATAGGATCTGGTACGTACCACTACAGGATTAAGGACTGTGTCCAGCAGGATTGATAAAGGTTGAAAAATAGACGACATCCCTGCCACAATGGGTCTCCCAGGCGGTCTTTGGAGATTCTTATGTATCTTTGGTAAAAGATAAAACACAGGAATGATAGGGTTATCAACTTGCAAAAATTTTTTCAATTTATTTGTGATGACACCTTCCTCCTTACTGATCTTAAGTAAATCATCTATCATCTGTTTCAAATCATTTGTTGGATCACTATCCAAAATTTTGTAATGCAATGTGTTTTGTAACTGGGACAATGCTTCAGACCTATAGGTGTCCACATCCATCACCACAATGGCTCCACCTTTATCCGCTGGCTTGATAATGATGGATGTGTCATTCCTAAGGCTCTGTAAAGCCTCACGTTCCTCCTTAGACAGATTATTAGATCTATACCTGCCCCTTGTCCATTTAAGTTTATCGATGTCCCTTTGCACTGCTTGTACCAAGGTTTCTACACAGTGATTAGTCATTGGAGGAAAAAACTTACTCTTTGGCCTGCATCTGGTCGCATCAAACCAGGGTTCAGTTTGTGTATCCTCAATTTCACATGCATCTTTATCAGCTTCCTTCCCCAATGGTGGCAAGTTAGTGTCTGGCGTCCCCTGTGCAAAATAAGCTTTAAGTCTTAGGGTACGAAAAAACTTTTCAAGCTCTACATCCAGGCACAACTGGTCACCATTGTTAGTGGGTACATACCCTTAGAAAGGACACACATCTCGGGTCCTGTCAGATCACGTTTACTGATATTCACAACTAGCGTGTTTTCTTCCTGGTCGATATTTGGAAGGCCACCGATTCCTTTGTTCCTTTCTTTCCTTTTCCTCCCTCGCCTGGTTTTCCTCTGGTACCTCTGTCTAAAAAAGAACTCGAGGAAACATCATGGGTTATGAGGCTTCCCATGGGTCTCGAAGATCAGTATTTTAACAATAGGACTTCCCTTTGCAGTGCACTGCTGTTAATGGTTTAAAAACGCTAAGCATTTTAGGTGACTGCATTTAAAGAGCATTCCAGTTGTATGGCCAGTTTCTTTCAATTTAAAGGAGTGCTATCTTTGTGTTCCATTAGTTCTGGTGTCTATACTCCCGTATTGTATCTGTAATATTTTGTTACACAAAGCCCACTGCCATTTGAAGTATTGACAAACTTTAGCAACTGCTATAACTGTAACTGCATGCTAGTATATGTAACCCCATATTGGCCACCTCCAGTGCCATAGGATATACACCATTAATTTCTTACCATCCACAGGTCCTTTGCTAATTGAAACAAATTGAACTTTATATAAGAAGAAAAATGCAGAGTAATTATGCAATTTACATATCAATGACCCACTACCCTGGGGAACCCTTGTGCAGTCCAATGCTGGCACATCCTTACCAGACAAAGTCCCACACTCCACTCCTGGTGGACAAAGAGTATATGTAGTAGTATATGTAGTCAAATGTAATTTATATTGTGCACAACTATTTCCAGTTTGGTCAAAGGCATCCACATCAAAAGCCCCACAAGTTGGAAACCTGTTATTCATAAGAACTATATTCCATACCTTTTGAGTTTACATTTTATCAAAGACTACAGTTAATGCCCCTATAATATTTTGTGGAGTATGTATGTATAATGTATATATGTTCAACTTTATTTCTAAAGCACCGTACAGTTGCACATCGCGGTACAATCTTACAGTATATAAAAGTATACACAGGGAAGACAAGTAACTTAATAAATATGTATAAGAACACAGAGCTTAAGGGCCATATGGTAAGAGCAGGGTCGGACTGGGGGCCCTGGGTCCCATCATGACTGCTGTCTAGCCGCCCCCCGCCACCTCCTTACTGTGAAAGCTCGCTCGGCGCAAACGCCGCCCCTCCACTGTAACGTGCACATAGCTCGGCGCGCCTGCACAAACTTCGCCCTGCGCGTGTGAAACTGCCACTCGGCGCATGCGCAAGCTGCCGTCCACCGCAATTTTTTTTTTTTTTGTAGTACTTATCGGGAGAGGAGGTCTGGCCCGGCTGGAGCCCATGAGGGCCAGGCCAACCGGGTTTTTTCCGGCCAGTCCGACTCTGGGTATGAGAGAGACAATAGGAAGGAGGTCCCTGCCCCATAGAGCTTACAGTCTAAGTAATACTCTCTAATGCCACCTCTAAAATTTCTAGGTCTGCTGCATTTGAACTTTCATATGCTATACCTTGCTAAAGGTTTAGTAAGGGTCAAAGTAAAGCCATTTACCGCTTAAATCGTTTTAAACCAAATTGATATTTGTTACATAATTTTGTGTTGTCTGTTTTAGTTTGTTGATCCTATACCGTTTACATGTTTCTTTGTCAATGAAGGCATTCTTTGTACCCATTATGTGAAGGTTCTCCTCTGGAATGTATTTTGCCCTGGAATATGACATATTCTAAACACATTATTTTTATACACACGCAATCCGTAAATGATACAGGAAGTTACTTTGATGGAGGTAAATTGTACTCTGCAGTCATTCCATATATTCCAACCAAAGAAAGCACTCACGGCAACTGCATTCAAATGACCTATTAACAAGTCCTTATTGCTGCATAATTTCGATCCACAGGGGATCGTGGTAAGGGTAGATATATGTATTTATATATTCATTTTTTTAATTTGTTCTACTTATACCTTTACATGCTAGAGGGCTTCATGCTAGTTAATGCTTATCTCTCTCTCTATGTTGCTGAAACTTGAATTAGTTTTCTAATGTATGTTACTTTCACTATATGGGTAATTACCATGTTCTTGTCTGGCTTGTTATTTTGACTTCCTCAAAGCAAAGAATCATTTCACATATCTCTGCTATGATTCTTTAAAATGGTCACAGATTTAAATTAAATAATACCCTCTTCTTGTCTGAATGTAATGGTGGCTTCACCCTATGCATTATAATTAGACAGTCTAAGGTAGCTGTACACTGTAAGTCACTGACCATGACCCTGCTTCTCATCAGACTGAGTGCTAATTTACATCTTGTCGGTGCATAACTCAAGCATGTTAACGTGACATAAATAATACAATAAACTAACACTAGCCTTGTAGCATACTGAAGCAAAAGATGTAAAACATTTATATGCAGCTTGCTATAAAGAAACTCATACTTGTCAGTAACGATTTAACCACTAAGTATGTTACCATATATTGATAGAATTATTATTAAGACGGTTGTTAAAATTTTATTTTAAAGGAACCATAGTATAATGTATTTTTTATCTGGTAGTGAAAGGGTTAGGTTTTGGATGCATTTTTTGAGTATTCTCTACATTTTTCCCTGAATCTGTTGTATTGTACCTTTGGAAAAGTTCATGTTGATAGTATAATTTCGTTAAATGAAAGATTTATTTGATTCAGAGCTGGAACTATATAAAGATTAAAATCTACACTAGCATGAATGGAAAATCTGTTATGGTAAATGTGTTTTTAATGTAGATTTTAACATTCATGTAGCGAGACTAGTTCTGACCTCACTTTTGTTGCTAGGACAGTTGCCATGGCACAGTCTAATGTGGAAGTACTCTTACTGCATCTCAATAGACTTCACTAGGCTAAATCACAGCTTTTAAAAAGAATCCAGCAGTGGCTAATAGGTTTGCAGGCTAAACACTGAGCGTGCACAATTAGAGGAAACAAATATATTTTGCTTGCTTTAAGTTCAACACAGAGAACACAAAATTAAGAGTATGACATAGACAGGTGTGAGTTTTTTTTTTTATTATGGCTGTAGCCTAAAACACTAACTTATTGTATTTCTTTGCACCCTATGATCTTGGATAAACATGCTCTGTTGCTTCATTGGAATCTGAATATAAGCCAGCTATTTACTATTAAACAAAAGTTATGTGTTAACCACTAATGATACGATTAACAATATTCATATTAAGAGTACACCAACTTTATTGTAACTTTGCATTGATAGCACTCGTCTATAGCACTGTGAGTAGTAAAGTATGTTGTTGATGCCTTTTTCCTTGGTCATCTCATGGTACCATAAATTGAGTACTGATAGAATAGTACCCATGTACTTGTCCTTAAAGTTGTCCTTGGCTGCTGTATTTAAATTGAGTAGGGTACATGACCTTGATCTGCAATGTCATCGTATAAAGTGGACAAGAGGGACTTTGGGGAAAATTGAGCTGTAACTACTCATTACATAGAAAGCCGATCTATTAGCCAAGGCTTAAGGTGGTTATCCATGCAAATATATTCAGTTTTCAATAACATATCATAGTAAGAGCAATTGTATGGTATATGGAATGACAAATTATTAACATGAAGACTGGTATCTTAGGGGTAATTGTACTAAAGGACGAAGTGACAAACGCTTGCGACAATTCGCCAGCGTTAACACTTTTAGGCACTTCGCCGATTTACTAACGGGTGCATGCGTCCGTTCACTAGCGAAGGAGATGGACGCTAGTGCTGATTCACACTCTTAACGTCAGGCGACTTTTCGCTCTGGCAAATGGATGTTACTCCGCATATTCACTAAGATGCGGATTTTACTCTTTCGCCAGCTCAGACCAGGCAAAGTGCATTGGCGTGCATAGATCTTCCTCTATCTTCTGTTACTTACATCATCATTTTTGAGTGGAAAATCTTCTAAGTCCAAAAGACGCTGGCGACTTGTCATTTTTCAGGGTGATAAGCTGCAAAAGGCATAAAAAATGTTCTCGGCTATTCGGTTTCCCCAGTTGTTTTATAACATATGGAACATAATTTTACAGTGGGCTCATTTGTAGGGCATTAAAACAACTCTTATTGACTTTATTAAGGTTCCCTGGACTTGTGTAGTAATCAGTGTTAATGTAATTATTAGCTGCAACATCTATCATACAGGCCTCCATTCATCTTTAAATTTCCCACCATATGCAAATTAGCCTGAGCGAAGACCTCTAACGAAGTTGCGCTAGGCAGAATTGAACGCTAGTGCATCTTCGCTTCGATTTGCTCGCACTGCTGAGCAGTGGGACGAAACTCTGCATCATAATAAATTTGGGTTGTATCAGCGAATTTTCGCCTGCCGAAGTGTTGCTGCGAAGCTGTCGCTGGCAAATTTTCGCCGCTTACTAAATTCGCCCTTTAGTCTTTAGATACAATGTATATAAAGCTGCCACTCAGGAATCAGTAAAGATAATTTTTTGCCTTTTTTTTATTGTATGATGATTAACCATACACATAAATATGTTATGGTTTGTTTGAGCCAAACCCACAAAACTTTTAAGTATGCCCTATCTATGGCATGATTGATTTCCATGAAAAAATGCACACATCCTAAAAATCACATTCAAATTCTGTACATGTATGCCCAGATTTAGAAGGGACTGAAATGTCCCAACTTTCTCTTTGATGTCCGGCACCAAACGGCTATAAAAATATACAATGTTTCTAACTTAGTTGGCTTTTGGCAGAGAGCAGAGAATAGATACTTTTGTAACAATTTAAGATAAGCAGGTCTCTTGGTGAAACAGACTTGCAGATTAAAGGGCAATACACCTTCATTAGCAAAACTGTAATATTATTTTAAAACCACAGAAATGTATTTAAACATTCTAACCTGCCAAATTTTGTAAAACAAACGTGGTAATTAGTGGGTGTGGCCGCAAAAGGGAAGTGGTCAATTTCAACTCTTTTTGTCCCACTTTATTTCCAAAATGTTGGGGAGGTATGATGTTCCTGAAACCTGACTCTTGACCTACCATTGTATTAGAGAAAAGGTTCATGTGTCTAACATTCACTTCGCTGTCCGTTTAAGTAAAAGGAAAGGCTGTATGTTGCAAAGTTTTAACATTTTAAATATATATATTTTTTAAATATTGTTATTTTGAGCATGATTAATTCTCTTTACAAGGAATTAATCATGAAGAGAATTTTCCTTCTTTCCTTACTAGATGTTCTTGCCTTTCTTATTATATTTGTGTTATCTATCTGTGTACTCTTTGTGGGACTGGCCATTGGTTTCATTTTTCTGACTTTTGAGGTGAGCGTTTTTTTGCCCTATACTTTTTTTAAACATATGTAGGGACCCATAGGGGTTAATCTGCCCCTATGGCTTTAAGGCCCTACCCTTTTACTTAGTTACTAGGCAAAAGCCTATGTATACATTTAAGTTTAACATCATTTGTTATTGGCCAAGAGGTGTAATGACCACTTCATGCCACACTTCCATATAGTGTTGGAAAGGAGTGGCCTCTTCCTCTCTGGCTGCTGGATGCTGATCCAGCTGGGTGTGCCCAGGGGAGCCTGGGTACAGAAAGGCCCAGAGAAGCCATGTGCCTAGAGGGACCAGGTCCTCTAGTGTCTAAGTCGGTACCAGACAACCCTGTGAATGAGGAATAGAAAGTGGCAGGTGAGCTCCCAGTACTAGTACACTCTAGGAGTGTAAGATAGTCAGGGTTGAGCTAGATAAGAGCAGTTCTGAGCTCCAACATAGGAGTGATAGATTGGATATGTCCCTCCCAGGCCATATTGCCTGTAGTATAGGGATCCCTGCGGAGAGGAAATCAGGAGAGATGATTGCCCTGAGGTTGATCCAGAGACCTGAATATGTCACAGAGGTGAAGTGGGATGCCTGCCAAGTCTGTCCTAAGGGAGTGTCAGCCTGTGTAAAGCTGCATGGGATATGCCTGTGCCTTTTCCTCTAACCACTTGTTATGTGAGTAAACCTGAGGTCATTGTCTCTGACAATGAGAAAGGGCAAGACCAGGCCCGAAACGTTGCCTGTTGGTTACTGACCAATTGTAATAAATTCTCACATTTTGCAAACAAGAGGTGCTGCAGTTTTTCTCTCTTCTATTGTATCTGACTAATAAACCGTTTTCTTTGTTTGCACCATAAGAACCTCCTGGCGCCAAATGTTAGAGTCCAATGTAACCCATGCTCCTACCAATAGCTGGACACTTTAACTATCTGTGGTCTGGATAGCCCAGATTGGCGTTACACATATGCACAGTGTTTCACAGCACACCTTTTATTAATCTAGGCTATGAGCTGTCTCTTGTGCCACATTGTTTGTCCAATATTAGTTGAAACAGTTTCAGTTTTCCCTTAGTTCACCATTTTGCTAGTACCTAGACAAATCCTTATGGATGGATTGGTCTGTTGGATCTTTTGAGCCCACTTCCTATCTGGAAAACCCCAGGTCCCAAGGATTCGGGATAATAAGTCCCATACATGTTCTAAATTAATAATTCTGTTCTGGTAATGTATCTTATAAAACAGATAGTAAACATATAAATATAACACAATTTGGCTTTATTAATCATTATACAGTATATCCTGCTGATTTTAACCAGCATTAACTAGTGTGCCATGTGTGCACTGATATATAGATTATAGTGTTTTAAAGGAATGATAATCTAATTTACTGTCTGCACTGTCTAATGCTTTGCACTGGTAAAACTGTTGTGTTTGTTTTTATATAAACTGTAGTTGTGTTTCTGAAGCAAACTGCCATGTAGCCATGGGGTAAGCCATTCAAGCATAGGATACACCGTAGATAACAGGATCTGAAGGATCCCATTGTATCTGTTATCTGCTGTGTATCCTGTGCTTTTTCTGCTTTTTACAGCTTTGAATAGCTGCCCCCATGGCTACACAACATCTTGTTTATATAAACTATTGTAGAGTTTGTGAAGCAAACACACCCGTTTTACCAGTGCTGCATGACCGTATATAATATTTTCATTACTTTAAAAGACTAATTTTTTGGTGTTAATGTTTCTTTAACTGTATCCAGAGGTGTAACTACAGAGGAAGCAGACCTTGCAGTTGCAGGGGGTCGAGTGGTGAAGAGGGTCCAGTAAGGCCCTAATAAATGAGCAATGTTAATATATATTGCTAGAATTTGTCAACTTAGCTAAGTTTTGAGGCCCTAATCTATTTCACATGTGCACATAAGTCCAATTTGTATTAAAGGAGAAGGAAAGGTAAATTTCATACACTACCTCCCTCTATAGTACTCACATTGTTGTCCTTAATCGCTATATTTTCTCCTCACCAATGCGCATACAAAAGCAGAAAATGATGGTTGATCTTCTGCTCTGTTGTAGAACTGTAGAACGCAGCGGCCATCTTGCTAAAGAATTTGAGACAGTAATGCGCATGTGCGAAAAAACTTCCCCTGAGCGCGTCATATGTGACGTAGCAGTGCTCATTAGCAATAGCAGTACGAGCGCGTCATCTGGGGAGAAAGGCTGTAGAACTTCAGACCCAGTCTGCCCTGGAGAGCCTATGATATTAAGTTTTGAAAAGTAGGCTCTCTTGGTTAGGTATATGGTATATCTAGATCTCCAGTTTAAGTATCTTCATGGTACATATTTAATTTGCTTTAAAATCAGATTTAGTTAAAGTTCAGTAATTTGTTTATTAAATACAACAAACTGTATGTGTAAATATACTTGAAAATTAGTTTGGGCTCAAGTTATGCTAAAATGCTTATTTATATGTGAATTTAAGGTGTGCACAAGTAATCCAGGAAATGGAGCTTAATGCTATATTGCATGAGCTTAATGTGACATAAGCTCATGAGACATTACAGACAACCTAGCAGATAAGAACAATTCCTCTCTAATCAGTTTCCCACCTTTCTTATGGCTTTGTCATATATGAAAGTGATTGTGAGTTTTGCAAGTTTATTCTCCCTTTTGTCTAACAGTTCAAATGCAATCAGTAAAACTGTTCCTTTTTAGAGCTCAGAAGTTTGCGTAGACAAACATAACAAGCAGTAAATTTGCATGTGCATTTATTACAAAATCACAAGGCCTTAGGTTAAATCTTATACAATGATACCGTGATGCAGGGAAATGTATGAAATGTATATTCTGCTTTATAAGTCAAGATAGCATCCATAAGGAAAATAAAGAGTAAACACTGGTTAATTGGATTTTTTAGCAATAGAAGACAAAACCATGTGTGGCACGTTTATAACAGAATTACTGTTTATAGTACTATACTAAAAAAGGTTCAGTATGAACAGCACCACAATTCTTGTAAAAGTTAAAATGCCTTTATTGCTCAAGTGTCGGGCAGTACCGCAACATTTCAGGCCTCATTTTGGCCCTTTTTCAAAAAGGGCCGAATGAGGCATGAAACGTTGCGGTAATGCCCGACACTGAGCAATAAAGGCATTTTAACTTTTACAAGAATTGTGGTGCTGTTCATACTGAACCTTTGCTGTATTTGCTGGTGGGAAGTGGCCACTGGAGAACCTGCACCCATATAAAGTAAGAAGATTTAACAAAGTTGTGCTGACTATTTTGACTACATATAGTAATATACTATACACACAAATAAATACCAACAACAACAACTTATGGGTCTCAATAGATTACTGAACTTTTTACCTAAAGAAATGCAGTAACATGTAACAATGCATAACAAGGCCGGAACACTTACATTCAAAAATACTTTTATTGTAACAGCTTATCAATATAGAAGCAATAGGCACTAGTCAGATATTAGCAGCTGTAATAGTTGCATCACCTTTCTGCAGTGGCTATAACGGAGAGATTGCTACACAACAAGTACTTCAAACAGCACAGATGCAGACTGCTTAATTGCATTGCTTAGACCTTTTTATAAAGTGCTAACATATCCGACACCAGTGTAATTTGGGAGGGAGAACACAAATTATACAGAACAAAAAGAAAATAATAAATAAAGGACAACTTTACTACTGATTGAATTGAGGCCAGGAATAGAAAAAAGACTGAAATATATATTACAACGAGCAAAACAAGCATTTGCTTATTTGACCAGTGATTATGTACGCAGGAAGGTCTGCCTTGCATTATGCTTTTCTGCTGTCTGAAACACAGAGTGCCTCTTATTTATTGGAGTAGCTTGACTTTGTGGTTGGGCAATGCCATGTATTGTTATTTTTGAGCATGGAAATATCTTTATATTTTAAAGAGAATTACTTTTTTTTGTATTCATTTCTGCTTTTTTAATAGTAAAACTTTTTAAAATGCCATACGTATAAAACACATATGCATTGTGCTTGTTGAGTGAGATAGAGATGAATGGATTTATTGATTGTATATATAGTACAATAATATATAATCTGATATTTTATTTTAGTGAGAATTATTAAGTACTGCGTAAGCGGGTGTCAGTATAAATTATACTTGCTGAAACCAAAGGGGCAGACATTCATACATAGTAATGAGTGCAGAAGTAAGAGGCATCTTCCTTTTAGACATAATCAGAAATGGCAAGTGAATTGGAAAAGCAACCTTGAAAGACACAGGGATACCTTTGATGATAGCAATGTTAATGTAAAGCTATCTGCCTAAGGGGGAGAGTTACAGAGAGTGTTCTAGCAAAAAGTGAAATGAATGTAGCTGTAGTTTTAGGATTGATTTCTGGAGTGGAAACTACTATATCTTTTACAAAGGCAAGTCAGTGGCTTATAAAAACTGAATAAACAAGTGATGAGAACATGTATTAAAGGGAAAGTGAGAATAAGAGTCATGATAAAACAGTTGGATCAAAGCAAAGTTACCAACATGTTAATGGACTGTAAACAACATGGAGGAGTAGTACAAAAATTATTATTTAAGTTAATCCAACGGAAAGTAACAGGTTATTGATTTTAAAACAAAAATACGATTTATGTAACTGCCATTGACTTCTATGTGACCTCGACAAGTTTGAGATTGAGAGTATTTTTGAATTGGGATATGTAGCTGTTTTGGGTTATAATTGTTTTACTCGAAAAATTTGTGTTCCCCTTTAAAACCTAGACCATATAAATCTGAGGTTTAATAAATGGGCCCCAAAATGTTGAACCAGATAACCTAGAGGCTTTACAAGCTCACCCTGTCTAGGATACAAAACAACTCTTGCTCACTGAGCCTTATAGGAAGCTAAAGTTTCCAGTTAGTTTTAGAGTTTTGAAACAGATTCAAAGCTAATTGCAAAGCAAGCTATAATAGGTCAACATTTGCATAGGGCTCTGCAAGGTTGGAACTTGACTTATATAAATATGGCTCTTCCCTTATTTATTCAGATTAGATGATAAAAGATTGCAATAGCATATTTTGGCCAAAATGTTCCAGAAAGTGAATTCATTTTTTTTGTGGGGAGGAAACTTTACAGAAGTAGGGATATCCGGCACTCAGAGACAGCCAATGACTAAGTACCCCTGTAGGTATGAAACGCGAAGGGCATATGGAGATGCAAATTTATTTTTAACTTTGATTAATAAAGACTTTTTTTAAACTATATTTTGGCCCTGTGGATTCTTCTGAGTGCCAGATAGCCATACTCTTCGTTGCATATTCTGGTTTGCCACTCCCTAAAGCTGGTGGTCTGGGGCTGGAGCACCTGGACCACATCAACTATCTGGTGAGTAATTTACATTTATGTTCTGGAGCACCTTGTTCTCTTATTATTATGAGAACATTTCACAGACAAACTCAAAAGTATATGCTGAGTACAGCATAAACTGTAACAGGATGAGTAATAATATGCAGGTATTCCTTTTTGGCATAGCGAAAGGAAGCCAAGAAAATGCTTTGAAAAAGATTTGCTAATGAGTGCTAGCTCCTAGTTTTTACTTATCAAGTAGTACCAAGTTAGAGATGGAAACACAGAATCATTATAGGCGGTCACCTTTCTGTTTCTCACTATGACAACAATAGGTTACCTTCATCTCATTGCCCTTAATTATGTCTTTTCAGCTAGAGGATCTCATATATATTGATTTCTATCAATTTATAATTTGAATATATAATTTGTTTCATACAAACATTTCTCACCCCAATCCTGTTTTTAAGCAAACATTTGTAACCAGTATCTCAACATATAATTAAAAGAGAATTTGTAAGTGGGCTTTTATCATACACATTTTGAGAAATCGTTTGTAAAATAGTTTGCAGCAGGTGGAGGATTGTATGGCGTTGTTTCAAATGGGAATAGTAGTATCCAGGAAATCTGGACCCAACAGTGATTAAAAATGCTTCACTTTTATGGTAAGTGGAAAGTAATAAAGGAAATTAAAATGTGCACACAATCAACCACACCTTTTTTAGTTCATGATCCTCTGCTCATGTCCACTTTTCTGGATAACATGTAATCATTGTTAGAAATGTATTATTTAAAGATTGAATAGATAAATTAATTTGTTTAAAAAAATGAATGCAAGGCTCATATATTTTTTGTTGCCTTTCTGTAAAGCAATAAGTAATGCATGCTACCATTGGGCTTTTTCCTTGAGTGAAGAAGACTTTTAGCACATACTTTTATACTTAAAGTTAAAAGTTGTGGCTATTTATTCCACATATATTTTAAAATGGATTCTTAGGAGAGAGTGTGTATTTTTTTGCAATAACTATTTTAATCTTCTCTAAACCTTGTAATGGACATATTTATAGTTTGCATCGTGTTGATCTAGCTTTCATCTACGCTGTATATAAATACTGTACCACTTTTTCAAAACACAATAATCGATATTGTGTGACTCCAGCTTTGCCTTCATGCAACCACAATGTGAAATACCTTGACTATAAATTGGGTTTTTCTGGCAGTTCTTGGTGCTCTGAGAAAGATCATTCAAAGCGAACAGAAAAATGTAAAAATTGCTGTTGGCTTTCAAGGTGACAATTGTAGAGCTATAGTGCCTTTGGGAATTATTTTCTTCTAGTTGCTAGCAGTGCCAGTTTCTACTATTTTGCTTTCTTCCATTGCATTTCCTTTATAGTGCAATTCATTACAGGTGAGGACTGAGTCTGCTGAAAAGCTTTGACAGTAAGTTCTTCTGAAAACACGTTAAAAATATATAGAAATGGCTGCTGAGCAAATTATTTTTTTTACTCATAGGTTCTACAGCGTACTGAAGAGTATGTTCCCTGTTTATGTAGCAGTTTTTCTTTGTTCTGTTTTAATGTAAATGTAATATTTTGAAATATTTATTTTAGCTAACAAGTATTGTTCCTTACTATCCATAGTTGTTAATAATTGTTACAGACAATGTCTTACAAATGCATATCCAAATATTGATTTTCACCAAGCAATTATTATTGAGAATGGCAAATGACCAAGCGTTATTTTCTCAATGTTGTCTTATGTAGGTCGCTTGTATGCAGCTTATCAATGCTCTTGTAACTTCTCCTGATGATTTGGACTTCAGGCTTCATATCAGAAATGAATTCATGCGCAGTGGATTGAAAGAGATATTGCCAGTAAGTGCCCTGTAGCCATGTTTTTTTGCATTAATATTCAGATTCGTAGGCAACTGTGTGGAAAATCTGTCTACTGATTTTATATTCTTTTTATAATATGATTTCATTAGAATGAAATCTATGTACTGTAAATCAAATACACTCTAGACTACTAGTGGTATAGGAAAACTAATTTCTCTAAACCAACTTTCACTTTGTGTAGTTTCTTTGCTTTTGTCATTGGCTTATCCAAAGTTTCAGAAACCTATCACAGATGGGGAAAAAATAATCTAATATTATTTTTATATTTAATGTTTACATTCAATACATATTTCATTATTTTGATCTTAAACACATATTTCCTAGACTGGCAGATCTGGTTATTTGACAAATAACAAATGACATGGGGATATTCTCAAATGCTTCTGTGCTACCATCTAAAGATCAGATTTTCAAACAAGCCTGGTCAAAATGTACTTGGTCATGAGCAAATCTTACAACCATCACATGTATGTACACACTCAACACTGAGACAGCTCCATTTTTCATGACAAATGAGCATATTGGCCAACCAAATTGGTGATTAGGCAACAAAATGATAGAGGTATATGTTATTATTAACATTTTACATATAATATATATACCTGACTTTTTCAAAATCACTTGATAAATTATTTTGCTTTTGTTTGCCCTCTTAAAAGGTTTAAAATGCATGGGTTCACCTATAAATGAAATAATTAGCATTTGTTAGCATACTGTATTTTAATAATTTTATCTAAAAATCCTAGAAAATGACTGCCTTTTTATAGCTTATTAATGACATAAAAAAGCAGTATGACTATCAAATTAATTATATTTGTGAGAATCTTTATATAGGCCTTAAAGGATAACTAAAGCTTAACAAGGAAATTACCTAGAAATACTTAATATTAGGGGTCCTTTAGTGCTTTTTTTGTTTTGTTTTTTTATCACTTGTGCCCCCTGCCTGCTACATTCTGCACAAAGTGCTGGATGAGAGCAGCATCAGGACACATGTCCTGCCACTACCGACCTAGTGCAAGGTGCATGGGTGGGGATGCTTACGTGCCTCCCCAGTTTGATTCTTTTGGATCCTGCGCTGACTAACACAGTGTTTTTTGCAGTTTGCACCATGTGTTCAGCTTCACAAATGAGTAATATTATGTTTTGGGCTTCTTTACTAGAAAAAAGTGACCAGAACAGTTTAGTAGTGAAGTTCAGTAGATACTCATCTTATTTCCTGATTCTTTACAGGACATGCTCTCGGTTGTTTATGCTTGGGGACTGAATCTCAATGGGCTATAGATTCTCATTACTTGGCAGCTTGAAAACTAGAGCATTCTGCATCTTAATTTAATAATCAGCCCTGTAGCATCAACTTCTATGACAGATGACGTCATTGCTTAAGGGTTTCCAACAACTTGTAAGCTTTGCAAATAGCACATTGAGTATGTCAGTGACACTCAAAAGATGGCTTAACAAAATTCAAAAGGGTGGGCTCCTGTGGATGGGTTGAAGGACCTATAGCATTTCTCTTATAGGGCTGCTAGACCTCTTCCATAATAATAGTAGCTTCTTTGCATGCTTTAGTTCTCCTTTAAGGGCAATGGTATGCGGGATGATTCTGTTTTGTTGCCTTGATGGTTTGCAGCTTGGCAAACAGATTACACACATCAAATTCCCATTTATGATATATATATTGGCATTTATGTTTGTCAAGCATATACAGTATAGTATGTTTAATTATTTGAAGTCCTCACTTGTCCCTGCATTCCCCAGTCCTGGTTTCACTACCACATGCATACACTTGCTCGCTGTGGCCAATTTATCAGTTGCTAGTTAGCATGGGTTAACTTATATCCAGTGCTGACAGATGTGCCATTGGCACACACATACAGGTCCAGATAAATATTTGATGCTGAAATTGACTGTCTGATCTACTTATTTGGCTGGTTAGTCTTTTCACTCTTTAATATTTGATTTTTGTGATTCATGTACAGCAACTGAGGCATGTAAAGAATGACGCCTTGGATATACAGCTGAGGGTGTTTGAGGAACACAAAGAAGAAGATATGATCGAATTTTCTCACCGGCTTGATGACATACGATCTGAAATGGAATATCCTTGCCAAGTAGTTTTAACATGGAACATATATAATTGTATAAAGGGCATTTTTATCTAATGCATGATTAAAATAAGTTCTTGCGTTGCTGAGACATTTTATTCGGAAATCCTTTCATATTACATATTACGTTAAAATGCATCTGCTATGCTCTAATCTGTTGGACCAGAATGCTTAGTTTAGATTCTCTGCCTTCACTTTTACTCCAGTCATTCATATACTTTTAATGGGTTTATATTATTTTTAAATACACATCAGTCAACTTTATGTTTAGTCTTAAGCTTTGCACTTAATTGTCACTCTTGTTGTAGACCATCCTTGTGTGGTTCTATTTTCAACTAGCCCTAAGTTCCCTTAAATCCACTATCTCTATTGGAGCCCAGTTCATATTTTATTTATATTTAACCCTTCCTCCTTCGATTTCATTCTTCTAATATGTTTGTTCAGTTTCCTTAATCATAGCACTGATGTTAGTGATGTCTTCAATATCGTTTGGAATTCTGTAAAAGACACAAATGCAGAAGTATATTTCCTTTCCATTCTTCAGCATCTCCTTCTAATTCGCAATGATTATTTTGCAAAGTAAGTAATTACTGTTGGTTTGGCATATAATGTAGCATCACTGCCATTCTTTTTCACTTCCGTTTTTACCACTCCGTTCGTACAGGCTAGGTGTTAACCGTTAATACTACAATCCAACTGTATTATATATTATACAAATATGTTTGTATGTATAGACACATGCATAAATACAAACAGGTGTGTGCGTGCGCGCACACGCACATGCACACGCACACACACACACACACACACACACACACACCTTCCTGTGGGCAGCACCCTTCCTGTGCACCATTTTTGATCTTTTACAATGTTGCTATTTCTAATTACTACTAAATTACTACTAATTTCTTGTAATTTCAGACCACAATATTTTAAAATAATTGAAGAGTCCATATCCCAGATCGTTCTGCATCGAAGTGGCATCGACCCTGATTTTACCTACAGGAAAAGATTAGATGTAGATTTTAGCTACCTTCTTGGTTGGTATTTCAAATGTCTAGAAATGCCATTGTATTACTGAAGAAACTTGTTTTGCTGATAATTTCCTTTTTCTTTATAGATGTATGTATTGACAAAGCAAAAACTGAGGAATTTGAAGAAAGATTTTTTGAAATGAACAAGAAAGTGAGTAATTTTGGTTAATGTGGCCTTGTTGGTTTACTGTTGCTTAGTACAATGATGAAATAAAAAAAAAAGTAAGTCATACTACGTGGAAATCTCTCTCACAGAACATTGTGGCATTCCTCGAAGAACCATACTCCAAGTATAGAATTTACCATTGACAACCACACTCTTGCCTCTATGATCCTAGCATAGCATTTATGCAGCACTGTATCAAAATTTTTGGCAAAATCCAAGTAGTACTGAAACCCCCAGCAGATGCCAAATTTGCAGGCTTATACTTTCCAGGTTGAGAATCAGCTTTCCCCCAATATGAGGTAACATACCAGATGATAGAGAGCCTGACAATTAAGATGTTGCCTTGCTAAAACTGCTAAAAATGTTTTTAGACCCTGGGACCTTGTTTACATTAACTTTGTAATGAAACTGGTAAAATTACACTGGTTTAATAGGCTGTGCAAATTAAAACATTTTTCAATATAGATAGATTCAATATAGATAGCCAAAAATGTAATCTATATAGGCTGGAGTGAACCGAGGTCTAAGCTAATGGCCACAACACTAATTTCTCTTTTGCAGCTCTCTAACCTGTTACTAGTTGGTAAACAATCAGTGACTTTAAGGGAGTCCATATGGGACATAACTGTTCAGTGAGTTTGCTTTTGAATCTGACCTCCGTGCTAAGGATCAAAATGAAACAAAATGAATGGTTATGTCCCATGTGACCCCTCTTTGTGAGGTTCAACTATTAAAAGTTGAGTTTGTACAAAGGAATACAACACCAAGTCATTGTTTTATTATATAAATGGTGCATATTGATTTTTTATGATATTAATTATATCTTGATATGAAGAATAGGTGCTGATTAGAGCCCATGTGCAGACCAGTTTCACTGTGTACTGGCTCATTAATACAGACTGGTAACTGTAAAAGCTAATGTGAAAAGCTGTACAACAAGTGTTTAAACCTCATGCAATTTTTTTGCTCTCTGTGTTTTAAAATAATCTTGTGTGAATCCTTAAACAACTCTATTTCTTACTGGTGGATCACAAGAATATTCCCTAATCTAAATATGAAGTTGGGTTAGTATATGATGCACTGCAATCCAGTACATCTCCTTATTTGGAACTAAAATTAGATACCCTGTCCATGCTGTTTATTGATAATATCAATGTTGCTATTTGTCACGTTTTAATAGCAGACCTGAAAACTTCACCCAGTGCAGTATACTTAATTGGTTGCTTAACTGAGAGGAAGCATTTTATTTTAGTACACTGATTTGAAGAAACTATTATTTTCCAGGAATACTTTAAATTGGAATGATAATTAAATAGAAATCTATAAACCAACATGCCTCCAAAACTGTACCTAGTACCAATCAGATTTTACGAGCCATTGCCTGTTTGGTTCAGTCCTACGAAATAAGCACAGTGTGTGTTCTTTGTCTTTTTCAGTTTTTTCAAATCCCATGAATCTTCTGAACTCCGCAGGATATTTCTTTTCTCACCAGAGATTCAGTAAAGCACAATCTCTTCATTATTAGAGATTTATTTTTTTGCAATGCTTCTTTCTTTTGTGTTTGATTAAATATAGTTGAATTATTTAGACTGCCATAGAAAGACATATGAGGCTTTTTTTGCTTTATGACTCTATTTGGAAATGTGTTGTTGGTAAACTATACAGTGGAGGCTATTAAAATGGTGGTCCTTGAGTTCCTTTCTTGCCAAATACAATTTGAGTGACTTTGGACCTGGCACTTTTAAGAGCATCCAGTACTGCAATTAACAAGCCTCACGAAAGTATGCTACAGTATGTATAAAATAGAACAAAAATAATTAAATCAAATGCCTCTATAACACTTTAGAACACTTTAATATATTCTGATATGTTCATTTTTATTTAAAAAAAAAAAACATTTTAGTTATTGCATCTAACTCTAATTCTACACTTTAGACTAGTGTTTTTTTGTCATTTTCATTTTTAGGGTCCCCATAAGCTGATAATAAGGTTATAGATATATGAATACTAATGCTTATCAGCCCTTACCAGGATGCCATATTGCCCTGGATATCTAGCACAGCGGAAAATCGGTCATCTGGCCTTCAGTATGAAAACAGGGGAGTATTTATGAGGGTAAATAGTTATTCTGCCTTTTGGATAAGCCAACCCCTTGTCAGGGCCTGAAGGCACAATTTGGAGTGCGGACCAAGGAGGAAGCCAATAGGCAAACACAGTTCGCGGTACAATGGATTAGGCAGAAGAATTGTCAGTTCAGGCAAAGGTCGGTCCAGGCAGCAAGGTTTCGGGGTCGAGGTTTCAGGCAAAGGTCAGTCCAGGCAGCGAAGGATCAAGGTCAAGGTTTCAGGCAAAGGTCGAGAATCAAGAATCAATCATACGAAAACACCCAGGAACTCTAGATAGAAGAACCTATACTCGGGCACTGAGAGAACCTTCTGGTGACCTTAAATAGGTGGATTTTCGCGCCAAAACGCGCTAGGTGACGTCACAGGATGTGCGTCATAATATGCGCCAGAATATGCGCCAGCGTCTAAGGATGCACCAGCGTTAATACGATGCGTAAAAACACCAGCGTAAATACGCTGCGTAAAAACGCCAGCGCTACGCCGGCGTCTGACGGCCGCCGCCATCTTGGACGCGCCGAGGACGTCTTACACCCCTTTCCCAAACAACACTTTTTGCCCTACTACAGGGGCCAGCCTAGGGAATTGCTGCTATAGACATGCTAGAAGTAAAATAGATTATCCTCAAAAGGCATCTTAAAAAGGGGTTCTAAACATGTTTGCAGTTGACATACTTTATTTATTTATATATGCATTTTTAGATGGCTAATATCAGGCTTGTAGATCAACTCTGTGTCTGCAACCCTAGGGTTAACTGAATACAGGAAGAGTGGAAAGTGCATAGACCACAGATCTATTTTTGCCTTTTATAAAAAATGTATGGTTGCTCCTCAGGCTATTACACACGTGGTTGTAATATTTGCATTACCATATACTTAGTGCAAAATGTTGTATTTTTTTTACAAGTTAAACCAGGCAAAAGTCAATAGTATAAAAAGGTTTTTTGTATTGTTCGTAATCAGTTCTTTAAAACCTTTTCTCTGGAGACTGTTCTGAAGATATTGGGAACTGTACTTAAGCATTTGGGGGCCTAAAATATGAACTATACAGATAATACAGGGAATAAATTAGCTTTAATTAAACCTGCTATAAATTAAATTTTGTACATTTTAAATTTTTTTTTTTTTTAGTATGAAGAAGAATTTACAATTCGTCAAGAGGCCCAGTCCCAACTGCAGAAAAATGAAGAAAAAATCAATGAACTTCAAACAGAATTACAGGCTTTTAAATCTCAGGTAATGGGCCATGTTAAATGAATCTATTGAATATAAGAACATGACTGTTGAAACAAATTCCACTTAATACCTGTCAGACAAGGATGGGGGTTGCTGTTTTTCCAGCCTCCTCTGTCCTTTGTTTACCTTTAATTATACATTTGTTATCCACGTTAAGATTTAATATGAGTTATTAATTAGCAGTGTAGCCAGGTGATCCTTCTGTGTCTTGTTTATTAAACGTATTTTGAGTGTAGTGTCACATTTATCATAAGTAATTAACCACATAGGGTAGGAAATCTTCAGCTTTAAGATTTGGCATTCATCACTAATCTTTGTCTGAGTACAGGAAATTATTCCTTCAGCTATTTATTTTGTTTAAACCTTCAGTACTTGGTAGCCTGCAGCGAAAGATAACCTGCAGCTGAAATAGAATGTTTCTGATAATTTTTCAATTTATAAAAAGTAAACAGATTGAAACATGACAAAACCTGTGATTTTCCAAGCAGATCTGTAATTTGGCAACTTGAACAGTTATAGATGCAAAATTAAGAGGAAGTGATTTAGAAGGAGGTCTTTTGCGTTAGTGGATCCAGAAGTAATAGCTGGGAAAAATACATCGCTTTAGAAAATTTGATGAACAGCAACAAGTGCAGCAACGGCAAAGGACTGCAGGATCTGCTTTGTAACCCCCACTTACATACTGCTTATTAGCCCTCTATTTAAAACAAACCAGAACTCATTTTTGATACATGACTTAGTACTAACCACTGTAATGCTATTATATACAGATAGTTAAGGGTTTTATGGTGCATTTTAGCATAGTGTGACTCAGCATGGTACAAGGTGTTGCAAAAAACTGTAAAAAAATCTGTATCATACTGCTGAGACAGCTGAATGAATAAATTGTGTTCCATCTATAGTGACTATTTATTAGTCATACTGACATATTAGGGGAAGATGTAAAAAAACAAGCATGCATGTTTCTTGGGGGAAATTTACACTTCAGCATATGACCAATATCTTCCCAACCCTTCTAAATTTTCTAAATGCACTTTTTACATAAATGCACAACCTTCTTCACACTGCAACTTCAGCAATTGTTGCTGAATAAAGAGTTGGCTTGTTTCTATGCCACAAACAGTCAACCTTGCTCTTTGTCAAGGAACAGTCGACTAAAGCTCTCTGCAACAGGCTATATTCTTTCTTTCTTTCTTTCTTTCTTCCTTCCTTCCTTCCTTCCTTCCTTCCTTCCTTCCTTCCTTCCTTCCTTCCTTCCTTCCTTCCTTCCTTCCATTTCTGTTTATGGTATAAGGGCAATGGCACATCTGGTTATTATTGGGCAAATGCCCCTTTTTGCATTTTGGCACAACTGTCATTGCCAGCAAAATGAAGTGCTTGGGGGATATAGAGAGTACTGATGCTGCCTTTTAGCCAAAAAAATAAATAAAAAATAGTGGGAAATGTGTGTTAGTGCCCTAGGGGATTCTCAACACTGAAATCTATTGATAACATTAATTTGTTTTCAGTATTCCACTTTATGTTAGCAGTTTGTGGCACCTTTAGCTTGGTACAGTTATGTAAAAAAATATTTGCTAGTTTGACAAAGAGTGTTTTAAAATGAAATGTGTTGAGTGTTGTTATACAACATTTTCTTAAATAGCTGCTTTTTACAGTTTTGCAAAGAATACTCTCTTGAGAGTTGCATTTTTGAATTGTTTATAAGTGTTCTTCTCAGTCTGTCAGTTCTTTAATAGTCTGTTACCGCTTAAGTGGAAATTCTTACAATATTTGTTGTTGACTTTAAATGAATTATTGAATTTTGAAGAATGTTTTCTTTTAGTATGGTGTAACGCCAGGGACTATGCCAGGAAATGCTGCAAGCAATATCACATCTTCCAGTGTTCCTAAACCTCCTCCAGCTCCACCATGTGGACTTGCCCCACCGCCGCCACCTCCACCGCCTCCACCTCCACCGCCTCCATTGTTTGGAAGTGCACCACCTGCACCCCCTCCACCTGGGTTTCTTAATGGGAAGCTTCCTCCTCCAATGCTAATTCTTCCATTTGGCTTGAAACCTAAAAAAGAATTCAAACCAGAAGTTGTGATGAAAAGACTTAATTGGCAAAAGGTAATTTTATAGCAAGTTTTAAGTTTATTATTAACTCCTATTATTTTTGGTCTAAACTATTTATTTTTTACTAAATAAAAACCATGCAGGAAAATACCATTAACATTGACAAGATAACAAGCACATTTTTTGAGCCTTTAGTTTTCTTGTGGAAATCATATATTCCATGTATGAGGAATACATATATTAATTGCAAGTAATGAAATATTGTGATCTTAGAGGCATGTGTGCTAACATTGGAGATAAATATCTCCAGGGAGATGTATCCATCAATCAGATCTTTGCTTTTGTTTTCTAACTTGTAGGTGACTTTAAATCCAGTTGCTGATTGGTTGCCATTTATCTCCAATGTTAGTAAACATAAGGCCCCTAATATGACAAAGGGGAGCAAATCCACCACTAACCCGAATATTATTCAATTAATTACTTTAAAGTGGGGTCATGCATGGCAATTGAACATGAAGGTCTTGTTAATGTAAGATATATATGATGTGCTACATTGATAAATTTGTGGGCCGAGTGGACTTGAATTCCTATATATTGGATGCAGCCCGCCATGCTCAAAGTTAGCATTTGAATGCATAACAATTATTATATTTTTCATATTGTGGATACATTTTCTACAAGCATAAAATATTACACTCTAGTGCTATATGTCTAAACTATTATGAATTCAAAATTTAATGTAATTTTAGATGTATGTATCTATGGCATTTTGGTCCACACACAAGGTATGTTTCTCATGTTTTCCCTGTAAATGATATTGATTCGTTTGGTATTCTTTCTGTGAATGATATTGATTTGTTTGGTTATTTTGCATTCTAATTGTGGCTATATGTGCACAGTATAAAGGGTCTAATGTATAATTAGACATAAAAAAAATTCTTAGAGAGGAGAGTAAAATATAAATTAGATCTGTTTGCGGTTTTTAAATTCAGCATAGACACCCCCTATACCTGTAACTAATGTCTTTTATCAACACTGCTTTAAGCAGATTAGAATTTCTCTTTGACAGCAGACATTTGTCATAAGCAATGTTGTTTTAAAAAAGTCAAGTCTGCTAGCTGTAAAAATTGGTAACTGCTAAAGTATGTTTATGCACTACCAGAAAATGGGATTTTAAATATCACAGTGTTATTATGTGAACTCTGTGTTTAGAATTGTACATTATGCCTCTCATTGATTTTTGGCAGATTTAATGTAGCAGTAATTCAGCTGTAAAAATAGAATGAAAATATTGTTGTAGTATATGTACACCAATATCTTTGATAGCATCTTCACATATTCTTCCCTTTCTAAAGGTTTCACAGGACGAGTTTATAAAACACACTGTAACATAAAAGAGCAATTAAATGTATTTAGAGACCAACTATCATTTATTAGGACAACAACAAATGTGAAAGGGGATCTCAAAAAATTAATTGATATCCAGGATGCATCTCTGAGCACTTTTGCAACTTACATTCATTTTCTATTTTTTAGCATTTTCCTAGATATTTGCATTTTTTAATATAAGGCATTTGGCTCAACTGGGAGTCAGCAATTTAAGGGTTAACTGAATCATGAAAGTAAATAGACACCGTCACCAACACTCGGCCTTTAGACAGAGCAGTTGAGCCAAGCCTGCCTAGCAGTATAATGTTAGAAACCACTTAAAACAGAAAATGAATGTAAAGTTTCTCAGAGTACTCCGAGAACCACACTGAACATGTTTACACCATTTCATATTCAGGGGTTTTAAGTAAGCTTGTACGTTATATAAGGGTTAACATAATTTCTGTTGAAAGCTATAATTAATCCTTCATAAAAAATTAGACTGGATACTAAACAAATGCCAAACCCCAATTTACATATGCAAATTAGGGTAGGGAGGGCTAAAATTTTTTAGTACTTCCTTATTTGTGTCACGAAAAGTCACGTGGTTTTAAGTATTCGGATTCAGTTCGGCCAGGCACTTTATGGACGAATTTTCCCAAACCGAATCCTAGATATGGTGCATCCTTAACAATAGTAGTCTTCAATGATTTTTTTGTTTTTCTTCAAATTGTGTTAAGACGTGAGACTCTAAGTCTGCAAAGCTGTGAAGTTGGATTCTGAAGCAATTTTGGTTACTTTGTATTCGGAGTTTGAAAAAAATATACCGGCACCTAATAAATCGAAATTGTAATGACAAAAAAATAGTTGCAATGCTGTTACTTCTCTGCTGTAAGAATAAAGCAAAGTGCATAATTGTTTAACTACTGTGACTCCCAGCTGATCTAGGATGATGCAGGCTTAGTTATAGATGTAGACCCAAACTTGATCAGTGTCCTCATTCATGTTGTTGGCTGTGACAGGCTCGGATGGCCAATAGGGTAGTGTATCCTTGGTTTGTTCCAGAATGCAGACATCATTTACATATAGTTTAAAATTGCTGAGCTTTGTCAGTGACAAAATGTATGTTGTTTTCTTTCAGTCAACATGGAATGTTTATTGGTGACATCTGCAAGTTTTTACTTCTTAATATGCTTTTATATAATATTTATATTTTTTTGTTGGTTTTCTGAATTCTAGCTAATCAGATATGTTTTATTCAGTCCTGGGATTTTACTGCACATCTAGAGCATCTGCTTTTGTGTCAGTCTAAATATGGTGGCGAGTGATTGCTAAAGTAGATCGTTTAGTTACAAGATTGGCAATTAAGGATAGTGTTCTCATCGTATTTAAATGATGTCGATTTCATATGTACATTATAACGCTGCTTATTTCATTTTAGATAACACCTAATGACATGACTGAAAGCTGTTTTTGGCTAAATGCAAAAGAAGAGGGCTATGAAGATAGAGATTTGTTTTTCCAACTCGAAAATACATTTTCTTGTCAGAGAAAAGGTGGGTACTTCTCCACAGAGTCCATTGTAGCGTAGGTAAGAACATGGTCAATTTCTAATTTACGAGTTCATAGAAGTTAATAAAGGGATACTAACATCAAGGAGTTAGAGAAGGAAATGTTTTTTAAATATAAGGCTTCTGTCATACTTACTGTATGTGTGGGAGTTTTTGGAGATGCTACTGGGATGCCAAGGTGAGTATGAGTATATTACCAGATAAAGATAATACATCTGCGTGCTTCTGACACAGTGTTGCCAAGAGAGGTCGCGCAAAATAAGCTAGACTTCTGAACGACAAGCCTTGCTGCAAATATTTCTGCCTTTTTGGGACAGTTGAGAAAATAGCATATTCCAAATCTAGACTGGAAGCTATCTGCATGACATGGGTGTATAGGGATGAGGCAATACCTTAACTTGTGTGGCCCCAACCGTGATTATCAACTCCCACACCCCCTGTTACATGTAGCATGAAACATGTCTGCCATCACTTGTGTGGTCAGCTGAATTATACAGTCATAGATTCGGCAATAACAACCCCCTAAATTTGCTCATAGCATTTTCAGAGCAATACTTTAACACAGTGGTTTGTAACCTGTGGAGCTAATGCTGATACTTTTTGACTGCAAGGATCCTTGGCAAAAGCTGCTAAGGTGGAACAGAGTGCAAAATGCAAAAAACATCTCACCTTTAGTGAAACCTTCAGCTTTCTTATTGCTTAATATTTTAAACTGCAAAAAAGTTTAGCTCTAAGTATAGATTTTTTTTATTTGATTTATCCAATTCTTATTTTTTTTTTTTTTGATCCCTTTTGATCCCCAAAAGTTACACTGAAATCTGCTCGAAGCTTTATTGACCTATAAAACCATATTGTTAGTGCCGAAAAAAAAAAAAGAAATGCCCAAAGAAAAGTCCACTAGTTCACCCTTCTAGCTACTTCACACATTTTACAGTTTGAGTAAAGTGTTACTTGAATATCATTTTTTATAAACAAACAGATTTTTCTGTGTAATGTAATCTGAATTTTTCAACTGTACTTTAACTTTTTGTCAGTAAAGTTGCTGTAGTATATCTTGGTGGGACAGGTTAATTCAAAGAAGACTCCTCATCCGTAATGCCACGGCTTCCCTGCTTTACTTCATATGTTATATATAATCATAAAATCATTTTAAGGCAGTCGTTTGAAAGGACTTTCTAGGGCACAGAGATCTAGCCGACATGCACAAAGCATAAAATACAGAAAGAGCAAGAGATATTGTAGTGTCAGTCTTAAGAGTTTGATTTGTTAGCTTTTTTTTTTTTTTCAAATTCAAAATGCTATTTGTAAAACATTGGTTGAAATGCAATACATTACATCGGTGTTGTCCAACTGGTGGCCTGCGCCCCCCTCTTTTGTGGCCTCCCTCATTAAAGTCTGGTCAGGTATGGGACCAGATATCCAGAATGCTCGAGACCTGGGGCTTTATAGATAACGGATATTTCCATAATTAGGATCTTAATACCTAAAATCTACTAGAAAATCTCGTAAGCATTAAATAAACCCAATGGGCTAGTTCTACTTTCAATAAGGATTCATTATATGTTTGTTGGGATCAAGTACTAGGTACTGTCATCATTACAGAGAAAAAGGATTTGGATTATTTGGATAAAATGGAGTCTATGGGAGCTGGCCTTTCTGTAATTCTGAACTTTCTGGATAATGGGTTTCCGGATAACACATCCCATACATGTACTAGTAATGTATGCAAAGATGTTCTTTTTCCCAAAAAACATGGGCCAAAAAGGCTGAGTTGTTATTGTCTTGGTAAATCTACCCTGTATGAATCCTATGGAGAGTAAATTTAGATTCGTAGTTTATAAAGGTATTTAGTTTAGCAGATTGTTACATTTTCTCATACAAAGAGGTGTTCATTTAAAATAAAGTTGTGGAGGGGCACACGGTTTAAGTATAATTTTAACACCAGACATTCTTTGCCACCTAAATTTGTCCCATTGACTTTGATAGATAAAGCCAGATCTGATGTGGTGTAATAAATTATGATGTTAATCTGGCCAGCTATAAAATATCATAATTAATTCTTTGCATTGATGATTAATGATCTCCAAGACTGTGGTGCATGTTCTTTATCCTCACATGAAGTCAAAACATTTTTATTTTACACAATTTATTATTTTTTTTAAACATAAATCATGGATTCTCTGGTATAAGCACTGAGCTTTTCCCCTGTACGATCACTAAACATATATAGGGTTCTCCCATTGTAAATGGTTTGAGGTTAAACAGTTCAAAACTTGCCAATAACAGTCAGCAATCTTCAGAACACTAACTCAAAGAAATATTGATTCAAATACTTAACAGTTTAATAGAGCAAGAAACTCGGAGATTTTTCAATATACAGGATAAACAGAATGATTTCTTTTCCAAGGTGAAATCTGTTATTTCCTACACTACAAGCCAAGTCTGCAGTCACCATATCCAGTGCCATATAAAGCTTTTACTGACAGAAAATTACCCAGAACTTGAACTCAGTAGGTTAAGTGTGCAATAGATCCTGCTCTCAACAAGGAAACTGACCAAGGGACATTCTAAATAGGCACCTAAGCATTTCTTGCAATACATACAACCAGTATTTACACTAGAAATTCCAAAAGTAAATATATATTATATTTTATATAGATATAATGCTGCCACTCGTTATGGGAAATGATCTTAACAACAAATATTAATAGCTACCTTTATCATAAGTAAGAATCGTTCTAACTATAATAAATTAGAAATCCTACAGCGTTTCACTGATGATCAAGTTACTCTTCATTGTCCACCACTCCACGACCTGTCTTTCTTCATGCAGCTTTGTGTCTGAGCAGTGTTTCTGATGGACAGTAAGCACTAATTCATCAGCATTCTGCCAAACTTGTGTCTGTTAAAAACACATTTTTCTAAAAATACAAATCATTTAATTTGAAATCAAAAGCAGATGTAACACACATACAGTGGATTTCTGCACCAACGTGTGTGCAAAGTGATTTGATGCAGATTCAACTTTTTTCATCTGCCTGCAGAGAATGTCCTAACCTGTCCAAATTTCCTATTGTAAAGTCACTCTCTGGATTTTATATGTTTGTGTGATGAAGTGTATTTCCTGGTATTCGTGAAAGACAAAGCAGGATAAATGACTCTTCATTTAAACGGTCCATTACATTTTACTGCACAGCAGCATTGAGATGCCAGTGGAAGAGAAAGAAAGCTTTGGCCAGGTTGTGTATTCAGTACCATTGAGCCTTTATAAAGATATGAAATCTGAACACACCATGACAGCAAAAAATGTTGGATTAGTTCGGAATTAATATTTGATTGTTGAACAAAGTTCCTGGGAGATTTAATACTTCTGCTATACCTGTATTTATGTTAAATTATCAAAACAAAACAAATCAAAATTTATTTTAATTTTTTTTTAAAAAAAACGGGGGAATAGGATCGAGCTGCAAACTCGAATCAAATTAGATTGAATTTGATTCGAGTTTTTTCACCAAAATAAAAAAAAAAATTAAAAATTCAGAAGTCCACCAAACGACTCTAAATTGATTATAGGAGGTCCCCCATAGGCTAAAACACCAACTATGGCAGGTTTTAGATGGTGAATAGTTAAATCTGAATCAAATTTGGACTATTCCCTAGTCGAATTACACAAAAATAAACTCAAGATTTGAATTTAAAAAATTTTCAATTCAACCCTTGATAAATCTGGTCCTAATTGTCACAGCTTTTCATATTGAATCCCTGCCCTGTTGAATAAATGAAGAGTGCAACTAGAATCGATACATTTTAGCAATTTGAGTTTTTTATTCTCCAAAAACCCGATACATTTGGGTATTGGGGATTTTTACCGATTACACTGATTCAAGCTTTTATACATTATAGTTTTTTCATAAATAAAAAAACATTTGAGTTGACCTTTGATAAATAACCCCCTTAATGTTTAAATTATATTACAAGGCAAAAAATACCAAAAAGCTGGTATAAAGGTGATACCTTTATTGGCTAACTTAGATAATCACAGCAAGCTTTCGGAACATTTACTTCCTTTTTCTAGCTGAATATAATGAAGCAGTGGGGTTCTTTGATATATATACAACATTAAGCTCATAGATCAAATGACTAGCAAAAAAGAATGTCCATCTCTGTGTGAGGTTTTAACAAAGTCATGTACACGGGGACATGCAAGGGACAACCAGATAAATTATATTAAGGAGACTTAAGTATGGATAAAATCTGTAAAACCCCACATCACAACCATTCTGGATAACAGGTCCAATGACTGTCATTTTACTGCTAAAATTATGCCAAGAAAACAGAGAGTCAGTTGTTGTGGTTACAGGGATTCTGGAACTTTACTCATGTCTATGCATAACTTGATCATAAATCACATATCAGCACTCCATATTGTGACCTCCTCTGAATTAAGAAAGAAAAATGGTCTCATGAAAAATTAAAAAGAAGATGATTATACCTCTTAACTTTTCATTCTGCTGCTATATGCATAACATTTCTTCCAGCAATATATTATTTCTTTGTGTGTTTTTTTTTTTTAACAGTCGTGGACATACTGCATTTTTTTTTCTTCTGCATTGCTAATAAGTCTTTTCTTTTTATATCATTTATTGGTCTGCTCTTTGGCCACCTGCTTCTGTTTGCCTCCATCACAGCTGTAGAAGGTTAGTTATCATTTTCAACATTTTTTTAATTTTGTCTGCTTGCATTCCTTGCTACTGCATTTGTGGGTTCTTTGCTTTTATATGTTTAACTGATACTCTTTGTTTCCTTTATTGCTTATTGACTTAATGGCTTGGGTTTCCAAGAATATAAAGCTAAGACTGAGATCTGCTTGCTGCCTCTTGAACACTTTAACCTGTGGCACATATTAGGCCGCACTGCTTGAGCTCAAAGATGATCAAGTTTCTTTACTTAATTGATACCTGTTTGTTGCTTATATACAATAAACTTAAACATTATGAAAAATTAGCAATATTACATTTTTCAACAATGTCACCTTTCCAAAAGTCATAGAAATGTTTTTAAACCTATATTTTATCCCAATTTGTAACCTCTAATATATTAATATGGCCTCTAAAATTCTTAGTTTTTACTTTAGGGGGTATTATGTGCTTTTTGAACAGTGAAATTGGGGAATTGCTCCTGGCTTTCTGTATGGTCAATCCCATCCCTTTTTCTTTTTTGTCCTTCCTATTGTTTAAAGCCCTATTCTGAAAAGTTTATTATGTGAATTTGGATTGACACGCCATTTGATATCGATTCAATATATATATATATATATAAAAACTTCAAGCCCTTCTTTGCAGTGAACTTGTCAAAATGACATTTTATTTATTTTGATTAATATGTGTTATTTCAGAGGTTTTCTGTTCTATTAATAACCACAGTAGCAATGTTAAAAATGTTTCTGTTTGAGTAATCATACTATCATACTAGCTGTGATTATAGGATCCCTTATCAAATAACATGATACCATGAAAGCCATCAGGGAGGCCATCTCCCACAGAGTTAATATAAGCAAATAATTATAATTTTAAAAACAAGGCCACAGTGAGCAAAACAGTACCCTACCTTAGCTGTCTAAACTAGTCATCAATGACTAAAATTTTGTTCTGCTGCTGCAGACAATATACCATGCACACATACTAGGTCAGATTTGGTTCAATGAGAAAACATATCTATTATCTATCATCTAGTTGAAACATGAACTTTATTTGTAAGGGTTTTTAAACTTATCTCAAGACCAGACAATAGGACACATCTTGGATGATTTTAATAGGATAAGTACTTTAAAATAAGTGTATAATTGATGAGAGTGCTATTCTACGCACTTTTGTCATTTACATTTATTATTTCTTTTCTTTTTTGATATTAAGGGATACATGTGCTGTTAAAATTAATGAATTTTGTTACAAAAGTACCACCTGCTGGTCAGTTTCTGACCAGTCTGACCACAAAGTAGTCACAGTTGTCAGGAGAAAGAAAAGGACTGCTCTGATGTTCGTCTGCCTAGGAAAAAAATTAGAAACCCTTTTCAAATATTTCATAAGCAGAAGAACACCAGAGCAGCCCCTTTCTTTCTCCTGACAACTTCCTTGACTACTTGGTGGTGAAAATATGAATCTGGTTAGTATTTGAAACCTCTTTATTTCACTAATAACATTCATAGTGGACAAGCACCCATTGATATGCTTTATTAATTGGCCAGCCCACAAAAAAAAACAAGTTATGTAAAACTGAAGTTCCATTGCCATTTATATATGTGAGTTCATTGATATGCGTATATATTTGTATTGGGGTCATTTGGAGTGGTTGAAATTGATGGGCTTTTTTTCTTTTTTACCTAAATGAATGAAATTATATTAAAGAACAATAGGCTCATTTGTGATTTAACACATATATATCATTGTGTTTGTTTATAAAGTGTCCCAAATGTACTTACTTTAAACTTTTTTTCCTAACATAAGAATTAAAGCCTGAACCATTACCTAGGGAATTCTGTAAGTTCTATAATTGTGCTGTTAGTACATTGTTATTATGTCTTTGTCTCTGTGCTTTCCTGTATGATTTCCCTTTCTTTGCTTAACACATTTTATAGTACATTGCTTTTAGTCTATAGAGTTGATATTAGCTGCATAAATCCTTAGGTGCACTTTGCATTAGGGTTGCTGTAGCATTACCTCATTTGACTTCCAGCTTTAGTAGTCTATAAAATTTGAAACCACAGTGCAGATGCTGAATTTTTTAAACACAAAAGTCTTGTTTTACACATATTTGATGTACGTACAGTGTAAAAATGTCTTTTGGGTAGATTGTATTAATGTTATATATATTGAGCAAATAAATGCTCCATTGTGCTTTGAGAATATAGTTAAACTGGCATATTATTATACTGCTTCTGAAATGAAGTCGGCTATACCATGCCTGAAGTTACAATTACAGTCATCCTTTTGTTCTGCTCAGAAAGTTAATGTGTTCTCTTTCTAGTTTTTAATATGTAGTTTATAGATTACACGATTAACCAGAATGTGCAAATAAATATGTTAACAATAATAAGTATGTGTGTGCAATGCTGTTGGTAACCTCATACCCTTTTGACAGCTAAACCATTGGTTGCATGCAAATCCTTAATACTCTTAACTATGGTCCTTACACTAGCTGTATTATTTGTGTGTCTGTCACTGTGGTCCAAATGATGTGGTCTAAATGTTTTGCTTCAGTGACTCTTAAACAGTGTTCTCTGAAATAGATGTTTCAACACAGCAAGAGCTATCTGATTCTGCTTGCCTCATGGAAATACTCTCTACTTCCCCCACTATTTTTACCCAATAAAACAGATTTCCACTTGCACAGTTGTCAAACTTCCATGTGGTTATTTAATCACATTTCTAAGTTCTTTAAAAAATATCAATGGAAAAGGACAGGTTAAGTCACTGGAGGATGACAAAACATAGTCACCCCTCCCCCCCCAGTGATTATAATCACTTACCTGCACCCCAGGTTAAGTGTGTTAGTGCTAGTGCTAACTTCACCGACCCTGTGCTGGCGCAGCACCACAGCTGACTTGCTTACATTTTTGATTTTAAAGACATTTTTTAATTAACATTTTATTTCGATTTGTAAATTTAAGAAGGGCAGAAACAGCGATGGAAAATGAGTAAGAAAGTTAAGCAATGACTTAGAGAATGTAGAAGAAAGGTAAATGGAGTAAAATAGAATAGGAAAGAGAGGAGAACAATTGGGAACCACATTAATTTTAACAGTAGAGGGTAGAATAAAAACACTATTGCTTTCAACTGCAAAGAACAGCAAATCCTATGGAAATGCTGCCATATGAGTATTGGGCTGTGGGATTATAAAAAACAAGCAACATATAAAACCAAATAGTTCATGCTTGGTATTTAAGGATATTTCTGCCACTAGTTGATTAGCATTAGGCGGTAAGAAATGTTTCCAATTACTGGCAATAAACACTCAGGCTGCAAAAATAATACAGTGGATTATTGTAAGAATGTTTTTGGTGGTAGTATCACTGGTAGTTCCTAAAAGGCCTGCAACTCGAGTGATTGAGCAAATGCCATGAGAAAAGTTTTTTTTTTTTTTAACTTTAATAAGCAGGTCATTCCCAGCACGCATGAAAAGCAGTGCCTCTCTTACATTTACTTTTTCGGGCAATTTGTGTGTATAGTAGCTGCAGTATTTATATAGGCCATCTACACCAGAGCAACTGTGAATTTAAGAAGTAAACAGAATAGCAGAGAAGAGGAATAACTGTGAGATATTATACTTGATAATACTACATGAGAAGCAATGTCATGACAGGATTACTTCGGGCAATAACACAAGGTGCTATTTTCTAGCTACAAACTGCCAGAAAATACCCTGTCATAGACGCTAAAACACTCAAATTGCTTAATCGCTCAAATTTGCATGCAAAGGCATATTTGAGCATCTATGCAATTTGAGTGTTTTCCCCACGACTATTGTCAGCATTGCCTGTGGCAGGGTATTTTCTGGCATTTTGTAGGTACAACAAATTGCATCCAACAAAACCACCATGTGTCTGTCACGGTCGACACCCTACATCCAGAACCAATGCTAAGCACCCTGTTCATGGCTCTTGCTTCTGCCTCTAACAGCTGCCTTTCACCTCGGGAGTAGCCCTTGGCTAATTGGATGCCGCCAGGTCTAATTTAAAGAGGTGCCAAGCTAAGGGTTCTGGACGAGCAAAGGGGCACGACGGTAAAGCAAAGTCTTTTGGGCAGAAGGTCACAGTACAAGGATTAAACAGAAGGCGTAGTCAAATCAGGCCTGGTCGGGGCAGGCGGAGTCAGACAGGCAAGGGGATCAATCAGAAGGGATACGGATACAGAAGAGTCAGTTACCAGGCAGGGGTCAGGATACAGAAGTCAGAATCGTCAAAACAGGCAGGGGTCACAACAGGTATCTCATATCAGACCAGATTACAGCAAAGAAGCACCAGGAACTCACTAAGAATGAGCCTAGTGCAGAAATCCCTTTATATACCTTTTACATTTCACGCCATTGCGCACAAGACGTCATACGCCAGCGCGAATGCGCCTATAAGACAAGGAGTTACGCGACGCATGCGCCCACAGAGGATGAGGAAGCCGTGGCGGGGGTCCCCGTCAACCCCCTTGCACCGCTAGACCACCAGGGTGGTAAGTTGTTACAGGGTCATTGCCCTTAGTGAGGATTTTTGTATCTAATTTGTTGCTGTATCATAAGGTCTAAAAGTTTGCAGAACATTAACTTAATTCTAGTTCTTCGAGATCTTTACTCAGATAAAATATTGTGCTTTTTTTGTATTCATTTGTCTGAATACTGTTGTTCACTAAACTGCTTTTTCCACAGTTGTGAAAGATGAAGATGTTGAAGAAAAGATGGCTATAAAAAAAAGAATCAAAGAGCTGAAAGTATTAGAACCGAAAATTGCACAGAACCTCTGTAAGTGTGCACACACACTCGCCAATACACACCTTTAAGCATATTGGTCTGGACAACTATTTTCAAATTAATGGGAATGATTAAAATCTACCAATTAAATATTTACAAGCACCATTTTTTGCACCGTTGCTTTTCTTTTATTACTCATAAATCCGCTTATTTTTAACATACACAGTATCGTGTAACTTCAAATGCCAAAATAATGTAATGGCCATTTTGTTTCCTTGGCAACTGTTGATTCTTTTTCTCTTTCCTGTTGTTAATAGAGTTTTAGACCTATGCCTAATCTATCACACTCTTATCACAGTTACTTACTGTTATTAAACTGCAGGAATAACTGTGGGTTGCTTCCCACCAATGGTCAACAAGGTACCAAGAGAAGTGATAGATCTCCAAGTTTTGTCTGATGAAAGTTTATTTTTCTTTAGATGAAAAAAGCATGTACATTATCACATTAAGGGACCTATGTATTAAGCTGATTAAAATAATAACTGCAAGAAAAATGTAAAAATATATTTATAAAGCTGTATATTTCTCATTAGGCCTATAGTTACACCATGCATAACATTGTTATCCTTCCTGAGCAAATATAAATTGAATTCCAATATTCTCATCTATATTAACGACATACAAACTCACCAAAGGGTTCGTGGGTCCAGGTGCACATGCCCGAGACCTTCAGCTCAAGGGAGGTTTCAGAGACTTTACATGATATGTAAATGGACTGGCACAGAACTGAACTGACATGTTCAAAGTGGTGCAGATAAAAAAAAGCATCTCAAAACAGGAAAAAGACGTACGCGTTTCATGCCTAGAGGGCACTTAGTCATAGGCCTTCAAGGCATTTTGTGACCATCTACAGTATAAAATCTATATACTTCCGCCTATTGTACACAATGAATAGCCTCACTATCCCTGAAATTGCGCATATGAAAAGAATTGGTAACCTCACAGCTTTTAATTGCATTATCTTATGCCACCTCTGAACGAGCATAACCCATTCAAGTCAACTAGAAAACATTTAGACTTAAAGAAAATGTCATCATAAGAAGCAGTGTAAAGAGACAGCATGGTTAATGCCATTGTTTTTACATTCTTGACTCCTTTTCATACCGGACTCCTTGTTCACCTAATTAATTATCTTAATAAATACACGCTGCTTGTTAGAAATATTTTGATATTTTATATATATATATATATATTTTTTTTTTTTTTTTTAACAAACTTACACATTTATTGAACACATTATTTTTAGTGTCTTGGTATACATTGCTTCTGTACTGCACAGTTTCTGTATATCATATTTTGTATAGTATTTCTGTGTAATGTCAATTATTTTATTTATTTTTTTGCTTCCAGCTATCTTCTTAGGATCATATCGATTACCTTATGAAGAAATAAAGAAAATTATTCTGGAAATGGATGAAACACAGTTGTCAGAATCTATGGTTCAGGTAAAATAAATAATGCAATACACATAGCAACTACACCTTATAGAAAGTGATTTACTTTATATCAGCTGAAAGTATTAGGAAGTGGAATATCCAGTAAACTTTCATATTGGAATTAGATACCTTATGTTCATACACTCACAAAATTAGATCCAGTATTAAAGGAGTCGTTTACCCTTAAATCCATATCCCTCCTTCTCCCCTGTGGATAGAAAAGCAACCCCCAGCACTGGATTAAACACCTTGGGGTCCTCCTAACAAGTATTTCCAAATACTAACAACCCCGCACCTGGCTCACATACAGAGCATGGCACACACAGATAGAGTAGGGCAAGCAGAGTTTGGAACACAGAAAGCATAAGGCAGGCAGAGTATGGTGCACACAGGGAACATAGGGCAGCAAGCGTATGGCACACACGGAGGATAGGCCAGGCAGAGTTTGGTACACACGGAGGATAGGGCAGGCAGAGTATGGCATACACAAGAACAGTGGACAGGCAGAGTATGCACACGAGTGAACAATACAGGAGCATATTGACTAAATTTGAGGTGTAAACAATGCAGGGGCCAGTCTCCGTACTGATACCTTTTAAAGCTTGCACAAGGTAAGCACTCACAGCAGGCAGACATTCATGTTGGCAACAATGTAATTCTCCTACCGCACACCTGTAGTTCACCAATCCTGCAAGCTTGGGCCACAAGGGGAGGGGGGGGGGTCACAGGCCTGAATCGGCCCACTGGCTTCCAGTTGGACATCACTGCACTAATGTATTAATTTAAGACAGTTTAAAGTGTCAGTGACCCCCCTCCCAGAGCTGAAACTTTAAACTTCAATACTAGAAAAATGGTCACAAATAGAAAATAAAAAGTAAGTATGTGCACTTAACATACATCTTTTTTTTTTGTCTGCACATTTTAATAGTAGAAATTTTGGTTTCCTGTAGTAATATTGAATAAATCTTGGTATATGGACTGATCCCTGCTTGGAAATGATGTGAATAGGTGTTGCACCTAAGCAACTATCTGGTTGTGTGTGTAAATAAAACAAAACATCCAATGCAGTAAAGTATTAATAATCCTATGCATCTCTAGTAGTAATACATGTATTATAGTTTGCAGATTGTGACAATGCATAATCCCATTTATTATTTGGCAGCCATGTATAAGTCAGTAGAAATAGAATAAATGTTGTCTGGGCACTATTCTGACAAGCAAGAACTCCTCTTGAATAAATGGAACAGTCATGCATGCACATGATGTGAACTATTTATGCTTCATCAGCGCATTTAACAATAGGCCAGCCAATCATAAATTAGCTTTACGCTGCCTGGCTAAAGTCGTAACTCACATGCTGTGCTTTTCTGTCATAAAGAAATTTTTTTTCCTCTGTATTTAGAGAAGCATAGAGTGCAGTGGGAAAAAATAAATAGGCATTAGATCTATACTGCAAAATTGTTTATCCAAAAAGCTCTACAAATATGACAATACATGATATTGCATATAATATGCCATTTCCATAGTTTCCTATTTAAACAAAATAAATCTATACATTTACAGTTTTCACTGTATTTATAATAGGGATGCACCATATCCACAATTATATGATTCACCGAATCCTTTGTGAAAGATTTGGCCGAATACCGAAACTGAATCCGAACCCTTTGCATATGTAAATTAGGGGGGAAAGAGACCAACACTCGCAGAGCATTGTTAAGACTTTTTGAGTTTATGCTACGAAAAGTCATGTGATTTTTGGATTCAGATTCGTTTTGGCCAGGCTTTTGGATTTGAATCCTGCTGAAAAAGGCCGAATCTTGGATGAATCTCGAATAATATATATATATATGTACATATGTATATGTATATATATATATATATATATATATATGTATATATATATATAATCTCTCCTGCCTAGAGGAAGGCAAAAAAAAAAAAAACCTTTTGAAGCCTTAACAATTTGGGAAGCAATTCCTTCCTGACAAGATGGCAATTGCACTAGTCCCTGGATCAACTTTTACTATGAACGGTCTTTCATAACCCTGTATTCCCTCACTAGCTCAATAAGGTATCAAACCCCTTCTTAAAGCTATCTAATGTATCAGCCAGCACAACCAATTCAGGGAGAGAATTCCACATCTTCTCAGCTATCAATGTAAAAACCCTTCCCGAATATTTAGACGGAACCTCCTTTCTTCTAATTGGAATGGGTGACCTTGTGTCAGCTGGAAGGACCTACTTGTAAATAAAACATTATAGAGATTATTATATGATCCCCTTATGTATTTATACATAGATATCCTATCACCCCTTAAGCGCGTCTTCTCCAGTGTGAACAAACCCAACTTGGCCAGTTTTCCCTCATAGCTAAGATTTTCCATACCTTTTACCAGCTTAGTTGCCCTTCTCTGTACCCTCTCTAATGTCCTGGAGACCAAAACCATATGGGTTATTCTAGATGGGGACTTACCAGTGCTCTGTACATTGGAAGAATAACCCCCTCCTCCCACGAATCTATGCCCTTTTAATACAGCTCAAGACTTTATTTGCTCTTGATGCCGCTGACTGACATTGCTTGCTACAGCCAAGTGGCTTGGATATATTTACATCCCAGGTGCATGACATTGAGGGGGTTATTTATCATCCAATCAAATCTGCTCGGGTTTTTTACACTTATTTATTACACTTTACCGAAAATTTGCTTTGCTTGAAAAATTCTGATTTCTTATGCTTTTTACCCCAAAACTTCGGGGTATTGCACGAAACCCAGCACACATCAAAAAATCATTGGGACTTCTTCCATTGACTTATATGCAACCTCGACAAGTCTGAGATGCCGGATTTTCTGATTCATCCTTTTCTGATTTTGGCTTTTCCATCCTCGGGGTTTAATAAATTCCAAAAAATTCGTGATTTTTTAAAAGTACGATTTTATATAAAAAAAAATTACAATTTTTTTTTGTGAGTTTTTTATTCAGAATTTAGCAAATACCCATTTAATCTCATCTGTCCAGATTGCCAGTTTGTCAAGATCCTGTTCCAAGTATGCCCCATCCTGGATGGAATTAATTGGACTGCATAGCTTTATGTCATCTGCAAACACTGAAACATTACTTACGAAACCCTTCACATAGTCATTAATGAAAAAGTTAAATAAAAGTACTGAGCCCTGAGGGACCTCATTAAGAACCTTACTCCAAGTAGAGAATGTACCATTAACAACTACTCTCAGTACCCGATCCTGAAGCCAGTTTCCTATTAATGTGCAAACGATTTTATTAAGCCCAACAGACCTTAGTTTAGAAAGCAGTTGTTTGTAGGGATGCACCAAATCCACTATTCTGGATCTGGCCAAATCCTTCGTGAAAGATTTGGCCTAATACCATATTCTAATTTGCATATCCATGTAATTTATAGAGTTTTCGAGTGAAACCCTAAGAAAAAAAGTGAACATCATGAAGGCTATTAACATCTTCAAATGGTGCAAGGGACCTCCGCCATTGACTTCTACTTAACCTTGACAGGTTTTAGATTGTGTATTTTCAGATTCAAGCTATTTCCAGGTTCACGGTATAATAAATCATATTTTTTTTTTTTTTTTTTGAAACCCGAAAAATAGATTTTTGATTTAAAAATAACCTCGAAAACTAAAATTTTTCTTGTAAAACACAACTAAAACCTTAAAATAGGCCCTTAAATCTTTGGGTAGCTTAAGAAAACCCACGCATCACCAATGTACTAAAATTGTCTATTTAATGAAGCTCTGTAATGAATGTGAAGTTGAGTGCAAAATTCTGATGTTAAAAGCAGTTTTAAAAATGGTGTAAAGTTGTATCTTATCACAAAATATAGCAGTTTTGTGTAAATGTCTGGAGTTAATTAAAAACCATTATAAATTACATCACTTGCTACCTAAAAACCTTCTCTTCAGTCACTTCAGATTTTTAAGGACATGACAACCCAAAAAATAATTTTTGTCTAATAAAATAAAACACAATTATAGGCAACTTAGTTAGGATCAAGTACAAGTTACTGTTTTATTATTATAGAACAAAAGGAAATACTTTTTTTATGAGAATTATTTCCTTACAATGGAGAGATGGCCTTCCTGTTATTCATAGCTTTCTAGATAACAGGTTTCTGGATAATGGATCCCATGCATGTGCCAAGTATGTTTTTTTCTGAGTATCTAAAAATGTACTTCTGCCTGTAATAATAACTAGTAAATATATTGTTTGGATAAGGTGTAATTAATTAGGTTTTTAAAAATATAATATATGTTTGTTGTTTTGCTTTATTAAACAGAATCTAATAAAACATATGCCTGCCCAAACTCAACTTGATTCATTGGCCAAACTAAAAGGTGAATACCTCAATTTATCTGAACCAGAACAGTTTGGTGTTGTGGTGAGTATTTTTCATTTTTAATGTTACTGGATATTAAATTCCCTATTTAAGAGAAATTGCAGAATGGTAAAATTGCATTTGTGACTCGATCAAACTGAATTGGTTTAATAGAGGATGAAGGAGATGTAAATCCACTCCAATATTAGACAGCTTTTTATAGCTCTGAGATAAAAGGTGTTGAGATATACAGTATTATCTGTGCTAATTCCCATAAATGGTTTTCAGCTAAAAGGTCACAATGAATAGAATTTATGTACAGCTGGATTTCTAAAAACTGTCATTATAACTGGAAATGTACAAAAGTGAGCCTTAATAAATTAGTCGTAACTGTTCTGTAGGTAATCCAGAGAAAGAATATTATTTCTTTTTACAGGTTTTTTCAAAGTAAAGCAAAAAATATATAGTCATTTCCTGGTTGCATTTAATATTGCTGAACTGTGAGCTATTCTAAACTCAGACATAAAGGGAATTGATATTTAAGTTATTTATATGGTTATGAATTTAATTGTGACAGACAAATTATATTTTTATATTAGAAATATTTATGTTAAGCTACCAAACTAAATTTTTATTTTATATTCGATGGACTTATAGTATAAATGCAGAAAGCTTAGATTTGCAAGTATAACAAAGTTTTCTAAACAGGTAGAGTGAGTTTTCAAAGAAGCTTTTAATGATGTAATATGTCCAGGAATATGTCCGTTAAAGATTTTCTTTTCTTTCCCAATCTTCTTATGAGCAAGTATAGTATAACATATTGCAAATAATAGATCTATAAGATTTGTTAAATAGTATGTAAACCTTTCCCAAATGCTTACATTTGAAAGCATTACAACATTTCAGAAACTCTGGTTGTTTATCAAGCTGGTCTTACACAAAGTAATGAAATAATTCAGTATAATGTGAGTTTCTAGAGAGGCCATTAATATTATGTGAAGTAATATGCCCAGTAAAGAATCACATCTCTTTCACCATTTTCTTAAAGGAGACCTATTGTGTAAAAATAAGAATCTGCCAGTGTATTTCTAATTCATGTGAGTTTTTTTAAAACTCCCATAAATTCGAAATTCGACCATTCAAAATGTATTAATAAAATCAAATTTTTAAACTCATATAAATTAAATCAACACGATAACTTGAATAAAAATTCTAATCTAATTGGATTTGAATTTTAAAAACTGTATTCGAGTTTTTTTCTACAATACAAACTTGAATGTCAGGAAAACTGCAAACAACTCCAAATTGATCCCTTGACTTCTCCCATTGACCTAAACAGCAATTCGGCAGGTTTTAGGTGGTGAATAGTTGAATTTGAGTTCTTAAAGTGCCAGAGTATGATCAATGTCGAAAATCGAATTCAAATTTAAAAGAAAAACTCAAATCGAATTTGAATAACTCTCTAGACGAATTTGACAGTTTTGACCACAAAAAAAATTTGAACATTCTAATTTTGAATTTCAATATGACCCTTGATAAATCTGCCCTTACTCATATAAACCCTACCTATCCTTAAGACCAGTGGAAGCTCTACATTTTGTAATCTTGAATTTGTTTTAAAGGGGGGGTGGAAAATTTTTTTTTTAGCTAAAACCTCTCATTTGGACCACTGTTTCCAGAAATTATGCAGACATTTTGACAAGGTTTATGTCAGACGTTAAGTGAAATTTCAGGTAGCTTGAAGTAGGAGTCCAATGTAGACCATTATGCTTCTATAGATATCAATAAATCCTGTTTCTGTCCAGCTATTAAGATGAGCTATAGGACATATTCTATCCAACTATTAGGATGAGCTATAGGTCAGAGGCATAGGTTTTATTCCCATATTGCTGCCTTAAAAGAGTTGTTCTCCTTCCAAATGTTTTTTTCAGTTCAGTTGTTTTGAGATAGTTCCCCAGATATAAAGACTTTTTTTCAATTACTTTCCATTATTTATTTTTTACTGTTTTTCCAAAATCTAAGTTTAAAGTTGAATGTTCCTGTCTCTGTTTTTTGTCTGGCAGCTCAGTAATTTAGGTGCAGACTTTAAACTGTTACAATTTTGCAACATTTAGTTGATCCATTTCTTAGCAGCATCTCTGGAATATTAGCAACTATTGTATCAATTCCAACAGCTTCCTGTAATGAAACTCAGAGATTCTGCTCAGCAGGGACAAAGATAAGAATTTTATCAACTAAATGTATCAATTTAGAACAGTTACAGGGTCGGCGACCCCCCTCCCAGAGCTGCTTTAGAAGGTGATAAGACACGTTACACTTCAATATTAGAAAAATTGTGACACATAGAAAATAGAAAGTAATTGGAAAAAAACGTTATTTCTGATGATCTATTGGAAAACAACCAGTTGTTTGAAGGTGAACATAACCAAGTTGCATTAATGCTTTAAATGCATAGAAAGTGTTTTCATTTTCTGTTACTGCTTCTTTTATAATATCAGAAAATTATATATTTAAAGTAACTGTTCAGTGTAAATATTAAACTGGGTAAATAGGCTGTGCAAAATAAAAAAATTTTATAATACAGTTTTTATGGCTATAATAAATTGGGCGGCCCTGTTACTCTAACTTGTAGAGTTACCCTAATAATGTGCTCCAGATGAGACCTTAATTCTCAGGGGATGAGCCCTCATGGAGGCAGGGTGTTGTACAACTGTAACTGTATACAATGCACAATAATTGGGTGCCAGTGGTCCTTGCAAATTAAACATATAACTTATTTATTGTAGAAAGTAATCCACAAGGGAGTTCAAATAGAGATAAGCAGGAACATAGAACAACATTGGATAGGCGTATACTCACAGTACCAAATGGCAGTATAATTCCCCACAGGGTCAAAAAGAGAATATACAGTACAGCATACACTGAAGTACAGTACTCCCAATTTTCAGCCTTTTCCCTAAGTTTAGGAGAGCTTCTAAACTCACAACTCAAATGGTAGCATATTTATGAAAAAAACTTGAATGTCTAAAATTCAAACGAATGTTACCAACTTGAAAACTTGAAACAAATCATCAAATTTGAACATAATTTGAATCGAGTTTTCCTCCAAAAAAAACATTTGAATGTCAGGAAGGCTATTTACATCTTCAAATGGGTCAACAGACCATTGACTTCTACATGAACTCCGCAGGTTAGGCTAGGGGGATGATAAATCTCTGACTCAAATGCAAATTTGTTTGTTTTGTTTTTTTAACTAGAAAATTAGATTTGACCAAAAGAATTTGTTGATAACAAGGATTCTAATCCTACTCAACACTCCTCGGTGGAGCCTGTGCTGCTTGGCTAAATAGCCCTAACTCTCAATCACTCCTAGAGTGATCTATGAAAGTGATTAGCCTTTCCTTGCTAGACCTGACCTGTCTAGGTTCCACTTCACCCTTCCCGCCTACTCAGGTAAGGGAACTAACAAAATGGGCCGAGCATGTGTGCTCACCTTATATAATATAACATTATACCATCTAGTGGCCAAAATGGGGAAAGCTGGGGGTCAGGCTTTGATCCAGGAACTGGAGCCTAGCTCCTGTATAACTATTGGCCCTCTTGGTGACCAATCCGTAGGGGAATGCAACTTAAATGAGAAATACATTTATCAGTTCCCCCCTACAAAGGGATCTTTAAGTCACTGATTGGTTACTGACTGGTAACATCTGAGACAACTGCAAAGGCAGAAATTTTGTTCTGGTTATTATGTTAGACATACTTTTACTTCAGCCTTTATAGATTAAATATTTGAAACTTTTTTGCACAGCCTATATATTTACCCTGTTTTATTTTTATACACTGAACTTTTCTTTTAAGTTGAAGTCATTGGCATTGTGTATGTCGTTTTGTCCACCTTTATACTGAGCAGCACCGTCTTTGAATTGAATTGCTATGATTGAGATTAAGCTGTGTAGATCTAAAGTAAAATGAGTTGCCTAAAAAAAAAAAAGATTTTCATAATTATATCTCATATAGACAGACTGCTATTTTGGAAGTCCCCCTGGAAGCAAATGGTTTAGAGCAGCAAATTATTATATTGCTTCTTCATAAAATATATTCCTTTCTTTAATCAGATGAGCAGTGTGAAGAAGCTCATTCCACGTCTCAACGCTATTCTATTTCACCTTCAATTTGAGGAGCAAGTAAACAACATCAAACCAGATATTATGGCTGTCAGTGAAGCATGTGAGGAGATAAAGAAAAGCAAAAGCTTTGGAAAACTACTGGAGATAGTGCTTCTTATAGGAAACTACATGAATGCTGGATCTCGGAATGCACAAACCTTTGGATTTTGCCTCAGTTCTCTCTGCAAAGTGAGTTATGTTTTTTTTAAATGTAGCTATTTATTTTAAATTAAAGAACAAATATAACAATTAAAAAATGCTTACCTTTAATTTAATGCTTATTAATAATAAAATGTAAAATGCATTAAGCCTAGTTTTTGAAGAGGTGGACATATAAATACAGCCATTTTCCCCCAGGATCATGGTCAGGCTGCTAACTGATTATATCATTGGACAATTTGGATACAGATTGGTGAGGCAAATTGGCATCTTGCGGCCAAGATTAGAGGACAAACTTGCATGGTAGCATCTACAATTTTCATTAATGTGCTGATGACACATGGTAGCTGTCAGTAACTGCAGTGTCTAATTTATGTCACACAAGTCAGTTGTGTGTGCGTGGAGTATTCATTGCACCCTGTTTTTTGCACATGCACGCAGTTAATCAGAGTAGGCTGAATTGTCGTAATGATGCAAGTGCTTATATAAATGCACAATTTTTTGACCATTTTAGCACTTTGCAAACTGTACTTGTGTTCACAAATCAGGCCTATGGGAGTGGCAGTCTGTGCTATCTGATTGTGGCTTCTTGTTTTCGAGGGCAGGCAATCAAGAAATCAGCACTGTTTGGCATGGAAAATTATAGAGGATGATATATGTGCATGCTCCAGTGTCCTGCATGATTAAACTGGGCAAAATCGCGGTCTTGATCTTTAAATTATTTTACACTAGTCATTGGTATTATCAGAAGCATAGTGGACCAAAATGACTGCTTTTTAAGGTAACTGAGGAGCACTAAATAACGTATTATTAGTAGGCTTTTCGTGTGAAATGCAATGTTGATTGCACTTTCCTTGTCCTTTAATATTAATTATGAGGCAGTTATTTTTTACTGGTATAACTGTTTATTGCAATTTTTATTTCCTGGGGAAAATTGCCAAAACAAGATGCCACTAAAATATCTGCTGCAGTGCCATTTTCAAAAATACATCTCTGTGTCAGTAATATTGGAAGATAAATTAGGAACTTATTTTGTATCTTTGTATACATTTGAATGATGGTAAAACTGCTCCTAATTTTCACAGAAATAAAACAATGTTGTATGACAAAAACAAGAAAATAACCCAAACCTTTATCCTTGAATTCTTGTATGACAGATGCCACGTGCTATTTTAGGCCTCAGCTGAAATAGTAAACCAGGTTCAAAATAAGATTGTTGCGTAAAGACATCTACTATTTTATGACTGCTTTATTGTTTCACATCCGCTGTCTTAGGGATAAAACAAAATGTTTTACACTTCTTATTCCTAATGGTCTTTCATCATTCATCACCGGTAAATACTGTCTTTATTTCCCATTGCATGTGTCATTTTATGTATTTAGAATATTTTAGAAAATCCCTATCTCTTGCTTAGTTGCACCACATTTAGGGCAGTGTATTTCTATCCTTGCACTTTACTTCTCTGATTTTTATTTCAGTGTTGGATACTTCATTGCAATATCCTTCAGGATAAAATATATATTATATACAAATATGAGTGAATTTGCTTAGTGTTCAATATGTGGCTGCCTTAAAATATCCAGACAGGCTTCTCATTGTACACCTGATATTTACGCCCCTGTTCTTAGCAAAATAGATTGTTATGAATAGTTTTATGTGTTTGTGTGTGTGTGTGTGTGTGTGTGTGTGTGTGTGTGTATGTATATGTATTTATATATATATATATATATATATGTATATGTATTTATATATATATGTATATGTATTTATATATATATATATATATATATATATATATATATATTTATATATATATATATATATATATATATATATATATATATATTGTCTGATTATATTGATTAGATTGTCTGAAATATTTATTTGGAAATAGAAAATCACGAATCACAAAGATTGCAAAATTTAATTTCCCTTACAAACAAATGTAAAACTTAAAATGGTATAAATAATAATGAACTGACATGGTCTGTGCATTGTGATTGCCTTTCTTATCAATGCTTATTGGGCCAGGCATACAATGTTCCAAACAATGTACCATAGTCCTAAATTTAAATGTTTATTTATTTTATTAAGTTCTAATTTAATATTGACCTGAAAGAAACATTTCCATTTTTATTTTTTAAATACATTCACTATGCATTTATTTGTAAATTTAAATGTTACTGGTTATTGTTAATTTATTAAAAGTTTTAAAATCTTCTTTATTTACCTCAGTTCTAGCTTTGCTTCAGCAGGCATCTTTTTCTGTTTGTCGTATCAAAACTTTCCTCTTAAAGGGCCAGTAACACCTTTTAGAGAACCCAGTCCCAATCAATGTACTTACATTACTAACATCCAATATGCAGCTGCATCATGCTTCCTAGTAACGAAAGTCAAAAAAATGGAAACCGCAGTTTTCCAAGGGGCCCCACCATCTTGCAGCAGTAGAAAAGCTTATTTTTCCCTGCCTGCGCGCCACTGTGAATCTCTTCCTGTTCTTTGGGTTGCGAGTTCCTGGTTTGTGACGTCACCTAGCAACCACTAGTTACCCCTAAGCGTCTTCCACGCTGTCAGTGTGGTCTTATCTGTTCTCCTCAACCGATCATTTGATGCAGCCATTTCATTTGTGCCTCTCCCCCCCAGCCCTTACATGATTTTTAGCAGCAGCCCGTTCCGTATGTCTGCCTCTCCCCCTGCCCTTCCGTTTGTCTGCCTCTCCCCCTGCCCTTCCGTTTGTCTGCCTCTCCCCCTGCCCTTCCGTGATCTTCTGCAGCAGCCTTTCGTTTGTCGGCCTCTCCCCCTGCCCTTCCGTTTGTCTGCCTCTCCCCCCTGCCCTTCCGTGATCTTCTGCAGCAGCCTTTAGTTTGTTCGCCTCTCCCCCTGCCCTTCCGTTTGTCTGCCTCTCCCCCTGCCCTTCCGTTTGTCTGCCTCTCCCCCCTGCCCTTCCGTGATCTTCTGCAGCAGCCTTTAGTTTGTTCGCCTCTCCCCCTGCCCTTCCGTTTGTCTGCCTCTCCCCCTGCCCTTCCGTTTGTCTGCCTCTCCCCTCCTGCGATGATCTGCAGCAGCCAGCAGCCTTTCAGTGTGTGCCTCTACCAGCACATAAGAGGAGAATATCAGCATCCGAATCCTCCGCTGTCTGCCTTGAAAATGAAGCTGCTTCCGGGTTCAGTCCTGAACCGGAAGTCATGTGAGTAGGAGAGCTGTCGGGGACGCGCACATAGGACAGAGCTGCAGTTGCTGATCGCCGTTTCGCCTGTTTTCAAAATGTATTGAACAACATGGAGGCGATTTTTATTGGTGAATTTTTAAGCTAAGCCCAAGGTAAATATGGAACATGTAGTAGGATATGGGTATTATTTGGAGGGTATAGTTTTGATTTTTTAAATAAAAAAAAATTGGTGTTACTGGTCCTTTAACCTTGTAATTTAGCTTATTGAACCAGTTATAAAATGTTTCTAACTACTATTAAATTACGAATTACTATTAAAACAAGGCAAAAGTAATGTGCTTTGTTCAGCCAACTCATTTTTATTTTTTATATGTAACCCTGGCCATAATGGCCTTTACCAAAGAGAAACCATGGGCTGTATTTATTAAAGGGTGATAATAGACCTCTTGATAGTTAACCGGATGGTAATATCTATATCACTTAGGGGGAAATTGTGAACCTATCTCCCTAAAAGTCTGATGCAAATGGATAACTGGCATGTTCCCCACAGATTACTTCTTATTTTCACAATTTGTTAAATATGCCCTATAAATATATGCTAGGTATTCCCATGTAGTAAGCAGAGTTTTGCAATGCAATTTGAAGATACAGTGGCCCTTTAAAAGGTATTAAGCTAGGCTATGTTTCCTATGAATCCCATTTCCTAGTTCAGTGCCTCTGATTGGTTCTTTAGAAGAACAGGAAAGATGTAGCTTTAAAGAAGTTGATAAACCTACTTACAAGGCAGCCAAACAGGCAACTCCATTTTAAAGTGCCAGTTCCATTCAGGCTTCACAAGCAAAAAAATTATGATGATTAATAACGATGAATGTTTGTGTCCAATAGGACAATATATATTAATGCAAATGTCAAAATTGCTTACAATTTCAAGTTGTAAAATTTACTTACAATTAAATAATGTGCAAGTATGTTTTATTGCATCTTTGTTTTTACAGCTAGCCTTTGTCAAAAGCTAGAATGGCAAAAAGTAAAACATTGGAGAGCATGATTTTCCATAGGAAGACACAGTTTTTTTCCTGTCCATATTATCTCTGTGGGATGGCTTGGTTGGTGGCCCGTTGCTGACATCTTCCTCATTAACAGCCCAACAAAAGCCATGGACCATCATAAGCTTAAAAATATAAAAGGCAGACATTTCACAGAGTTAAAATCCCATCCACTTCATTATAATTTGAACTTTTGTACTTTGCAGATTTGTTCATTTTATCAGGCTATTGAAATAAAAGCTTTTATCTTTGTTACTGCTGCTACAAGGCATGTTGCTTTTCTCTTGAATTCTGTTAAAAAAGTTGTATCCTAACAGAAATGGTGGTCACCTCTGTCAGAACCCTCAATATATGTTATATGAAAGCTTTATAAAAGTACTCTGAAGCTTTTCAGTCAACCGCTGTTCTATACAAACATATTTTTTCATTCTTTAAGCGTCAGGGTTTTTTTTTTTAAATACAATTAACACTATAAAAATGAAATTCCTCTAATCAAGATATTACTCTCCAGAAATATTAAATTCTGTGTATTTGCTTTAACCCACCATCTCAAAAACTCCAAGAATAGTTACTTTAGCCCATTATCTCACAGAGCCTGGAACTTTTTACAATAAATATAGAACAAATACTTTTGTTTGAGTCTTAACCTCTTGATTCATTGGATTGAAATAGCATTTGGTTAATTTAGTAAAGCAAAGTAGAATCATCATAGATTTGTAATCAACAATTTGTTATTCTTCCACAGCAGTCATCTCTGGAACTTTCTGTTACTGTTACTCTATCCACAATATGCTTTCACAGTATTAAATTATACTTTTAGCATGCAAATATATAAAAAAAAAAGTTTTGTTTTGCAAATGTATATTTCTGTTGATAACATTGTATTTCTATTTTCATTGCTGCTATTGAAACTGGTGTTCACATTCAAAACTACTCTTGGGATTTAATTCATTGAAAAGTTATATCAAGCATCAGATGTTTTGTCTGCAGCATAAAGCTGCACAAAATATAGCCTGTGGCACTGTTCATTTAAAGGCCACAGATAAGATTTGCCTCCTGGTAATATTGTTGGTGATGCACCTACCGGCAAGAGAAAACACAATCTGTGCTATGCAGCATTATTAAAATTAGAGATGGCAGCTCTCAGACGAATATAAATAATAGAGGGGATAACTGTGAAATACTACATACATGGTATTCCAAGAAGACTCCGCTTCAGTAAAAAATTTACCCTAATTTTAGAAAATCATATTTTTACGTTTTGGGTTCTCAGTACTTAAAACAGTACACTATGGGAAAAGATTTTGGCAAAGATAAAATAATTAAATGCCTTTTTGTTAGCTGTCCCTGCCAACTGTGCATACTACAGAGTTTCCTTAGCACCATTAGTTTTTTTGGCTATCTTTCATTATGTGTTGTGTTAATACAGTATATTATGGAGAGTATGCTTATGCTGACTATGTACATTTTTCATAAATGAGATTATTATTTTGGTCCCCAATTCAAGCAAGAAGCTCATAGTACAAGTTAAGGAGCACCTGTATAAGTGACGGAAAACAGTTATATCCCTGATGTAAGTTTGAATAAGTGCCCCTTAATGCACGCACTAAGGAGCACTCATTCATGGATATAAATTAGTAGAATTTTATGATCGTAAGCTTTATTTTTCTTACGTGTGATTTCTAGTAGGGAAAAAAATGCAAAAATATTATATTACAAGTAAATATATAATACAAAAATATTTTTTTATTTTGTATTCTATACAATTTTGTTTGTTTAAATAATGTGACAGATGAAATTATACAATCCTCTGAAGTGTGGTTTTATTTGACATATTTATTTTTGTTTACAGCTTAAAGATACCAAATCTACAGATCAAAATACAACACTACTTCATTTCTTAGCTGAAATATGTGACAAAAAGTTTCCTGATGTCAAGATGTTTGTCGAAGATGTGCAGACTGTTGATAAAGCCAGTAAAGGTTTGTATAGGCTCATATATCAAAGACAAACATTCTTGGTTAAGTATAACAACCATTGATATTTAAATCCTTGTATCACTGCATTGTCTGATTGATGCAAAGTTGACCAAGTTAACAAAGTAAAACAACACTACAAGAATATTAATACGGTCAACATTTTGGTTGCTATGAGTTGGTTGTTTAACCCCCTAAGGATCAACAATGAGAATATTTAAATGCACAAATGCTAGGAGTATAATTTTGGATTTGATGATTCAGTTGGATGCATCAGTTGACTTGGACTTTATAGGGCTTAAGGCCACATCCTAGTATGTCTCTTGGGAGCTATGAACCACTGAATGAAAACTTCAGGAATTCGCATCTGTTCGGAATTTCTCACAAAATAACTTGCCGTGATTCAATACAATATTACAATATTTTTGGACACCCAGGGATACTTACCGTGAAGCTATAATTGGGTTATGCCAATGTGAGTCATGAGAAGATGTACTTGTTTGTAGATTAAGAACCAATTGATCAAAGTTTGAATTCAAGTTTTAACTATAAATTTTTATTGCACTAAAACTCACACAATTCAAAGTAGCTTGAGATAACTCAAGTGTGAAAAACTCTGTACAAACATGTAGAAGTCAATGGAAGTTGTTCTAGGAAAAAATATTTTTTTAAGCCAGGAATAGGATAACGTGCAGGTATGGAACTGTGCATCTATCTATTTTATGAATAATTCTCTGTTTACGCTGACTGACAGGAAGAACACAACCTGGCAATAAGTGCAGTTGTTGTATTTGGAAGACTAGGAAGAGGCCAAAATATAAGGAAGAGATTATAGGCTTTTATAAATGGAACTTGCTAGGCTTGCATTTGTTTGTATTTAAATTAAATGCAATACTACACACTTGTAGCTGGTTTTATAGAGTGTCAGTTGTTTTTTTTTTTATTTATACTGTCTGATGAAGGCATCCTTTGTAAATTAAAATTTGTGATTTGGTCTAAATATTTATAAATTATCTCCCTTGTGGATTATAAATTGCTCATCTCTGCTTCACTGTGGAATATAAATGACCTAATTTTCTCACGGCTTTTCAATTATAGTAGATGCTGTGCACCCTTTAGTTAATTTAGATCTGTTAATCTTTGCTGCATGTAAGCTATTTTATTGTAATTATCTGTAATACAACACAAACAAAGCAGCACTTTACATTATACATCATTCACATTAGTCCCTGCCACAAGTAACTTTACTAGTCCCTATCCCATTCACTGTGATCAGTTTTCTGAAGATCAAAATAAAACTCCTGTAGACCTAGGTAGGCCTTAGTAGGCGAAGTATGTGCTAGGATTTGTAATAGCTCACTCTAGGAGTGAAAAGCAGGATGCGAGGCTCCAACAAGGAGGTCAGAAAGGGTTATTACCCTGCAGTGTGTCACCCACATGTAAAGGGGCTCAGGAATAGGAGAATCCTGGAGTAATACACCACTGTGATGATCACCTAGTGTGATGGGAATACTACCACTGGGTGTTGGGAACACTAAAGCTGTTGATTGTAAGACTGTTATCCTAGGGATGAAAATGTATAAAGATTTTATGATTGTACCCTCCAAGAGATTATGTAACATCAATTGTTTTTGTTCTGAGTAAAACAGCTTCATGTAATGTGCTCTGTCGGGAGCTGCAGGGAGTTTTGCCTTTTGACTACATCTAAAGTACCCCATTTCCTAAATGGTGTTTCATAATGTATGTAGACATTTCTATGTACATAAAAAATATTTCTATATTGTATATTCTGCAGCACTCTGGTCCTTGCCCCAGTGGAACTCCCAGTTTAAGGTCTCTATCACATTCCTTTTGCTAGTTATGTTTTTCTTTAATTGTCACATTCATAATATCTTTTTTTTTTTAATAGGGAGGACAACTAAACAAAGTTTTAGCAACTTTGTTAGTTAATTATAAGGTTCCCTTGTACTGTTTTCTTTGAATCTACATTTATCACTATCTATTAACATAATGACTTTCTCCAGATCTTTTAAGGTACACAGTCTTAAGAAACTTGTTTTTTTTTTTTTTTTTCAGACATACTTCTAGCAATCATACAGGTTTTAGAATACCTATGGCTAAAAAGATATAACAGATTCTGGTCATTATATTCTTCCGTTTCAGCAGGGGGAATTTCTTTTCAGCTAATGAGCAACCCATATCACAAGTTCTAAAGATCTGCTTCATTAAAATTACTGCTTTACAAAAATGTAATGACTTGAGGCTTTGCTGCTAGTGTTTCAAAGGAAATAATGTTTCCCATTATTTTATCTATGTGTGGCATTGTAATATGTCCCACGTTATGGCCTTTTAAAGATGCATCTGTTCATTACTTGCTATAGTAGTTTTATTAATTGACATTGATTTACTGAAATCCATTTCCACCTTATGCAAGGCTTATTTTCACTACAGTTGGCAAGGTAACAAAGGGCTTTTAAACTATTTGGTGTAAATTATAGAAGCTGGCATGTTTCTCTTTTTGCAGAGTCTACTTTTTATTTCATTTAAAACAGTTTTATAGCTTTGTTGAATCACACACTGTTTGTTTTGGGACGGAGCTAAATGTGTCAAAAAATGTTGCTAGGTTTTAAATCCTTATTCTGACTTTATCGGTGTACTTATAGAGCCATATTATTAGCTAGCTAACATTAGGCAAACAGGCAAAATCATATTCTTGTCTGAATGAGGAAAGGAAGGGAGGGTTTAAACTATGCAAACTTTATCAGATCCTTCCATATAAATATACCCTCAAGTATGCTGTGAAAAGAAAACCATTTTTCTTTTTTTTTGTTTACACATGGGCTTCTGAATCAGACTTACTTCTTTCATCTTAAACCTCCAATGCATAGGCTTGTGCATGCTTAGTTGCTCCTCCCTCCCTTTCCCCAACCCTTCTCACTCCTCCCCTCCCTGCTGTAATTTGAGCCCAGAGCTATGAGCGAGCAGGAAGAGACTCATGAAGGAAGTGATATCACACCAAGCTAATATGGCAGCTGCTATCCTAAACAAACAGAGAGACCTTCTAGGGCTGTTTATGGTAAAACATTCTACAGAATAAATATAGTCTTCTAGCTTGCACTAATGTGGCTAATCTGTTGGCAATAAACTGCCTCGGTAGCTTTCCTTCTCCTTTAAGTTTGTTTTATCTTTTTAAAAAAATATTTTTGGTCATACTTTTAGAATTTTTTCAGTCTTCAAGTTACATTATTCTTATTACAGTTTTATATGTCATACAGTTAATATTAGTAGAAAAATCATTACAAATACCTGTAGTAGTGTGCCATTGTCTCCCTTATAACTTCTACAGAGTAAGGATTATAAATACTAAACATAATAGTTTACATATACAGTCATATGAAAAAAGTTTGGGAACCCGTCTTAATTCTTTGGAGTTTTTTTTTATCACTGGCTGAGCTTTCCATGTAGCAACTTCCTTTTAATATATAACATGCCTTATGGAAACAGTAGTATTTCAGCAGTGACAGTTTATTGGATTAACAGAAAATATGCAATATGCATCATAACAAAATTAGACAGGTGCATAAATGTGTGCACCCCAACAGAGATATTACATCAATACTTAGTTGAGCCTCCTTCTGCAAATGTAACAGCCTCTAGACACCTCCTATAGCCTTTGATGAGTGTCTGGATTCTGCATGGCGGTGTTTTTGACCATTCGTCCATACAAAATCTCTCCAGTTAAGAGCATGGACAGCCTGCTTCAAATCATCCAATAGATTTTCAATAATATTTAAGTCAATGGACTGTGACGGCCATTCCAGAATATTGTAGTTCTCCCTCTACATAAATGCCTTTGTAGATTTCGAAGTGTGTTTAGGGGCATTGTATTGTTGGAATATAAAACCCCTGTTTAACTTTAACTTTGTGACTGAGGGAACCTCCACCAAATTTGACAGTAGGTAGCAGGTGTTTTTCTTGGAATGTGGTGCAAACCGCTTTTGTTATGACCAAATAACTAAATTTTATCTCATCAGTCCAAAGGATCCAATGCTGTCACTTTTCAAGTGAGAGTCGAGCAGAAGCACAACTTGCAGTTGGCCACCTTAAATACCTTTTCTCATGATTAGACACACCTGCCTATGAAGTTCAAGGCTTAACTAGCTAATCCATCCAATTTGGTGTTGCCAGTAATCAGTATTGAGCAGTACATGCATTCAAATTACAAGCAAAATTTTTGCACAGACCGTTTTTCACATTTGATTTATTTTCATACAACTGAATACTGCTTCACTAAAGATCTTTTTTCAGAAAACACCCCAGTACTCAGATGTTCTTGGGAAATGAAAGACATGCAACTGTTATCTTTTTTGTTGAAAGTGCAGTAAAGTCATTTTCATATGACTGTACAGACACACATTGTACCATACAGACAACCACTTGTGAATACATAGTTACAACTGCATATTGTTAGGGGACAGTTAGGAGGAGTTATGGTTAGGGCTCTGCATCTTAGAGGGAGTATGATATACGGGTAACCAGTGTGGATTTAGAGGTCCTCTTGGTTAGGATAGTAATGGATACTGCATAAGAACACTTTACAGATTAGTCACAAAGTGGACTGGTCATAAAGCAAAGTGTGGGCACTTTGGAACCTTCCTTTTCTTGTCAAATGTAAATTTTTAATTTCTCTTTAAATACCAAAAATGCTCTTGTATGGCATTCCTTCTCCACTGCAATATGTTATATTTAAACCAATCCTAAAAAACTATAACAATAGCATTTGACACAGCTGCCGCAACAAAATATTCGTAATGTTTGCCTGAATACTCACTCCATACCAATTGGTCACTGCTGAAAAAAAAAAAAAAAGGAATTCTGGCAGAAAAATGGAAGCAAAGGCTGTGGCACTGATATGTATGCCTGGCAGCATTACTTATTTTCTTAATGGGGAAATCCCTTTCAAAACCTCTATTAACTCAACATCTCCATATTGTACCTTATGTCCCAGAAGCACCTGCTCTTAAAACAACTTGAAAGGTATGGGAAATACCTGGGAGATATGACTGATACCCAGCGAACCCAGGTGATTTGGGCACCACAAACGTACTGCTCTAAAACACACACAATTTTGCAACTATTTATGGATATTGGGGCTATCAAACAATAGCTATTCTCAATAACACTGATTAACAGTATCTCTATAATGAATGTGCTACCCAACTGTACAAATACATACATAGTTACATATTTAAATTGGGTTAAAAAAAGACAGTCCATCAAGTTCCAACCCCACCAAATGAAAACCCAGCATCCATACACACACCTCTCCATACTTTCACATTAATTATAAATACCCATATCTATAATAACTACAGAGTTTAGTATCACAATAGCCTTTGATATTATGCCTGTCCAAGAAATTATCCCAGCCACTCTTAAAAGCATTAACTGAATCAGCCATCACAACATCACCCGGCAGTGCATTCCATAACCTCACTTTCCTCACTGTGAAGGACCACCTACAAATCTATAGTTTTTTTTTTGTGTTAGAGCTTGCACTAACAGATGAAGGTTAAAGGTCTTTGTGTATAGTTAAACCCAAATATTTGATGATTGGTGTCAGAGGACAGGCCATTTACCAACACTTTTGCCTCTGGTTGTTCATATAGTGCTTGCACCCAAATATGATTGTAGTGAGAGATTACCTCCCATGTGTATTGCCACTGGATAGTATCAAAGGCTTTGGCAGTGTTCAAAGTAATAAATTGGCATACGTCCATCTTAAAGGAGAAGGAAAGGCTAAAATTAAATAAGCTTTATCAGAAAGGTCTATATAAATACACCAGTAAACCCTCAAAGTAATGCTGCTCCTCTGTCAAAAGAAACAGCATTTATTTCCTTCTATTGTGTGCACATGGGCTTCTGTATCAGACTTTATGTTTTCAGCATAACCTCCAGGGCTAGGGCTTGAGCATGCTCAGTTTGCTCCTCTCTTGTTCCTTCCCTGCTGTAATTTGAGCCCAGGGCTGAGTGAGCAGGGAGAGACTCAGGCAGCAAGTGATGTCACATCAAGCCAATATCAACTGCTTTCCTAAAAAAACAGAGAGATCTTCTAGAGCCGTTTACTCAGGTATGGTAAAGGATTCTGCAGAATAAATATAGTGTTATAGTTTGCACTATTGTGGCCAATCTATTGGCAATAAACTGCTTTGGTAGCTTTCCTTCTCCTTTAAGTTAATATCCGTTGCTTTGGCAGGCATAAATCCCGTCTGATTGAGGTTTACTAGGTCTTTTATCACCCCCTTCAGACTATTAGATAGGGCCATCGCAAATTTCTTAAGGTCACAGTACAGTAGCAAGATTGGCCTATAAGATTCATATCTATCGGGGCCTGACTGGTTTGGGGATTAATGTAATATAAGCCACAGTAACATGAGTGGGGAACCAGCTGTCATGTGTGACTTGGTTAAAACAGTTAAATTTTTTAGGGTCAAGGAGGTTACTATGGGCCTTATACCAATCAGATGGGATTCCATCTGGGCCAGATGAGCGCCCATGAGAGAGATCAGATATGGCATCACCTATTTCTATCTGGGTGGTAGCGTTTAGGTAGATTAGTCCTCTGATAATTTGGGGAAATTAATTGTTTTTAAGTAATTAGTTAGGTCAATTTAGGGGAAGAAGCTTTATACAGTATATGGAGTTATAGAACTGTCCAAATCAGGCCGTTATCCCTCGTCGGTCATTGACCAGGTCCCTTCTCCCATGTTTAACTCCCTCCATAATTGTAGCCAAAGATATCCTTTAATAACACCCTAAAACAGCTATTGTTCAGGGCAAGTTGCAAGTTGCAAGTTGTATATAGTTTGTCATTTATTGCAATATTTGTTCCTCCTGTCTGTATAATTATTGTAAAAATACTGTGTGCATGTTACGCTATATAAATAGATATTTATACTTACACGTATGTCAGTAATTCACTCTTGGCCTAGGGATTTTTATGAAATAATGCAAAAAACATGATGCAATATGGGATTTTAGAAGTTTAAATAGTAGATAAAACAGAGACAGAACTGCATGACAGAGAAAACTGTCTGACCTTGTGAGACCCGGTGTTTTGGTCTCTGTTCTTTAAGCTGCTTCTTCTGCCACCAAATCCAAATTAATGATACCACATTGTCTCTATTGTTAGCAACATTGTATGTTTAGGTTTGTGTTTTCTTGTCAAATGAATAGATATACAATGAAAAATCTAGAGTAATTCTACATTTTTATTGTCACCTGTCATTTTTTTTTCTTTATAGTCCTTGACACATTGTATTGCAGTATAGTTATGTACAAGCACACAACAAAACTTTTCTTGATGACTCATTCCTCATCTAGGTTTCAGCAAACT